>NW_026067948.1:8567527-8932844 GCF_014885135.2 Alexandromys fortis | reverse complement strand
GGCTTGTAGATCTAGGGCAACTGTAGGATGAGTAAAGTGTTCACTGAGCAAGCATGAGGACCAGATTTCAAATTCCAGAAACCACATATAATCCTTCTGTGGTAGTATGATTCAGTCATCCCAGTGTACCTATGATGATATGGGATGAGAGTCAGGAGATTGGCCAAGGGCAAGCTAACGTAGTGTGTGCATCTACCAGCAACAAAGAGATTCTATTTGAGACAAGATAGAAAGCAAGAACCAACATCTGAAGTTACCCATCATTTCTACAAGTAGGCAGCATATGCCACATAACACATATATCCATGTATGTGTCTGTGCACATAATACCACACACATACATACACACAAACAGTGAGGAGAGAGAGAGAGAGAGAGAGAGAGAGAGAGAGAGAGAGAGAGAGAGAATTTTCAAGAAGAGCCTGGATAGCTACCAGATGTTTGCGCCTCTAGCACGAGGATTTGTTTTTCTGTGGTGCACTGACCTTGGCATGAGACCCTCCCTGGCATATCTAATGTGATGTGAGCATGCTACTTCTTTTGCCTCACCCACAGTTCCTTCAATGCCTTTTCAAATATTCCATTCTTCTCTGACTACTGCCACCAGAAGAGGAACAAGGATGCAGAGACAATGAGAACTGAGATGTGCATGGATGCTCTGGAGCCCAGAGCAGCGCAGGTTGTGATTTCAGTTTCTACCCTAGTGAAATTCCATCTACCGAGTTCCATGGATAAACACATGAGTCAACGTCAGAAGCAGACTATTCACAGAGGAGGCTCCATTTTCAGTGTGCTGGCTGCTCTAAACTGTGCACTTCTTATCGCCTGTCTATTTGGTAGAAAATACAAAGACAACACAACATTCTAAAAACATTCTAAACGAAAGTCAGAACCTGGCACTATCAGAAAATCTAGAAGTGCCAATTTAATGAGACAATAGTCTGTCACATTCATTGTCTTGTATAAACTTCAGACAGTTGGCAAACTTGAGTATAGAACAGTTTAAAAAAAATAGGAAAAGTTGCTTTCAAAAGAAAACCGTTGGCACGAGCGAGAAGAATCTTAGCCAAAGCAAAACTGCTTGTGATCCTAGGGTGGGTAGTCACAACCAGGTTTGGTCCTGTTCCTTCCAGGGGTGTTTCCCACTTGAAAGAGCTTTGCACATATTAGCAACTGTTGTTTTTCTCTTTCTCTGGAGGATCTGCTGTATCTCTATTCCACCAACATCTCTTATAAATAAGTTATAAAGAAGCTTTCAATATGATGTGATCTATGTATAAACTGTTTTATCATATGACCTTTCACCTCTCATCCTTCCCCAGAGTCAAAGTCTCTCTTAAAAGCCCCTATTACTGCTTTTACTTTACAGGCGATTTTATTTCTTTTATTTTGTCTTGCCTTTGTTGCACATAATAAAGAAAATACTGCAATACTGGTTTTCTATGATACACATTTATATAAGTAGATATCTTTAAACTGTTTTTCTGGACATTTATATACACATACATAAGAGACAACGTCTTGGCTCTTTTAATAATGAGATGAGTTATCAGGTTCTCCTGGTGTTATATGAAAGTGTTTCTAAAAAGTCAACCTTAGGAATGAATAAGAGCCCAAAGGAGACCCTGGAGAAAAGGCAGCTATATTGTTGGGGCAGGAGCCTGTATAGGGAAGAAAAGGTACCCGGCCCCTCCCTCTCCTCCTGAAGACACAGATGAAGGAGACCAGCTTGTGAGCCACAGGGACAGACACTGAGTCAGATTCTTTAGTGATTAAAAGACACAGAGTACAAAAAAAGACTACGGTATGGGCTGAGAATCAAGACAGATTATAAAAGACTGCAGAGAATAGGAGAGTCTGCTAGCAAAGACGTTGGATTTTTCCCCCTTCTTCTCTTGAAAAGGAGCCATAGAAAAACCAGAATAGAAATTCTTTTATCTCAAAAGAAAGAAATGAATGCAGGTAATTTCTGGGTCATCAGAATAACTCAGCAGCCAAACCAGTCCCAACCCACACAGAGAAGCACTGAGCTAATGACCTTGAGAATCTCCTTTTAATCCAGAGAAGATGGAAAGACCCTCAGCAGGAGAAGAAACTGGGATCCTGTTCCCGTAGAAAGCATCCCTAACTTGAGAGTGGTCCAGGGAGCTCTAATGATGGACTACTTTTCACTTCTAGTTTCTGGTGTCGCAGTCCTTGGGAGCCTTTTCAGGATGGCAATATGTTTCTTGAGCTCCGAAGGTGCAAGAGAAACTCAGCCAATCTGCTTGGGCCTGTGCTTCCTCACCTGTAACACAATTAGGAAGCCTCTTGCTTTCACTGGAGATCTCAAAGTCTTTTCCAGCTGTTTTAACATATCGAAAACATCTTTAATAAATCCCATGGGCCTCTGTTTAAAATAGAAGTTCTGACCTCAGATTCCTTTCTGTCAGTATCAAACTCAGCACTCTTAAGAATAACTCTAAAAAAAAAGAAAGAAAAAGAAAAGAAAGAGAGAGAGAGAGAGAAAATTCTCCTCAGTAGGCCAAAAACCACATGTCCAAGAGGTTAAATGACAAACTTGGTGTGAATTACTTGAGAGCGGTTTTATAAACAAACACTGGCTCAGACTGAACTCTGTATAGATTCTGAGAATCTTTCTCACTGCTCTCCCTAGGACCCCAGTGCTGAGTCTTACAAAGGGACAAAGTAAGTCCCTCCATCCCCCTTCCAATAGTCCAAACTGGAGACCCTGCTCTTTGTCTGCATTTGACAGGTTTTGATTGACAATAGGATGGTGCTACTTGCCCAGCCTGAAGGGCAGTGCCACAAAGTCTAAAGAAAAGGAAAATAAAGTGGTTTTGCTTTTGTTGTGTGTGTGTGTGTTGTTGTTGTTGTTGTTGTTGTTGTTGTTGTTATTGTTTAATGACCTGGAAAGAAACTAGCCAAGATCTCCTCCAATGCTGGAGATTTGAGTGTCTCTGAATGACAGCTAGTAAGAGGCTGAGCAATCAATCTCTGAGGCTGTAGGCACCTGTACACTCTTTCCACCCATGAGACTTAGCCAAATCCATTGTGTTGCAAAGCTGTGGCTCAAACCCAGGCCTCCCTTTAGAAAACTGTGTCTGTAGAAGCCAGGTCAATGGAGACATGCAAGCTCTGCACCCAGGAGGCAGCCAGGGCACCCTAGGGTTCAGAGCAAACCGCTTCCTTTTTGCTGCCTGTGTGCAGTACATCTTCTGCAGGCTTGGCTGTGATCTCAGCTCCTCTCCCACTCTGCCTTGGCCATCTGCCTGGCCTCCTGCTGTTCTCATCTGGAGGAAACACACAGCTCAGCAAGGAGCTATTTTTCCTGTGCCCATCACAGCACTTCAAGGGAAAGAATGCCAAGATAGTCGCCTAAAAAGCAAAGGAAGCTCTTGTCGTGTTGCCAAATTTATTCCTGTAAGGGCTTCTGACTTTTACAAAAGGAATCCCCCTCTCCACTCAAATAAAAAGTGCACGATGTAAACAGGGCACACCATCACCAGGACAGTCTCCGATTCCAATACAGGGAAAATCGCACAAAAATAAGATGGGTCTGGCCCTTGGATGGCTCATGATTGGCTTTTCAGATATTAATTTGGGACTAGTTCACCATTTAGCTATTCATGGTGACTCTTTGTTCAATGTTACTTAGGGACATCCCCCTGCCAAGATGAAAATATTGAACCATGCAGGACTCTGTGTGACTGCTATTACTCATTCTGGAATTACTGTTTTATTTGATAATTATGTAACAGGATAAGATAGAGGAAGACAGTGGTCCTGATGTGTAAACAGGCAGAGTCCTTCTGGTAATTATATCTGTTTATCAGGGACCTGCTGTTTTATTGATATTTATTCTTTGTAATTGGGTCAATATTTCTTGCTTGTGTTGAGAAGCAGGCATCAAAATTCCACTCACCTGTGACACCATTTTGATGTAAAATGCAGCTACTGTTAATTAACTTTCAGAGCTTCAAATAAAAAATATACTTGTGGCATATATGTTCTGCTACCTACAATCTCAGCCTCGAGAACAAGGGCGTCCATTAAATGCTGTGTTAAACTCAGCCAGGGCCCTATCAATGATACCTTTAATTATTATTATATATCAAGATAGACTTCCAAACTATCACAGGAAGAAAATGAAGGTTGTGATGAAGTAGCGGTTCTGAAAAGTCTATACAAAACTAATACTGTGATGACCTGCTTTTGGAACCTACACTTTAAATGTATTCTATAAATATAGGAAGGTGAGACTTCATGTTTTAATGGAATAAGTATGTTTTACTCCCCTGGGAAATAAAGAAAGATAGCTACTGCCAAGTTTAGAGTCAATGCTCAATAAATACCTGTTGATTGGCTAAATATTGACTAAAAAAAGTCCGGGCAAAGGTAGTTTATGGCTGTGACTCATAATCCTTGGTTTGAGTCATTTATTTAATAATTTCAATTTTAGATAACAGTACAGCTACTTTTTATGACTTTGGTAATTTTGTCCTTAGAAATCATTTTTATATCTTTAGGTTTTATGGTTAAAAAATAAGATGTCATTTTCACGTGAGGACCAAAAAGACTTCTCTTTCTTTAGGTAATAGTGTGGCGAATTTGACCCTTAGTTCTTAGCATACCTACATCATGTCCGGGAAATGCTTCAGAAATAAGAGTTGTAAGTTAAAAGTCTGTAGACTTTTCCTTTCTATGAAATTGGGGTCAGAAGCACAAACCCTAAAAAACTACAAATGATGGCAGATAATGTTTAAATTAAAGATTTTTCTGTTTATTTATGTTTTGTTTCTGTTCCCCACACTTGGCCAAACCTCCTGCAATATCGTATTCTACACTCATGACTGGGCCCCTTCTTTCCAATTCCATACAAAAATCAGAATTTGACATTTGTATACAAAAGGTAATTATAATCACTCTTTTCAAAACCTAACTGTTCTTAAGCACAGATGGTAAAACAGTCATTTCTATATAGCATCATTCTTGTGCTCTCAAGCTATTTGATGAGTGTAAAGCCATCATGGTATAAGAAACACAAGAGACCTGTATTTTAGTTTCAATTCTATCCCATCTATATAAGTATCTCATATTCATCTATCATTTATTCATGATTCTTTAGTTCAGTATTTCAGGGGTGGAATAATGTCTCCCTTAACCAAATACCACTAATGTCCTGAGACCTCAATGTGTTGTAGTTGTGGTAATGTTGCCTGTAAGCTACGGTTTACCCTATAACTGCTAGTGCCATTTTCAGATGAAGAAGCATAGATGGAGATATGACCTTCTGGTTCTCAACATCTGACAAGAGATACACGGTACATAAGGAATTTCAACCATGTGCTCTGACTCCTATATTCTGCAAAAACTCTCAAAGATTGAAAACATGCCATTTAGTGAATATTATGGGAATATCAGGCATTGCATTCCCTAGGATGGGGTTCTGACATAGGGCTCAATAACCCCTGAGATCATCAGAGATGCTTTTAGAGAGGAACGGGAGGAAAAAGAATTGGAGATCACGAGCTACAGTGAAGCCTCAATATCTGTCTCATCATGACCTTCAGGGTGCTTGTAAGATCCAGGAAAGACTCAGAGTTGTTCTGAATTCAATTAAAAGAGTAAGGATGTCTCTTCCTATTAATCAATGAATCCAAGAAGCTCTAGTAAGTATCAAGTTGTGCAAGGTAGATCATCACAACCTATGGAAGCTCTGCATGATGTTATTACCTTGTGCCCTTTTTCTCATTCTGGGTTGCCTTGTCCAGCCTTGATATCAAGAAAGATGCCTAGGGGCTGGAGAGATGGCTCAGTGGTTGGGAGCATTGCCTGCTCTTCCAGGGGTCCTGAGTTCAATTCCCGGCAGCCACATGGTGGCTCACAACCATCTGTGGTGAAGTCTGGTGCCCTCTTCTGGCCTGCACGCATACACACAGACAGAATATTGTATACATAATAAATAAATAAATATTAAAAAAAAGAAAGATGCCTATTTTTTGCTGTAACTTGATATGCCATGTTTTGTTGAAATTTATGGGAGACCTGCCCTTTCCTGAATAGAAATGGAGGAGAAGATGGTGGAGTAGTTGAAGGGAAAGTAGAGGTGAGGAACTGGGAGGAGAAGAGGGAGGGAAGCTGTGTTTGGAATGTAAATAATGATGATGATGATGAAGAAGAAGAATTGCTGTTGATCTCCTGAGTAAATTGGGGGCATGGGGACTTTGAGGGAGGGTTGAAGGAGTGAGGGGAGAGGGAGGGAGTGGAGCAGAGAAAAATATAGAGCTCAATAAAATTCAATAAAAAATAATTTTTGTTGAAAAGTAAAGCAAAGAGTCAACATTCTCAAGAGGTAGTTAGTGGTCAGGTTGTACCTGCGAAAAGAGAGTTGGAAACCAAACTTTTAGTTGCATAGTAAAAGAAAATGGCTCTTCAAAAATTTTCACTTTGTTTACTTATATTCTATTTTTGGAAATTTATCCTTGGAAAACACTGGACATTAGAATTCTGATGCTGGTGCTAATGTGGATGTTGCTGCTGCTGCCCACAGTACTGTCTTTACATCTACCAAGGGACTGAGGTGTTGTGCAGCATCTCAGGAGCTAAGTCCATGAAAATTCTTCCACAGTCAATCCTTTGAACATGTTTGTGTTTGTTTATAAATGAGAGCCCATGGAGACACCATTAGTCTTTTTTTAAATATATTTATTTATTTATTTATTAAAGATTTCTGTCTCTTCCCCACCGCCACCTCCCATTTCCCTCCCCCTCCCCCAATCAAGTTCCCCTCCCTCGTCAGCCCAAAGAGCAGTCAGGGTTCCCTGCCCTGTGGGAAGTCCAAGGACCACCGGACTGAAATCTCAAGGTCCAAATCAGGAGCAGAAGGAGAGAGAGCACGAGCAAAGAACTCAGGACCACGAGGGGTGCACCCACACACTGAGACAAAGGGGATGTTCTATCGGGAACTCACCAAGGCCAGCTGGCCTGGGTCTGAAAAAGCCTGGGATAAAACCGGTCTCTCTGAACATAGCGGACAATGAGGACTACTGAGAACTCAAGAACAATGGTAATGGGTTTTCGATCCTACTGTACGTAGTGGCTTTGTGGGAGCCTAGGCAGTTTGGATGCTCACCTTACGAGACACCATTAGTCTTGAGATGAAAAAAATGGTTCCAAATCCTATTTGTGTTCTCAATGTAAATACTGTGTGTGTGTGATTCTCTCTGTGTGCACATTCACATAGACATGAACATATAATATAAATGATGTGAATAAGAATCTTACTTCTGTTTTTGATTGCCTATAGAAAGTAGCACTGTTAGGAGGTATGGTTTTGCTGGAGTGGGTGTGGCCTCATTTGAGTAGGTGTAGCCTTGTTGGAAGAAGTATGTTACTGTAAGGATAGGCTTTGAGATCCTATATGCTCAAGTTAGGCCTAGTGTGGCATACTGTTTCATTCTGCTCATCAAGATGTAGAACTCTCAGCTCTTCTCCAGCACCACCTTTGCCTGCTTGCCACCATATTTCCCACCATAATTATAGCGCACTAAACCTTTGAAACTGTAGCCACCCCCATTTAAATGTTTTCCTTTATAAGAGATGCCACGGTCATAACTTTTGACCTACATCTGTCGCGCTTATAGGATGTGCTGAGGTAAGGGTGACCTAGAGATTGAGGGAGTGGCCAATGAATGACTAGCCTAAAACCCATGCCGGAAGAGGAAGTCCAGCCCTGACACATGTGGAGTGCCAGAACCCACAGGTTGGAATACCCAGAGACCTAGAATAGAACCAAGAGGGAAAATGTCAATGTAGTGATGCCTAATGATACTCTGCTACACTCATAGATTGGTGCCTGGCCCAATTATCATTAGAGAGGCATCATCTAGCAACTGATGGAAACAATGCAGACACACAGTCAAACATTAGGCAGAGCTTGAATGATTTTGCAGAAAAAGGGGAGATAGGATTGTAGGGACCAGATGGGTCAAGGACACCACAAGAAAACTCACAGATCAACTAATGTGGGTTCATAGGGGCTCACAGAGACTGAATTGACAACTAGGGAGCCTGCATGGAACTGCAGTAGGCACTCTGTATATATGCTACAAATGTGTAGCTTGGTCTTCTTGTGTGACTCCCAACAGTGAGAGCAGGGCCTGCCTCTGACTCTTTTACTGGATTTTGGGATCCTACTTGTCACATTGGGTCACTTTGCCTAGCCTTAATATATGGGAAAATGCTCAGTTTTGCTGCAACTTAGTGTGCCATGTTTTGTTGATATTCATGGGAAACCTGCTCTTTCCTTAACATAAACAGAGGAGGATATTGAGGGGTGGGAACAAAGCAGTGGTAGGGGCCAGGGGCTGGAGGAGAGGAGGGAGGGGAAACTGCAGCAGGGATGAGGCAGGGGCTGGAGGAGAGGAGGGAGGGGAAACTGCAGCAGGGATGTAAAAAGAGAGAGTTGCTGTGGTCATGACTTCTTTTTCACAGCAATAGAACTTCTAAATAAGATACTTGATTAGAAAAAAATCAGCATTATAGAATAATATGCCATCAAAATAATAACTCCTTAGGAGATTTGTCTTTTGTTCAGTATACAGTAAAATTTCTTTCCATTTAGTGAATGTATTTATGCATGCTAGACTCTAAGTGAGACCGTATAGTCTAGTTCCAGAAGATCACACTTTGCAAAGCAATTTAGTCATATTTTATTATACCTTATGGTGGTCTGAAAAAAACCCAAGGGAGCAGAGAATGGTGAGACGGTCTCTATCAATAATTATGATAGGTTTTCAATAACATTATTCTCCTTGAATTGATAAATTCAGATGAGTAGAAGCATCAGTTTGAGAAGAAGTAATTACAGATTTTTTTTTTACATATTGTTGTGGTTTAAATTAGAAGGACCTCATAGGTTCTTATTTATGCCTGCTTTGCCACCAGAAAGTGTAACTCTGAGACAGATTAGGAAGTGACCTTTTGAATGAGATGTTGGCTTTATTGGTGGAGGTGTGTAACTAGGAACGGGATTCTAAATTTCAAAACCCCATGCCTTTCTCTCTCTCTCTCTCTCTCTCTCTCCTCTCTCTCTCTCTCTCTCTCTCTCCCCTCTCTCCTCTCTCTCTCTCTCTCTCTCTCTCTCTCTCTCTCTCTCTCTCTCTCTCTCCCTTTTTCTCTGCTATTGCTACAGCATCATGCTTGTCTGTTTTCAACCATGATGATCATGAAATAACCCATAATACTGCAACCATTTCCCACGTGAATGTTTCCTTTTGTAAATTACCTTTGTCAAGGTGTGTCCCTCAGAGCAACAGAACAGTAACTATGCATTTTGACAGTTTGCATTTGTTAATTGATGGAATCAAGTAGCTGATTTTTAGTCGATTGCTAAATCTCATCTAATGAAATTTATTGGTAGAGTTTAGCCAAGTTGATCATCGCCTTCTTTTTTCTGATACTTCTACTTGTCACAACACATAATATTTCCTCTCTCTTTAGTGATTCCTCTCCACTTCTGTTAACAGATATTACTCTTTTCCTTCAGTAACAAAAGGAGGGCCTTTCTGTATGGCCTCACCTGAGCATTGATACTCATTACCCAAGTAATCTCCTCTGGGCCCTTGTTTGCAAATAGCACCTGTGTCCTCAGAAGCATATGATTCGCCCACTCTTAGAGAGCTATTCAAACACAAATAGGTTGATAGCAAGAGCACTGCAAAGCTCCACCTTGACATTCATAGAGAGCTTGGCACATTCTGTTTTCAGTAAAAGTCAAGTTCTTATGTGATCTTGCAAATTGGTTTCCTGGAATGCCCCAGGCCTAACCTCAATCTGTGGACACTCTTTGCTCAGTCCTTGTTACTTCCAGAAAATGTCGAGTGGTCAGAAAACCAGCTGGACAGAGACTGGGGAAAATGAGGGCAAGGTAGAATCTGCCACTGCCTCAGCTTCTGTGTGTCCCACTGGGACCTTCATACAGTCAAAACTGCTCTTTTGCTTCTTACTTCCAAATCTCTCTTGCTTAGCTCTCAGGACTTCCATAAATTACAGGGTTCTGAGAAATGTGGTTGAATCTTACTCTAACAAGTCTTCAAAGGAACACCACCACAGAGATTAATACGCCAAACATCTCTTTGCTCTTTATCCCTGGTTACATTTCTATGACTGAAATTTAGGAAGAAGTCCACTTGCTCTCAGGGTCTCTGGTTCCAGAAAAATCTCATACTTGCAATCCTAATACTGGCATTTGCTATGTAGGAGAAAAAAGAAGACCTGATCTTATTGTAAGTCCCAACCACACAATCAGCTCATGATGGAAACAACATGGAAAATTACACCAAGGATTAAATTATATAAGGTATATAAGCACCATATCCTAGTAAATAGCAAAAACTGTTAGCTTGCTAGAATACCTAGGAGTATGATTTTCTAGAGTGTCATGCATATAATAATGAAAGACAAACAAAGGCCCAAAATTGGAGAAACGATTACTGAAGGGTGAGAAAGGACTAGCAAAGTAATTAATAAATAGAATAGTTAGTATCCAACTATGAATTTCAAAAAATAATTATAAAATTTTGATGATTATTCGAAAAAACCCACTTTCAGGAAAGACCTTGGTTGCAACAAAGGAGCTAGAGAAACTGGCACAACTCACCAAATTATCATTAAGCTCCCCTCCCCACCCCACATGATTCAGGTACCTGTGATCTCCTCTCTGATCTTAAAGCATCCTCTCAGCAATAAAGACGTGAATAAAGACAAGAAACTCTTTGCAGGTCATAAGAAAGTGTCCTAGATTAAACACTTGCAGAAATGAGGTGTCACTGCGATTGGAATGTACAGTTGCTCCACAGAGGACACCAAGGTTTAATGGACAAAGACAGGCAGATCTTTGTGATTCACTGGCCAGCATTCCTAAACTATCTGGCAAGTGTCATGCCAGTGAGAAAAACAAAAAACAAAAAACCTTAGATGGAACCTAGCATTCACATACATGCACACATACAGGATCACAATTCCTTATCCAGACTCAAATGCACACACATTCACACAGACTCAGATACAAAGAGAGAAAGAGAGAGACAGAGTCAAAGACAGACAGCCAGACAGACAGGAGTAATGTCTTTAATAAACTGTTACCTATATATTCAGTGCAAGTGTTATTCAAGATTTTGCAAAACAAACCAACCGAAGAAGTAGAACCAGTCACAAAAGGCAGTGATCCAGTCAGATTTCTCAGCAAGAGCCCTCCTTCATCGTACTGCGTGAACCTCACATTCCCTCTAGCTCAGGAATTCCCCAGTCAATGCCATGGTTTACTGCCTGACGCAGTGGTTCATTCTGACACTTAATACCCTTTTTATGTCCCTTCCTAGCAATTTAACTCTGATTCCCCAGGAGACATACTAGTCACAGTCTCTAGTAAGACTGCTATCGTGAGTTTCCTGTTCATGGCAGAGCCACCGAAGCTCAACACAAAGGAGGAGGCAATGGCTTTCTTTCCTTCTCCCTGGTCGCAGAGACCTGTTTTTCTACACCAGTATAAGCTGAGCTAGCCCTCTGTAGCTGTCTCCCAGTTATACCGCTTACTGTACTATCCCAGTTCTGTGTACCCAATACCATCTCTCTGAAGGGGAAGAGATGCCCTATTTCCAAATTTGTGTTTCATTTATCTTTCTTTTTCACTCTATACAGAAAATGTGCAATACTTTGTGCACTCCATGCCTTAAATAAGAACCTATGTGTAGGATGGAGACAAACCATTTTTATCTAACTTTTTCGGTAGTAACACCATGATTCTTTAAAACATATTTTTATGTTGCCATTGAGTCATGAGAGACTGAGACTGAGATATCAACGATATTGGCAAATAACAGAAACTATATAATGCCATAAATGAGTAAGAGGGAAGAAACTGAAGCCTAAAAGGAGGGAAGATATTAAATGAAGACTGATTTTACACATGGCCTCCTCTTAGGAAGTTCCTACATTTTAGTTCAACCTAGAAAACTTTAGTCAATTCTAGTAAACCTACCTAAAGGGTTTGAACTTACCTGGGTCTATTGATATGTCAACATTCTATATTAATGTTGACAAACAATAAAATTTGCATGGTTTCCAGAACCACAGCAGTGACTTCCCAAGAGTTGGCAAGTATCTTAAAAAGTTACAGATCATCTCCTGTGATAGAATTAATATTTTTTATAATTAAATCTACTGGCCTTTCAATAGTGGAAGAGTTACACATGTAGAGGAATAAAAGATAGATTTGCAATGTCCATCTCTGTCCAGGAAGGTGGGGTAGCATGATATGGGAGACAAAAGTGTTCTTCATGGACCCACCATGAAATGCAGCAGGACACCTTTCTGGTTCACCACCCATAACCTTATACTAACCTCCAGCTCCCACCTACCCCTTAGATTAAAGCAAGTTTTCATCTTTGGAGTCTTTATCGCTTGACCAAATTTGGCCCAATCATCCTTTAGGTAAGTCAGAGCATCCCTGGATGTGTCCTTGTACTTTTTCTCTTTCCGTAATGCAATTATATTTCCTTTTTAGTGTTAATAGAACAAAGGTAGATTCTCTGTGAGAATGTAATTTTATCTCAACTTGATGTGGGAGTGTCATATCAATCTGTTGATTTAATTGGCTGAGCAATAAAGAAACTGCTGGCCCTGATAGGTTATAAGATAGGTGGGTGGAATAAACAGGATAGGATGCTGGGCGGAAGAGGAAGTGAGGTCAGACTCTGTTCTGCTCCCGGAGAGACTTGACATCTCTGCACTCTGGAGCAGAGACACCATGATGGACGGAGGCTAGACTCTTCCCGATAAGCGCACCTTGGGGTGCTTACACACATCATTAGAAATGGGCTAGTCCAGGTGCGAGAATTAGCCTGTAAGGGTTAGAGTTCATGGGCCAAGCAGTTCTTAAATGAATACAGTTTGTGTGTTGTTATTTCGGGCATGAGCTAGCCAAGCGGCCGGGGTGTTGGGGACGCAGCCCCGCCGCTTACTTATTTCAACAGATGGCGCCCAGACGTGTGGCTAACTGAAACTACAAAAAGCCTGAGAAAGCTTGGGAAAGAGTAAAGCATGTTTGTTTTCTTGGTAGCAACAATTTTTCGGGTCTGCTTCGCTTGCTAGAGGCAAGCAAGTGCTCTCATCTAAGAGAGGCTTCCTGACTCAGCTTCAGCTGCAAAACCCTGCAGCTCATTAAGAGGTCCTGCCACGAAACACTTAAACGGTGTTGGTGAAAAGCTGAACGCATGCTTTTCGGTTTTTAGCTGTAGCAGGAAAAAAGCTGTGCCGTTTAAAAATGCCAGCTTTCTGGGCTGTCCTGCCATGGCAAACTCTGACTCTTTTACGCAGGCGGTTCGTGTGGTTTGCAAGCACAGGCTGCTGAAGCTCTCTTGCTGGCAGGGACCTTGAAATGCCGTAGAGTTATGGCAGTAAACGTGGCTACAACCGGTACCTCAGCCGTGAGGCCGGAAAGCTAAGGAATGGATTGGATCTAGCTGGCAAAGCCACGGCTTTAATCCTACTCATATTGCTCAGTAATTTAAAGGCTCGTGTGGTCAGAAAAAGAGAGATATACGGTAAAGAGAGATTCAAAGACAAAGAAAATTTTAAATGATTTACAGTGTTAAAAATGTATGCAGACTAAAAGTTAAAATTCTTAAAGTAAAAAAAAAAGTAAGAAAAAGAGAAGTTGTGTGTGGTAGTACACGCCTTTAATCCCAACACTTGGGAGGCAGAGGGAGATTGACCTCTGTGACTTCAAGATGTGGTAGCACACGCCTTTAATCCCAGTGCCTAGAAGGCAGAGACAAACAGATCTCTGTGAGTTCAAGGTGTAGTAGCATACACCTTTAATTGCAATGCCTGGGAGGCAGAGACAGGCGGATCTCTGAGAGTTCAAGGAGAGCCTGGTCTACAGAGTTATTCCAGGTCAAAGAGATACAGAGAATATAAAAGTAAAAATAAACGAAATAGAGGTTAAAATAAAGCGTACAAAGATGGAAAATACACAGAGAATCTTGATACTGTATACTATTATGCTCTCTTTGAATTGTTTGAATGCTGAGGAAGGACCAACAGCTGCCAAAAGATATTTGTTTATAAATGCTGCTGAACTAATCCATCGTAGAGATTTTGATGCATTGACTTGGAAATTTGGATCTAAGGACATGATACTTTGGAAAGGAGTTTCTTTTTTTGTTTTCACAGAGGATGAGACCCTGTTCATTTCTTCTATTCCGATATGGTATGATGGACCATGCCCTCCTGAACGGTTGCTGTGAATACCTTCAGAAAATTGCTTCGCTCAACTGCCAACTGAGATGAAACTAGCACACAGGTTATACCATGAAAGACCTAATTAACGACGCCCCTGTTCAGCAGGAAGTAGTTTGGAGAAAGAAAACTGTGCCCATGTTCCCAAATATGGTTTATAAACGTTCTTTTACATTTAAAGGGGGATATGATAGAGATATGAATAATTTGCATTAGTATAGATTTTGCTTTATTGATAGAGATTTATGGTCAGTTTTATTATATGTATATGTATTTCTGATCTTGATTAAGGTGTTGTTAGTTAAGGTTTTCTAGATGTGCATAGATATATTTTAGATAGGCATTCTTCATATTTTTCAAAGATTATAGAATATGGCATTTTAAATGTTTTAATAACTTAGGACTTTTCATGACAATGAGACACTCTGCTCCTGGCATCACCAATCTACTTCAAAAGGAAGATGGGCATCGAAGAGGATCCTTATGGAGTTTGATAGCCATTTGGGCAAGAAACTGCTCTTGCCTGGACTATTGCATGAACTGGACACAGAGAACCCTCAGAGAGAGGACTGCTGAACTTGCCTAAAGGTGAGATGATCTTTCGGGGTTCCTGATTCATGAAAGAGTCTGCAAGACATTCTTCAGGACAAGCAGATAGTGACTGCCTTTGAAATTTCCTGCTTTGTGGAAATGTCTGCTGGAAACTATGGGCCTGTAGGCCGAAGGTGGATGCCCCAACGGTACAGAGGAACTTTGGGTGACTGTCCAGGCAGCGAGATGTCTCTGTCATTTCTAGAGTTTGAGAGTTTGCTTATTTCTTATTTGCTTAGGTAATATTGTATCTTTCTGGACTGTTTGATGGAGTTAAGAATAGTTAGCTATAGTTATAGTTTTCCTTAGTTATGATATAGATTATTGTAATTTTTACTTGATAACTGTTTTGTTATATGTAATTTTGCTATGTAAAGTTAAAGTCTTCCTTTTTTTGTTTAAACAGAAAAAGGGGAAGTGATGTGGGAGTGTCATATCAATCTGTTGATTTAATTGGCTGAGCAATAAAGAAACTGCTGGCCCTGATAGGTTATAAGATAGGTGGGTGGTATAAACAGGATAGGATGCTGGGCGGAAGAGGAAGTGAGGTCAGACTCTGTTCTGCTCCCGGAGAGACTTGACATCTCTGCACTCTGGAGCAGACACACCATGATGGACGGAGGCTAGACTCTTCCCGATAAGCGCACCTTGGGGTGCTTACACACATCATTAGAAATGGGCTAGTCCAGGTGCGAGAATTAGCCTGTAAGGGTTAGAGTTCATGGGCCAAGCAGTTCTTAAATGAATACAGTTTGTGTGTTGTTATTTCGGGCATGAGCTAGCCAAGCGACCGGGGTGTTAGGGATGCAGCCCCGCCGCTTACTTATTTCAACATCAACTATTTATATTATGCCTCCTGATTTTATGTCAAATGAATGGAAAACCAGGACTGCCCATATTCTTACATAATGTTCCTGTGATATTCACTGTTTTTTTACCTTCTCATCTCAGGGGTTTTAAAAGAACAAAAGCAGGCTGCCGAGATGACTAAGCTATTAAAGAACTAAAAATCAATAATATGATGCCACCATACACCCTGAGCCCATGCAATCACAGGAATTGGTAAGTGTTAGCATCTGTAAGCCCTGGCTGAACAGGATAGCCTTTGCAATTTTCTGTGTCTCAGCGAAAAGCTAAATTATATTCACAACCAAATAGGCTTTTTTCTTTATTTAAAATGATAAGCTTCCTTGAGTTAGACAATAAAAGTTAACTAATTTGTATTGACTTGTCCAAAAGATTTGGTTATAATCTTTATGATTAACTAAAACAACTTTGTTCCAGTTTTTCAATTTAATTCTTCTACGTGAATAGAAACCACCTAAGTATGATTTAGTTATTTTCTTTTCCACATTAAAAAAACCTGGGGCTGGGGCTGGAGAGATGGCTCAGTGGATAAGAGCACTGGCTAATCATCCAGAAGTCCTGAGTTCAATTTCCAGCAACCACATGGTGACTGACAACCATCTGTAATGAGATCTGGTGCCCTCTTCTGGCCTGCAGGCACACATGCAGACAAAACACTGTATACATAATAAATAAATAAAATCTTTAAAAGAAATCTGGCTCAGCCTTTAAGAGTGCTTGTTGCTTTTTCAGAGGATTTGAGTTATGTTTTCAGCACCTGTATCCAATGGGCCAGAGCCACCTAGGCAGACTTCTAGAAATTCAAAGTTCTTTTCTGGCCTCCACAGACACCTGCAAACAAACACACACACACACACACACACACACACACACACGAACACCTTATAATAAATCTTTTAAAGTTATATTGTTTTCAATATATTTTCAAAGTTTAAATAATAATGCTGATATATTTGAGTATATACAAAAACTTTTTTCCTCAAACAAGAGACTATTTCCAAAATACAGTCTTGCAATCTTACATTATCCTGTAGTTCTTCTAAACTTATAGCAAATCACCATTCCTTTGTAAATGCCCCATCTCCTAATTTTTAAGTGAAAGTAGTCAAGCAGACAACCTCTAACTCATTTTTACCTCTTATATTTTAGGATTAATTAACATTTGTGGATCCAGCAATGTATCTTAATAACTATTCCTATAATTCTGGGAAAGAAAATATTGAGTTAAATTTTTCTTGAAACATTTTCTTTTTCAAGAAAAATTTAATTGAAATAAAAGGGGATCTCAATTGTCACATTTCCAAGGATATTTTCCAGGACTAAAATTTATGTTTTGATTTTAGTAATGAGAAGCCTAATTATTCTATATTATCTTTCCAATTAATCACATAAGAAGGAATCTTATTTCTTCACTTGTTGATAGCTTGGTCATTGTTATTCTTCCCACCAAAGTTTCAGGAAAATAGGGCTCTGGCAGACTGAAGCGCTGTAATACCAGCACCTTCAGAATAAGTACGGCTATGAAAACAATGAATGAGTCAACCATTGTGAGTACTTTATATTCAGTATATTCAATTCTAACCCTATTTAATGTTTGTCCTTTCATAAAACTGTTAATTACAAAACTGACCCTAACAAAACCTGAGATTTCATAAACATATTTTGTCTCAATTTTACTAAGACGCTCTGCTTTGATGATTCTGATATCAGCCTCAGGCCTCCATCCTTGCATACATGTACACTGAGACTACACACGTACAAAACATATCACACATGCATATAGGAGGCAAATTTTAAAAAAGGAAAAAGAATTTTTGGGTTGCAAAGCTCTTCATAAATATAGCGCTCAAAGTGTTGGCTTACTGCCATTTTACAATAAGAGATCTTAATTAAAAAAACCAATATTAATATGTTTATATGCACATATAGTAAAATATGTACAACTCTTCATCCTATTTAAATAACAGTGGGAGTTACACCAATTTCTTAGATGAATTTTGAGATTTTTCTACAAAATGTAGTCCATTGAACTAGCTCCTTTAAAGGATATTAATGTGTGAAGTACCTTATTAAAGAATTCCTTTTTGATCCAATTCCTTTGAAGCCATTACAAAAGAACTAGATCTTAGCAGCTGTTAGCCATTATCAAGTCAATGGCTTTTCATGTCAGATACATAAACATTATGAAACATTAACCAGATCCTTAGAAGTAGAACATGGCAGCATGTGACAATGTTATTGTCTCAATCTATTTTCATAATAAATTAATGATAAAACCTAATCATAATAGGCAAAACATTTAGGACCCCTCTATGTTCTTACATTTTAGGGCAGATGGAGCTTGCAAGTATTGAATGTTTGGCCACTCCTATCAGGTTTATTCAAAATGGTTATTACACGTTGAAATGAGTTTTTAAACTGTGTTGTTTTGACATGCTCAGGGCACACGCACATATTTAATGTGTGAGAAAAGTTTGCTATGCACAATTGATATCAGTTTTTTTAAAGATTTATCATTCAGTTATTTTAAATGGCACGCAATATGATCACCTATAATTGGAAAACAAAGATAAAATTCGAAGTATGATTATCTAAAGCTAAAGAAAAATGGGGGGAGAGAAATGGAAAACTCCCTGAGCATTGCTTCCCGTCCCCTGAAGAGTTCTTGCTGTCTTGTTTTCCAGTGCCCAGGCAGTGGTAGGTATGTGAGCCTGGTAAACTAAAGCTGTCTTTCACGTTTGGCTCTGTACAGTAGTTTGTTAGAAGCGCTAGCTGCAGAAAAAAAAAAAAGAAAAAGAAAGACTTCATAGCCATTTCCCCACCACCATCTCCATCTTGGCCCTTACTATTTCCAGCTATTGCAGCAATGTCCCCAAACAGATTACACATGGACTCATAAAATTATGACTTTGCACAGTTGTGTCTTCTATATGCAACTCAAAGAATGCCTGACATATGTGTCCAAATGTTCAGTGACCAAATTGCTTCAGAAACACCACACTGCCGACATAGACAATGAATACTTCAATATTACTGTAGAATGCAATTGATAATTCTGTTTTACTCTACTGCCACATCTACCTATTATTTTCATTTTTTTCTGGTCAATTTTGATAATAGCTTTCTCACTAACTGCTTTTGCAATTCTTTGGCAACACAGTTGTAGAAATATCTAACGACCTTGTAAGACTGTAGTGTTTGTTCTGTCGGTTAAGAGTATGCACTCAGATCAAACAAAGATTAAGTGCAGCAGCAACCAGACCCTGATTTCTCCAATAAAAGGAACCAGGGCTTTTAAAAAGTGACTGTTCCTTGTCCTAATTATGGTAATGGACATTCAAGACAGCCATTAGCACATTGTAGTACAAGAAAGGAAGGAAGGACTCAAGGACTCACACTTGTACTTACACACATGTCTGTTTGTACATGAATGCCCACATCCATACACAAACACACACAATGGCAAACCATAGCACATAGTGCCCTGTCCTGTGCAATGGTGAGAGTGAGACAGAGGAACACATGGGCCAACTGGGAGAGTTCTCAACGTCAAAACTAGAATGACAATAAAATTATGTAGTATTAGGCTACAATCAGAAGAAAAGAGAAAATATTCTTAAATATATATCATTACATACATGAATGAAGTTTAAAGAACCTCTCCTGCAGAAGTCAAAATCTAGATATATAATCTACCCACATAGATGATGCTTCCAGTCCCTTAGCATGTCACAAATCATCATTGTATTTTAAGAGAAAAGGTGACAGTAACTTTTTGGTGGTAAACATCTGAGCCACATACCTCCAGTCTCCATAAATATCCACTTAAATATTTATGTATTTTGAGACAGAATCCCACTGTGTAGCCCTGGCTGGCTTGGAACTTGTTATGTAGATCAGGTTGCCTATAGCCTGTGATGATTCACCTGCCTCTGCCTCCTTAATGCTGGGATTAAAGGCATGTGCCATCCAGCCTTTTTCACAGTGATGTTAAAGTAACTTTACTTAGATAAAGTTCGCATTCAGCTCAAAAAGTTTTTTTAAAGTGGATTGTTTAGCTTTATGATCTTGCTTAAAAACCTTCGAACAATTTGCACAGTTCTCTGAGTAACAGCCACACTCTTCATAATGACTACCAGGATTCTACAGTCTGGGTCCCCTGTCCCCAGCCCGTCCCTGAGCCCTCAAAACTCACCATTACTGTTTCCCTTACTCTTTGCTTTCCTATCATATTGGCTTGCTTGGCGCTTTCAAAACCCAGTAGTTACTTACTGTCACCAGACCCTTTCTTTGTCTTTTCTACTTTCTTGAGCACACTCATCCCAAAAGAGGACATGTCAAACTCCTTCACTCTCTGCGGGGTTTTACTCAAAAGCCAGCCTCTGCAAGCGGTGTTCCTGTGCCAGGTTGTATCAGGAATGAGTCTTCATTGTCGAAAACTTTCTCATTGTTGCAGAACTCAGAACTTGATTTTTAATCTAATTCTCTGTTCTAGGGTCTGAAAAGACTGTAAACACTTCCTGTACCTTATCTTTATACTGATCCACAGTTCAAGATTCTTAAATGGTCTAAAAGAATCGAGAGGGACATCTCGGAGTTTTTCTGGACTTAGAAGTTGAGTTGCCCTCAGAAGAGGGCTACTTACTATCTTTCACTGCTTGCTGCAGACATTCACAGATGCCATGCAAATCTCTCTTCTGATGTTCTCCTCTTCCCAAGCATGGGTGTGTCAGCAATGGAGTAAAAAAAAAATAGTTTATTGACTCTCCATAGCAGTGCCAAGTTTGCAGGGAATGTTTGCTAGTCTAGAATACCTGCAGGGTTAGTAAAGCATAGAACTGAAGTAAACAAAGTGGTGAAGAATTACTCTGGGCGGGTTGTTTCAAGGTAGATTGTAGAAAAATTTCATGCCATCACTTTCTTTGGGACAAGAAGATGATGGAACATCCCCCAGGCGAGCATCAATCTAAGGCATTTTCTTTGGCTTAACGAACAACTTTCTGTCACTCTGCTTCCTGATTTGTTATGTAACAGACATCATTAAAAATCATTGCTACCATCAATAAACAGCAATCACTGTCTAGACACCGAACAACAGAACTGCTGCAGATACTATGGGAGATCAACCACCTAATATTGTCAGCATCACTGAGACAAATGCAAAGACAGTTTTGTCAATGGTGCCAACAATGGTTCAAACCAAAGTAAGATTTACATGGAGGGTGTTGGAAATCTCCTTTCAGAACTTTCAGGAGAAGCAAGCATTCGCAGTGTTAGCAAAGCTGAGTTCAAATTGACCCCTAGAGGACCTGACCAGAGGACGTTGTCTGAAGGTAGCTACAGCTTTTCAAGAGTTTTCTGTGTGCTAGTCATCCCTAAGTACTTTATATCCAAGTTCAAGAAAAATATAAAGCATGTGAAAAAGAATGAGGAAAATGAGGTGCAGGCAGTTAAGTAACTGGTCCCAAGCTATGCAGCCTGGAAATGGAGAAAATAGACAAGATTCTATTCTGGCTACAGAGTCCACACCCTGTGAGCACCTTGCTGAATTAGTATTACATTCAGTGAGTCAGAATGTTTGCTTCCTTCTTTTTGTTCCTGACTGTGTCTCTGTAAAACTGGCATATTTTAAAATCCTCCAGGCAATAGCATTAAGAGGTGGAGTCTTCAGGAAGCAGTTAGATTATGAGGGTTTTCCACCCATGAGTAAGATGTACACCTCTGTAATAGTGTCTCCAATGAACTTGCTTGTTCCATATTGGATGTGCAGTGGGGCTGGATTTTTGCTGGTCCACGTGCCCTACGCCAGCACATGTGTCAATTTTCATATAACATTGACTGCTATAAAGCTTGAGAGCTGAAAGCAGCCATATGATGCACGAGGGAGCAGGAGTGGGCGTCTGAGACCCGGTCTCCTTGTGTTGTTTCTGGACAGCAGGCCTAGTCTCAACAGTTAATAATAAGAGACACAAAGGCAGTCAATGAAGCAAGGAAAAAAATAAAACCTTAAACCTGCAGAAACAGAGGAAAGAAACTAGCCAGAGCGGCTTGTTTAATTAAACATTTCTGATACATAATTTAAACTCAAACTGAGACCTCAGTAAAATAATAAAAAGAAAGATTCTTTTAAATAGAAACAAAAGATAATCATAAGGTGCCTCAATAAAATGAAAGGAAATTAACTGAATTATGGAACCCCAGGAATGAAGCCAACAATTCCATAATGATATTAAATCTGGCAATATTAGGAACAATGGCTCCTAGTGGGACTGAGTGCCTGGGAGATCAGTCTAAGCTCTCTCAGGCAAGTTTGTTCTGTGGACCAACACAGTTTAGAGTATGAACTACCTTTCTTCTAGTTATTTTTTTTCTGATATGTTATCCTGATAAAATTTTCCATTTTACAAATATACAATATTTTTTACTAGGACATTAATTTCCTTATTAAAAATACTATCCTTCCATTTTTTAGGAGAATTTTGTTTTGTTTTTTAAAAGGGATCCATAATAACTGTGTAGTTTTTTTGGGTGCAGATGTAATTCTTTTCATTGAAAGATCCATCATAACATAAAGGAGAAGATAATCACCCAAAGGACACATATTAGAATCTTGAGGGTTACTGCGTCTAAGTATAAATATTGAGAGTGATTTTTACTTGTTGCTATTAGTTTTTAGTATCCGGAAAGTTGATCACTACAAAATATCCCATCTGTTCTTCCAGTTGCTCTTCAGAAGCTTCTTTCTCTACAAAAAGTAATCACAACAACCCAGTTGTAATTAGGTGCTTTTCCCTCCTAGTAGAACTAAATACAAACCTCTAGAAATCCCTGCTTTCACCCCTCATGCATGCGTGCTCACATACACACACACACACACACACACACACACACACACACACACCTTAGGGAGTGCTCCTTGGAAACCAGAACTATACGATGACAATGTATAAGAGGATGAAAGACCCAAGGCCTCGATGGGAACAAAAGCACACAGTGCTCCCTCCCAAGGCTCAGCTGGAGTATTATTTACTTTCTCTGCCTCAGTTTCTTCTGTAAACTGATGTTTATAATAACGTCAACTTCCTCAGGCTACAGGAAGAATCAAATGAGCTTATGCATTTGAGTTATCAGAAAAGCGTGGGCACTGTTCATGCAAGAGGCATTAGCGACTATTAGCATTCCTGGTGTAACATATGTGTGCACACTTATTTTTTTGTAAAATCTTATTTTGTAGTTTCTTAGTGGACTTTTAATCACTACTTCATCATAGGTTCTTTGAAGTGAAGTCCTAGCTCATGCTTATTTATGGCTTTTAGAGCACACTGCACAGAATTTTGCAAAGAGTAAGTCTTTGCTAAAATATTAATTGAATTCATCAGTAAATTCACGGAGTGTATAGAAAGCCTTGAGCTCAGACATTTTACAGAGAAAACTGAAATTTAGATATTAAAACGTGTTCCCTCCCAGTAGGCTGTAGACTGTAGGTGCTGTCTTAAAGAAATAATAAAGCACAGAGATTATGGGGCAGACGGGGTGGTGGCAGTCATGCTGGTAATGCTCTGGAAGCAGGGCAATCAAAGCTGGTCAGAACCACCACCCTCTTAGTAATGGATCAAGTTTCTGTTTATTTATTATTTCCCTTTACAATTCAGTGTTTATTTTACCTAATTATGCTTTACAGCATGGATTAAGTGCTTCAAATCTGTTCTAAACAAGTATCTTGCTTTTGTATATAAACAACCCTGCTTTGTTATTTCCCAGGGATTTCCCTGGGTCCAGTCCAAAGGTCGGAAGTCCTTATGGGGGAGGAGGGGCCACTTCAATGCCCAGTTTCTCTATGACTTGGCCACTGAGGGAATGGTGCATTCAGGGCATCTGAGGAGTTCAACCCACAAACCAAGACGACAATCACATACTTCGTGCTGACTTGGTGTTAACGAACAGTACACTGAATAAATCTGCACTTGAATCCCTCAACTTGCCACTGAATGATTCATGGTTATTTAATTTGGTTCCCTATCAAAACATTTACAAGCGTAATCTTTTAAGTATTGTAAGTATATCACTGGGCTTATTTAAAGCTCCTCAATTCCATGCAGAACATTCAACTTTGCCAATGAAAAGATTTACAAAAAAAAATGATGTATTTTTATCCAACTTGAGATTAGACAATATGTGTAAATAAGAATGTCATTTGATATGACTAAATGTCTTCCTTATTATGCTTGATATTTGAGACTCAGGAAGGTCCAAACCAGTTGGATGAATTTTACTTTCAGAAGGACAAAAGGGTTGGGGCGGGGAAGCTTCCCTTGAGCCCGAGCCACGGAGTGTTCATTCTAGACAGCAGTGTAATAATGACCCTCTCATTTCAACATAGAGGTTTGTATGATCTGACAGTGTTTGCAGATAGCTGAGAGGAACAGACTTAACAGGATTTCAACTGTCCCATGCAGCCTGTATAGAAGCAGAACGAGGAGATGCTAAATCTCCCATCTGTTCCATGTGGACAGCTTGTCAAAGTGAGGGCCATCACTAGCGTTCCCAACCAGTCTCATTGAGGAAATTCCCTCATTTTATATGAATAATACTTTTTAAACTGATGTCATGATAAAAGATAAAGTTCCATCATAAAAATGCAGATTTTCATACGAAGAAAAGCGAGAGCTATGCTGTATGCTTAATCAAATCATACGCAAGCCAAATCAGTTTGAATGAGGCAATAGATTGTGAGCCAGTTCTGCTGGCTGGCCTTCAGTAAGATGGACGTTGGTAGGGTTCTTATTCTAAAACAGCTATTCATGTCTGTGAATTCCATACTAGTATTCTTTCATGATCTCTTGACTTACAGAAAAGACAAACAAACAAAACCTCACAGAAGTCAGAGAATACTAATTCTTAAGGCAAAGGGCTTCAGTATTATGGACATCTATGAAATAAGAGCTTGCTTTGGCCAGAGCCAGCAGCGCTCCCCCTCCTTGAAAGAACATTTTACATTCATTTGTAAGTCATGTAAGTTTCACACATCTTTTTCTTTCTGCCTGTCTTCTTTTCCCCCCAGCAAAAACTGGTCAAACAAACCAACAAAAATACATTTTCTTCCTGAAGAATGCGAACAAATGTCAAAAAAGCAAGCACTTAAGTTACAAGAGCCCCCAGGCAAATGTAACTTCATGCTGGGTTTATGCCGCTATCATAAACATCGCACCACGGGAGATCACTAACTGTACCCCTGACCAAGCCAGTCGTGTCTTTCTGGAATTTAAGGCATAATTGCCTTAATGAACCCATACAGCATTGGAAAAGTTTCCAGTGCAGAACCATGCACTCAAGTAAATTGTGTCCCCATTATAATGGCTCTCCGTGTTGAGTCAAGGAGTACTATGCATTATTTTGTCACTTCAAGGGGTAGTGAGCATCAGGTAAATGATAAATTCTGAGAAGATATCTAGATAGCCACAATAAGATTGTTTTAATTTTTTTTTTCTGGCAGAACTGTGTTGGTAACACTAGCTCAAGAATTAAGGAAGGCATTTTATGTCATCAGATTTAGGTATGGTATGGGGCAGCAGAAAGGAGAAAAGTGGGTACGCAATCTGGGGCACACGCACACTCCAGAGGAGGAAAGTGCTTCCTAACATCAACCTTCTAATATGTTGGCACTGTTGACTTTCCTAAGTCTCTAGCTATTAAACTTCCCTCTCTTGCTTTTCCTGTAGCACTATTCCTGAAACCCAATACTTTCCTAGAGCAGGAAGTTCTTTAAATACCCTTGCTCAATTTTACCCTAGAATCCTGCACCCCAATGAATACAAAAGTATAATTAAGCAGTCACAAATCATCCTGAATATGTCAAATAAATTCACTCCAAATTCCTATAAGCAAAACTTAGTCTCTTCTTTATCATTTGTGATTTCATGCTGTTATTTTTCTTCTCTTGTTACACATTTGCAATAGCAATTTAGAGAGGCAATTCCTCAAAGTCCTCATATGAGTGGAACTTGTGTAACCAAAAGTCATAGAAATAGGACTACAATTAAATAATATGCCATATATTTTTTGAAGTCGCTTGTTAGGTCTTTACAGATTTTGATTGATTCCTTTCCTTCACACAGCACTATTTTAGCTTCGGCTATTTGAGCAAAGGGTGTTCCATATAAAATAATACAAATTGTTTTAATGAGCAATATCCCTAACTAACTTTATACTCAGGGACCGAATAACGCTGTCAATGTGAGGTCAAGGTACGATTCCTCCATTTTAGTTCCGTTGTCTTGCTGTACGATCTCAGCATTCGTATTCTGGGACCTAGAAAGGTAGATACAGTTGCGTCGGCGTCACTCTCCTTAGACGGCAACTCCTCACATTGTTGTGTCACTGAAGAGTCCAACATATGACTTTTGAGAGACACATTCAAACTGTAGCAGACTCTGGAAGAAATTCTCAACGTGAGATCAACAATTTATGTGCGTATTTTGGAACCAATATGTCCCTTAACCAACCAAACTGCCTTAATCAGATTCCGTGTTCACACCCCAGTAGAAAGACTCTTGATTTTGCTCCTGGAGGAGAGGTATATTTCTCTCCATAAATTCTCTACGTAAGTGAAACATCTTGCTTTGTCCCCTAATTACAACTAGATGGGCTTCTTATTGTAGAGCTTTGTGTTTTCCAGGAATATATGCACCAAAATGGGAAGAAATGTCATGTACATTCTGCTAGCTTCTTTCCCGGAGCTATCCCTCTTTGAAGTTTGTCCACTTGCTGCGCACAGCTTCTGTATCGGAAATCCCACGAAATGCTTGCTACCTCCTCCATTCTTCATGCCCTCCATTTTCATCATCACTCACTTATTTTTGAAATGAAGTTATTATACTATAAACTTGACTCCAGCACCATTCATAATAATATTTAAGGTACATACCAAAATATAATCTGAATTTAAAAGAAAATTATAGTCACAAAAACACCCCATAAACAAGCATATTACCATGAAAGATAACAATCCCAAAGGCAGAGAATAGTATTAGAATACAATGGTGATATCAGAGTTTTCATTTTAATCTTTTCCTAGTATATGAATTTTGCAAATTTTACATTTCAGAGGGTTTATGGAATTATTGCAAGCAGTGGGAAAGACAAATTAGAAAACCCAACATTATCATTATATCTTTTCTTAAATCTCAAAGAATACCAAGTTACTTTGTTACACAATCACGTTTAGGTTCTTCCATTATGGAAATTAGCAAGAACAATTCAGCCAAAGCTTCTTAGGCTTTATCATTGACAACCCAATTTTTGCCTGAGAAGCTTTTGTACAATCTTAAGAACACGGATATGCAAAATAGTTACAGAAATCAAATATTTATTAGTAATGACTTACAAAGAAATTCATTTTAAGCAAAATATTTGACATATGTATATTTTTAACATTTGCTAAAAGGATAAAATATAAATTCTGATGACATGTATATTCTTATATATTTTTATATGAAGAAACAGATCTTAGCTAAATATTTAATATTATAAGACATCTACAATACTTTCCAAAGTCAACTAAAATTTTGATTTCATAGGTGTCAGTTTGAGAATGTATGTCACTTTGCATAAATACATAGTGAAAAATAGCAGATGTATATTTAGAGAAGCTTCAGATACTGTTGGAATGCTGGTCTGATCCCAAATCAAAATTCATTTTAACAATTTTTTAGTGACAACCAAGTCAGTAAAGCAAACAACTATTTTTAGCATCCAACATTGTGACCCAATACAAACATATCATAACTTGGTGCTTCTACAGTGAGGAATGACAGTGGGAAAACTTGAAAAGCCTTTTTTTTTTATTAAACCATTAGTATTTTTTTTAAAAAAATTAAAATCAGAAACATTTTGTATGGTTAGTAAAAACACTATCGTCCATAACACAATCATCTCTAATTTGACTTGAGAAACTTCAGACAGTTCATAGGGGCTGCAGAAATGCAGAACACCAAGTTCAGAACCATGACTAGAGCGATGCCACCTGCTGCCACTTGGGTGAGAGATAACAGACCTCGGACTCATTTGACATTAGGCTTTGAATTAGTTTTTGGTAGTTACAGATTCTGAAAACATTTGGCATTGCCAATTCTTTCCTGCCTACTCCATCAGTTTCAGGTTGTAATATGCAGTTTAAGATTCTGGGGTTTCTGCGGTGGACAGCCCAGGCTCTGGTGTGTTAAAAAATCTTTGTTTTAGATGCTTAAAGCACAGCCTGGGGCCACGCTTTTTGGTTAGAAGACATCCTCACCCCCAGCCTTCTCCACAGGCAGTCTCTCCACAGCCAGAGAAGACACCAGTCTAAGCCTGCTATCTTGCTCCTACCGACAAATGTTTATCATGTAAAGTGATTGATTTTTGTTTTCAAAATGCCCCAGTCCAACAGAAAAGGAAGCATTATCAGTCAAGGCTGGGAAAGGCAGTGAGATCAGAACAGCCACTCGGTTTGTGAGATGAGAATCTGGAAGCCTTTCAGCCACTCAGCCCTGTTCCCACTGCAGATGTATCCTCAGATACAGATTAGCACAGTCATAGAATCCAGGCCCCTGTGATGGTCAGATGCAGGTTCTGTAGCCTGCCGCTGACTGTATAGCTTGGTGATTTGTTAGCACCTTTCTATTGAGAGATGTCTCTCACTTTCTAAATATTTATAAACACTTGTTTTTACTAAAGTAAAAGAACTTGTGATGCCTCCTTTTAACCATGGCAGAGAGTTTCCATTTTCATTATAGATAGTAACTGGCCAGTAAAATGCAAAGTAATTTTGTGCTAAAGTGTCCAGCTGGCAGCATTGCTCTGCATTCTGGTTTTGGGTCCTGGCATTTCTGGAAATTATGAAGTTTCGTTGGTAAACACGGGCTTGCATATTATAATTCTAAAAGTTCCATGAAAAATTCCATCATACCTGCCTGATAAGAAGGTAGTTGACAGAGTGGTTACCACCTGTTTGAGAGAGGGAAGTGTTTTCTGTGATCTTGAGAGAGAGAAATAGAATCTAGAACTTTCTGGCCCGAGTAATCATGTGCTCTGTAGAAAACACCATAATTATTTCTCTGCTTATTATAAAGACTGAAATAACTTTGGAGACATCATTGTCAGTTCATCTTTCAGAGGAAGGCTCTTTACATTGATTCTCTTAATTATTTTCCTCAAGCGTCACGACACAGCTAAATTAATGGTCTCTCAGGGAAATGATTGAGAATTTAGTAATTCTTAGATTGATTCAAAGATTCAAAGGATAATAAGTTTATCTGGCTTATTTAGCTAAACAGTCAATTAAAGGGAAAATAATGTCTGTAATAAATCATTTAGTTTAGTCCGACATACTATTTGATGTTTGTGTTTTGCATTTATGAAATTATCTCACTGGTCAAATGCAGCTGGTGGGAAGGGGTGTTTCTGTTCTCTAATTAATAGAAAAAATCCATTTTTCTTTTTAAACTACTTCTCTGTTATTCTGAGATGACCAAGGGTTTCTTGAACTCCATATGTTTTCCTGATGGTAACGTAGTTCCAGCATGTTTCAGCTCCCTGTGATTCAGATAGATAAAAGTCAGATATTTTCATTCATCTTCAGGATTCCATTGATTCAAATGTTTGAGTCAAACATCCTTTTATTTAGAATTCCCTTACATTTCTATTAATAGCTTAACTCTGAAATGTTAAAAGAGAAACAAAGGGTAAATGGGCCCATACTTAAAATTGTTATTACTATTATTATTTTTACTCATTCAAGTGATGTTAACTCAATGCTAAGTCATCACAAACCTATGATTATTTTTATCATCAGTCAAAAAGAGAGAGAGAGAGAGAAAAGAGACAGAGACTGAGAGACAGAGAGGAGAGAAGAAGCGAGAGAGAGATTGAGAAAAAGAGATTGAAATTGTGCATATCATTTAGTAGAGATCAAGCTCTGAATCAGTCAAGGTCTACATCACAATCATAGCATTATGTATTAAGCTTAACTATAACTTGTGTCAGATAAGATAATGCGGTCATAGGAAGTCAGACAAATAAAACAGTAAAACAAAGCCAATGTTATCAAATATCATAAATATTCTTCCAATTCATTCACTCATTACACTGCCAAATTACCGACAAGTACAAATTCCTTTGGTGAATTTAACCTTACAATTTTCTAAGAACACTTACTTCTTTTTGAGGTTTGTTCTAGCACATTTGTACTATGCTAATTGTAACAATTAATTCTCAGACAATACAGATTCAGTAAAGCACAGGCAGAGATTTCCTGACTCTTATTACACACTGAATGTGTATGATCCAGATTGATGTGTGGAAATCTAATTTCCAGTATAGGAGAATTTAGGTTCTATAGTAGGGTTTGGGTAGTTGGATATCATCATGACAGTAACAAGGAAGAAATCACTACTGCCTGCATATACTTGCTTTTCAATTCTGTTCTTATAATGCAAAACTGTGGTATTCACTTCTTTGAGAATAAGTGAAAATTGAGACATATGCTTTATGCCACAACCTCTCCTGTCCAAATGCTGTAGTCACAGATCTCTTAGATACCTGTCCTGAAATGTTTCTCTTTTCACATAGGAAGCATCCAAAAGTAGGTGTTGCATTGTGCCCTATTACTGGGAAAATCTATAGGCATTCATCTTTGATTACAGTAGGTGAGGTGTGAGAGTTTAGGGGAAACAGGTTTCTGAGAAATGAGCCTGGCTTGCCCTTCATAAGGTGTATGGCTCCCCACAGATATCTTAGTGCATTATTTAGAGTTTCCAGCCTCTCTCTGCAGGTGATTGTGCTTAAACTTGGGCAGGAAGATAAAGCTAGCTGGCAGAAGTCAGGTTTCACAATCTGACCCCCTCTCTGGAGAAACAGATCATGCTATCTACAGACAAACCAAAATATTGCTGAACATTTCTGCTTGGCATTTTAAAATTAGATTTTTAGCTTCATAGATGAAACTGGAGAAACTTTATTTTTCTAGTCAGACAAAATCTTTGGGGAATGAATTCTTGGTGTGTTGTGAGCTATGTTGTACAATCAGAAACAAGCATTTCTACAACACCATGGACATCAAGTTCAGCTTAGGGGCTGGTCATAAGTTTTCTTGTTTCTTCAGATAGATGCTATACTCAGATATAAATTCAACGGTGACGGAATTAACCTGTTAGACAACAGACACCAATTTAGTACCATATGAAGCTCTTGTGTCATAGCTTCTCTTCTCGGAGAATAAGCACTAGTCAAGGACAAAATGGAAACAGGAATGTAGATGATGTGTGGATATTTTTAAACAGTTTTAAGGATTTATTTATTGTGTTTCATTGTATGAATGCTTTCACTGCATGTATGTGTGTGTACCACAGGCCCATGGAATTCAGAAGAAGTTTGTTGGCTCCCCTGGAACTGGAGTTTCAGATGACTGTGAGTCACCGTATTGTTCCTGGGAACTGAACGGATGTTTTCTGCAAGAGCAATCAGTGTTCATCTAACCACTGAGTCATCTCTCCAGCTATTAAAACATTTTCATATAGCATGGTCTGTTGACAGAGGTTTCTGTCCCATCCAGTCCTGCAGTCATTCAGTCCCAAAGAAATACACAGAGGTCTACATTAATTATAAACTGGTTGGCCTAATAGCCAGGCTTCTTATTAACTCTTTAACACATATTAGACCATAATTCTTGTCTGCAATAGCCACGTGGCTTGGTACCTTTTTCTGTGAGGCAGTCACATCTCACTTCCTCTGTGTCTGGATGATGACTGCAGACTGAATTTTTCCTCTTCCCAGAATTCCTCTGTTCTGGTTGCCCGACCTCTACTTCCTGCCTGGCTACTGGCCAATCAGCATTTTATCCAAATACAATCGACAGGGTATAGACCATTGTCACACAGCAATGATCATCTCAATTTCTAATAAATCTGTATTTTTCTAAATAGCTGTATTGTACCAGTTTCTTTTCTATTTCTTGTAACAAAATACCCAGGAAAAACAAATTAAAGGAGGAGGACTTACTTTGACTCACAGATTGAGGGTATAATCCATCATGGTGAAGTCATGACAACAGGAACTTGAGATTGTTGCTTGCATTACATCTTCCCACCTCCACTAACCCAATCTAGAAAGTTCCTCACAGGCATGCCTAGGGGCTTGTCTCAAAAGCAATTCTAGAGTCTGAGATTTGGCAATCACATATATCTTTCAATTCAGTTATGTAGTAGCTCCTTATTCATGAACTCAAAATGATGTACCTCTTTACCATCATGATGCTAGTTAGAGTTCTCCAGAGCAATCAAACCCAAGTACAAGTAACCGGCTCACACAATCAGAGCCACTGAAAGTCAAATGATAAAAATGCCTCTGGTGTGGCTGTAGCCTAGTGTGAATGTTAGAAAACCAAGGGAGTCCATGAAGAATATTCCAACCTAAAGGCTCACAATTCAAGATATGTGACTAGCTTTTACTTCAGTTTGAATCCTAACAGAAAAAAAAAAGTTTAACTAGATATCTGTGAAGCCCGTGGTCAACCCAACATAAAATACCTCTCAGCACAGTTCATACTTTATCATCTTGGCATGTACACACAGTTTCAATAATTTCCAAATAATCCATACCCCAAAATAATGGCAAAGGCATTATCATAAATCTCCCTAACAGGATTCATCTTTTCTGTGTACTGTGCATGCCCAAAGCACTGGAGCCCTGGACTCAAAACAAGCTAAACAAGCTAAAGCTGATGACTGGCCTTTCTCCTTGATAGCTCCACATTTAAGCACTATGCTGTAAAGTCAACAATGGATGGAAATTGTGATTTAAAATCATTTCATCTTGTCTTACAGAGCAAGAAAAATATGAGAAAAGAAAAGAAAAAAAGAGATGTATTTAATATATACAAACAACACACATTCACAAAACAGATTCAAACACAAATGAAGAAAAATTCTTTGCAATCATAGTCATCAATTTTTGTTATTGTTCAGAGGGTCATATAATTTATAATTACCTTTCTCTACTGCCCATTCTATAATATTATCATTTTATCTTCTGCAATTATCTCAAGTGGTTTTGGTTCTTAGCCTGGCTAGGAGACCCATACCTTTTTTCCTGAAGTACCTCTGTCATTCATAATAGGAATTAATGCAATCTGAGTCAGGCTGTCATTTTCTCTAACCTTAATTATGTTGAACAGTAACACTGAAAGGTATTGTTAATGTCTTCAGTATTCTAGAAAAATATCCTTAGCTCTACTTTGAAATACTGTTTGCAGTTGCCCATTGGTAGTCTGGGCTAATTACTCTAATCAATACTGTGGCTCCATTCCCCACCTGCTGACTCAGGTATGTAAATTCCAAAGAGGCTAGCTGTGGTGGGCTCACTGTTATCTCCTAGTGGCAACATAACTTCCTTTAGAATCACAGTATTTACACTGTTAGACTTAGGTTACAGGAACAGAAAAGAAAGCTTTGACTAATGGTCACTAGTGCATCACGCATTTATATTCTGTATTTTGATTCTTAGATTTGTGAGTTCTGAATATGAGAAATAGGCATTAAATACATGATAATATTCAGTATTATCTCCTTCTAGGGAATCTTGCCTCAGATTTGCATGGTATAACCATAATTGAGTCTTGAATGGTTGTCATCATTTTCCTCTGTCAAGCTATCTAACTGAGAATTAGAGAATTTGGTTAAAACAACAACAAAAGCAACAACACTTTATGAATTTTATGAATCCATTGCTGCTTTTGTTCACCTGGAAATAAATTTTGATATCCTAAGCAATACTGTCAAATACCATAGTGGCAGTTAGGATGTTCTCTAAGTCACAAATGACTGTTTTATTAAAGGCTTTGCAGGAAGGAAAGGCAATATCTGTAGCTAGTGTGTTTTAATATGTCCAAATACATTGTCCTTTCCATGATGAACATGGTCCAGTGTAAACAACCTGCAGCCTTGTATTTTGCTGAGCACCCTCATGAATGATGTCATACTTGTAGATCCAGTAGCTGGCCATGCCACTGCTGTTACAGACCATGCAACGGGCAGAGGTTATGGGAAGTGTTCCTTTGCAAACGGAAGTCCATGTTCCTCAGTCTGTATAATCTCCAATGCCACTCAGTTCATGAGACCTCAGGGCAATGGCAGAACTGATTTTAGTAGGCTGGGTAATAGGTACATAGTAGGTCAAAACCTCATTTGATTATTTTACTCATCTCTTGCAGAGTTCACCTTATGATGACCACCAAATAGAAGATAAAACTTTTCTTTCTCTTTCTTTCTTTCTTTCTTTCTTTCTTTCTTTCTTTCTTTCTTTCTTTCTTTCTTTCTTTCTTTCTTTGACATTTAGAAATTCCCATCCATATTCCTTGTCCCCAGGTTTCCCTGTCATGAATTTTCAGACCATGATATGTTCCTTCCAAGTCTCTGAACTGGCCAAACCATTGTTCACAATTCATCAATTAGTATACAATCACTCCATTGCCAATTATTCTTTAAAACAGCAAAACACCAGATGAACTAGGAGAGCTTCTGCTCCGGGAATAATTTTATTTAGCCACTATCCACCGTGAATGTTCTAGAAAGGAGTTGCAATGTCTGATAGTCAAGAAACAATGGTGCTTCATACTGAATCTTCTGCTTTGTCATTATAGAGAATTCTTTGTGAGACCATGGGTGGATGCTCCAAGAAAGAATTAGTAAAACTGATTTTAGTACCAGAAGTGGGGTGCTGTAGAATAAAACACATCCATTTATGTAGACAGTCTCTTGTATTGAGATCTCTGAAGAAAATGAAGAACAAGAGTTTATTTGAAAGTGTAAAAAGGCTGATTTTTGTTACAACATGGCAAAATCTTGATTTAATTGAGTTCCATTTGATTATGTAATAACTCATATGGGCCTCTGTGCTCTGACTATAAACTAGATGTAATACATGCAACAAAGTTTCATAAAATTCATGGTTAGAAAAAAATTTTAAGTTTTAACAAAGAGTGAGCAAACTCATATGTTCTATTAGAGGAGTATCTTTACTCTTTTGCTTTTTCATTATGAGGAGACAGAAAAGGGTGCAGCTCAGAAATGCTTGCTAAGAAAATAAAAAAGAAAAAAATGAGAAAAAGTGCAAAGACTCTTATTCTCTCTCTCTTATCCTTATTTCTTCCCTTTTTCCCACCATTTCTCCTCTTCCCCCTTCATTTATTTTCCCCCATTTTTCCCCCATTCTCTATCACAGATACACGAAGGAAACATTAAATGTACATACAGTGAGATGGCAGCCTCCTCTAAGCAAGGGAAAAGGACCTCAGAAAGTAATCTACCTTGCTGATCCTTGATATGGGATTCCCCTCTGTATGCTGTGAATACCATTGTTTAATAAACAAACTGGTTTGGCCTGATAGTCTAGATAGGCAGAGAAAACTAAACTGAATGCTAGAAGAAAGAAGGCAGAGTTGGAGAGAAGCCATGTAGCACCACCAGAGATAGACATCAAAACTTTACCCAGTAAGCCACAGCCATGTGGCGATACACAGATTATTGGAAATGGGTTAAATTAATATGTAAGAGTCAGCCAATAAGAAGCTAGAGCTAATGGGCCAAGCAATGATTTAATTAGTACAGTTTCTGTGCGGTTGTTTTGAGGCTGAGCAGCTGGGAATGAACAAGCAGCCTTCCCTCCAACAGATTCTTTGGTAAATGGCGAAAGATTCATACAATCTGAAGAGAAACCAGAGTATCAACAGATTCTTTGATCCTTGTTTTTGGTATTAATAAATACAGTGACTAAATCTCTTTTATTTAATGCACGCAGACTATTTTGTGGGGTGATCTCAGCCGACTAATACACCAATATATCCACATTACATTTTGCAGCAATTATAGGCCCCTCTTTCACATTAACTTTCTTTTCAAGATAGAATGAGAATTTAAGAACAAATCCCACAAACAGCAGGCGTCTTCTAAATGCTAACCGTAGGCCAAGCAAATTAGATACACATGTGTAAAGTTATCACAGTCCTAATTACTTCAAATAATTAATTATGTATAGTAATGTTGAAAACTATGCTAAGATGTACAAGAGGTCAATGAATCATGTGTTGCCTTTTATTCATGACCCCAAACACCCTAGTCTGCCCTCCTCTTAGCAATTTGTGTTTCCAGTGGCTCTTCCATGTCATTAAATTGAATAATTAATTTCAAAAGCTCATTAAACTTTATCTGTCCACACAATGTCACCTCAAACTCCTTGATCCTTTTGGAAGTACACTTCTTACTTGCAAAACACCATATATTCCCAGCTTTCCTCCCTGTGATTCTGAGAATTCATTATTAGTTAATATCCTTCTCACGAACACTACAGAAAGTCCTTAGACCACCAGGAGTGTACCCTTAAGGGGAACATAGGACGCTCATCACATTCTATCTTTTTATGCTTCCTGGCTCTTCAGGAAAGGATTTGTTCTACCACATATATTTGCCAGTTTCCTGATTTCCAAAACAATTGAAGTTATGCAAACTCATCCTGTAATATCCAGACATGTGAACTAACTTAAAATGTTTCCTTTTGTAAGTTAACTACCTCTGGTATCTTGTCAAGGTAATGAAGAGCTGACAATAGAAAATTGATAAAATTGACTGACCCAGGTTCTGGGTCATTGTTATTGCTATGCCTGATATGTGCGTGAACTTTGAAAACTTATTAAAGTGAGATTGTCAAAGAGCTTGGTGGATGAGACTCGAAAATCTTAGACTGCTCTTTCATGGAGCTAACCAGAAGACTCTGGTAATGCCTCAAAATAACTGAACACTGGTGGAATTGCGAACGATAACAGCTATGCAGAAGACACTAAACAATTCTGACAAATCCTAAATTTCTAGGGAAAATCTGTACTGAGCAACACTCCAGAGTCATAATAGCTGGAAATTATAAAACAAAAACAAAGGTGCCCTCTTCCATACAATGTATTGGAAGATTCATGTGGACTGTGATGTAAAGGTGGAAGATGTAAGAATTCAATGCAATAGGATGAAAATGTAAGCATCTTACAAAGTTGTAGTCTTGGACCATTGCACAACTCTCAGTGGGGTCTTTGGAATTACACACATATAAAACAGGATATATGTGCGCCTCTTTAGTAATCTGAGCCGTTCTGTGCCTTCCAAGCTCTAGTTTTCATGGTTAGATGCTTTTACAGAACTTCATTTAAAGATAGCTTGCCAAAAAAAAAATCCTTGGACAATTTTCATTTTGAAAGCTAACTTTTTATGGTGTTTCAAGTTCTTATTTTTTTAAGTGAGGTATTTGGTAAAATCAAAATTAAACATTTTATCTGTGAAATCATCATTTTGTAATGGAAGAATTAAGAAGTTCACAGCCTCATACATAGAATTTAACACACAAAAGTTCTAACAAAAATATCATAGTTGCACTGATTTATAGCATGTCTGTGGGTGTATATCAAGACAAAACCTACTAAATTAAACTCTCTGGTCTTCAAATCATGATGGAACACAAGCAGAAATATGTCATGGCTTGGTCAGCCAGACAGAATCACATGAAAATGATTCTGCATTACAGTCATCCAGGAGAGGTGGAAAATTATGACAAGGAATCCCAACGTTCTTAGTTTGAGCCCATTTCTCTTAAAAACAGCTCAACTTATATGGAGATTTTGGAGGGGTGTTGCTGTCTAAATGGTAAGGTCCTGGGGGAAAATTTCAGAAGACTAATGGTTAAAAACATACCAGGAAACCCATCTCCTCAGTTTTCCACTTGAAATATTCCATTTCATATCTATATTTTAATATATTTTTGTTAGTTATTTTCTTCTTCATTAATTATCACCTTCCCCAGAGTTTCTCTGTTATAAGTCTACAGAGAATCTATTTCAAGTGTTGCACAAGTGTGGATGGGAGTGAAGCTTCCGAACTGTACCCAATTAACTCTTAAAAAATAATGAGTAAACATTGGGCTGGAGAGATAGCTTAGTTTTAAAGTGTTTTTTTTTTTTTAAGGATAATGATATTAGTTTAACCTCCAAAGTTAAAAAAAAAAGAGGAGGAGGAGGAAGAAGAGGAGAGAAGAAGAAGAAGAAGAAGAAGAAGAAGAAGAAGAAGAAGAAGAAGAAGAAGAAGAAGAAGAAGAAGAAGAAGAAGAAGAAGAAGGCAAGAAAAAAAAAGACAGAGGAAAGCAAGCATCTATAATCCTAGCACTGGAAAGTGGAGCCAGATGGATCACTAGTGTTTCCTGGTCTGCAAGCCTCATCTACCTGGCAAACTTCAAATCATTGACTGAGAGATGATGTGTCAAAGCAAAAGTAGTTTGAATATTTTTTGAGCCATTGCATTTGTGCCAGGGATTTAAAACAAAGGTTGGCTGTTTTCATCATATAAGGCTCTGCTGAAATAAGCAGGAAGTGTTATGGACCTCACGTGGGGGAGTATTTCAGACTACCAGGAGAAAATGTTTCTTGAGGCTGTCCCACTGGAGTCAAATCTTGACTAAAATAAGTGGATTGAAGAAAAAAAAAGGGTGGCAGTTAATCTTTATTGCCAATTTAACTAGATTTATGGTTACCATGGAAACATGCTTGTATGTATGTCTATGACTATGTTTCCAGAAAAGTTTAAGCCGAGATCTACCCTGAGTGCAGGCACTACCTATCACCCTAAGGGCTAGAGCTCTGGGCTGAGTAAATGGGGAAAAGAAATTAAACACAAGCATTTATTTTCTTTTGTTCCCTAAATTGAATGAATTCCCTTCCTTATAGGTCTACAACTCAAAGCAGAGGCTAGCCCTGGAAGATTGAACCGAAGAGGAAGCGCAAGAGGCATGACAGCATCGGGATCTAGATCTATCTGCAGTTTCATAGCAGTTTGTTCAACAGAGCCTAGTCACGAGAGCTCTCCACATGACTCCACCTGAGAATCTGTGTCTTTGACCCTGGATTCCCAGTGTTGTGAACATTCTTGCCTGGAACATACTAGACTTCAGTGCAAAGTCTCCTCATCGACAGCTATACCTCAAAATCTTTAGTAAATTGTTTCCACAGAAATTACACTCCAGAACCAGAGAGCGGAGGCTTTTTTCTTTTTTTTTTTTCCCTCTCCATGTGCTATATTTGCAGGTGCCAATTTGGAATGAATACTTCAAATGGAATCACATGTTTCTGTGGCCATAACGAACCTAGGATTGTTCTACAAACTACTCACTTGATTGGAAAATGAATGAAGGTTTGGAAGACCAGTATATGTGATCTCAAAACTGACTTCATCAAGATCTCTTACTCTCTTGAGAAATTTTATTTCTACCACAATGATTTTCTTAAATAAAATGTGTTCACTAAAACTTGGGCTTTCCAAATTATTGTAAGAAAAAATGTAATAGTCTGTACATATATTTAGTTTTCAGAGTGTGAACCATCTCCTACAACCGTTTGGCCCTCTATAATGGTAGCTATACCTACCTAAAAAAATTTCACAGAGACCCAGGCAGCACTTTGGGAAATCATTTCTACCCTTTTGCTATGATTTAAATGTGGTTTGCCCCAGCACAAAACATGTTGAGGCTTGATTGGTGTGGTGCATCCACTAAGAGATGCTTCAGGCTTCAGGGTGAATTACATCCCGCAAGAGCACGTTGTTCCCATTGGCTCCCCACTCGGGCTCTTATACAGTCTTTGAATGCAATGCTATCTACCAGGTGATGACTCAGCCATGGAGCCTCTGTCTGACGCCTGTGGTACATTGCTTGGAAGTGCCAGCCACCAGAATTGTGAACCAAATAACCATTTCTCTCTTACAATATCAGGTGTTTTGCTACAGTAGCACTGAATGGGCTGAGACCACTTTGTAGCTGAATTCTTCTTCCTGATTTCATTGTACCTGCCTTTGTGGAACATGTGCTACTAAAGAATGTTAACTTGGTACATAGTTTTTCCTGATACTGTCTATAGATTAATATCTAAAACTTCACTAGAAAACACATAAGGTGTTACACGGGATTCTGAAGCTCTTATAAGTCCCTCATCTGAAGATCTGCCGCAAGACTCAAGTTCTTTGGAGGAATATTTCTGTGATTTTGATTCCGAGGCTGCTTGCTGCCACAGATCTTCCGGTCTGTGACATTCAGGCACGAGACCATGAGCAATGCATCCTCAGAAATGATCCATTTTGGAAATTCTTAACCTTGATCTGTACAGAATATTTCTCTACTTTTTTAAAAGCCATGCTATTATCACCCCATGTCCCCTATTTCTATTTTTGCTTTAATGTGCCTTGAGCTCCCGAGATAAAAGGATTATCAGAAGTACAAAGTGTTGTATTATTACTAACAGCATAAGACCTTATCTCTTCAGTTCATCAGTGAAGCTTTGGTCCAGTGACTAAGAGAGGTCTGAAGTTTTTGAAGTATGCTACCAATATGTCTCTGAGGACTTACAGAAATGTTGGGCAACAAATATAGAGTTGCTTTCTGCTTTAAATGTCCAAGTGCTGGATTCTAGAATTGTATGTCTAGTTCTTCCTAGGACATTTTGAATGTAACTTCTACCTCTACCTCTTTTTATTCTGAGATGAATATAAATAATTAGCTCCCCAGTCATCTTTCTTAGTAGTAGTGTGATAAAGGAGAGACACTGCTTATTTTAAAGATGTTGATAATTTCATTCAGCCCTGCCATCAAACAATTTTGTAAGCAAAGAGTGTGGTAGACAAAAAAAAAAAAAAATCCATAAGCATTTGCTTATTTTGTTCCTTAAATTTCCTTGTCAAGAAAAGAATGGTAAAAGTTGCTAGACTGAACAAAGCTAGAGAGATGTCTCAGCAGTCAAAAGCACTGGTTGTTCTTCTAGAGGACGTGGATTTGATTCCTACACCCACACGACAGCTCACAACCACCTGTAATTCCAGTTCTAGGGAATCTGATGCCCTCTTCTGGCCCCCAGAAGCAGTGTACACATGTGCCACACATACATACATGTGTCCAAAATAAAATTGTTTTAAGTAATAAAATTGCAAAAGTCTATCTGATGAATATCTGTCTATAATGGCCACATAACAGTTCCTTAATTATAGTCTTTGGTAGAAAAAGAATGCCCTTAGCAAATGCTTGGACCTAGAACTTGACTCAACATGTCATCATTCAGTTTCTCTTCAAGGAATCATGGAACTCTACCCTCCCCACACACCCAATAGAGATGTGTTCTTCCTTTTATACTCTTACAGGCAGACCAACCTCAATCTCTGACCACTGCCATCCACTTCGGTCCTCATAAGCATGTTATAACTGGGTTATTATAGATTGTCCTATCATTTTTCTTCTTTAATGTTTTTTTGTCTTCCAACATAGATTATAAATTCATTCAGGGAAGCCACAATGATATTCTTATTTTACACAGATAGACACAGCCTGAGAACTTTGCTAGCACTGAGCTGGACTTGTGATTTGGGTTCAGTCAGGATCAGAACTGCTGGGAAGTTCAGCCAGCACACTGGGGGGATTATCATAGTCTTTGCATCCTGTCCCAGAAATTCTCAACATCCCAAGGCAAGTTCCATAACTCTGCCACCTGGTCTGAGAAGACCAGGGCAGTGACATGGCTGTTCGAGCCTTGGGTTAAGATAATTGGAGGCAGCAAAAGCATAAATGGCTTCCAGTAATCCTGCTATACTCCCCTCCGTGGTGCCATGCTATTTATGACCTTGGGAAAAAATCTATCTCAACTTACATCCATGTTTCATTAGAGGAGACCCGTCTTGTAAAAGAAAGAAAACATCAGGAGATCTTATTTTAGATGTTACCCCTAATTTTTTTTTCCTGGGACTCAGAGCACAGATTTTCATTCATTCTCAGGCCCTCTAAGGAACAGCACCATTTTAGGCAGTCAGGATGGTTAGGGAACAGAGAACAGAACCTTGCCCCTGTGCTATTGCGTAATGAAGCAGATGGGGTCATGTGACCCCTCTTGAGGCTAAGGCTGCAAAAAATAATAGAAGGAGACATGAGCAAGTGAGAAGATAACATTTCAAATAAAATTTAACATCATGCTGTTGCCGCTTGCTGTAACAAAGGCCAGAGGCTGGAATCTCAGCACCTAAGGCCCAGGCAGGTGTGATTTGTGCTTTCTCCCCTCTGATTCTCTGATTCTCACCTATGGCATCAATAGTGGTACTGACATTCACCTGGGAGGAAAGACGTGAGGTAGCAACGAAAGATAGGTTCCCACCCTATAATGAGCTGTTCATCGACCGGCAGATAAGTGGCATAATTATTTTGTCATGTATGGCGAATTGGCCTGGCAATACAAACACTTTAAGAAATTGAATGCTCCCCAGATGTGGAGCAGACAGTGTTTCTGATATGGTGTATTGGTCATGTGACGGACTGCAACTTCCACCTCAGCTGCAGCTGCCAGAGCAAGAAGAAAGACAGAGACTTGGGACCCATTGACCAGAACCACCTGAGTCTCCAGTTTCTGTCATTGCCTCCAACAACAGCACCCGGGGCTGTAACGGTGGAAGGCCTCTGTGAACCTACTGGTTATTGTAAAGACAGCATCACAGGGCCTGATAAGGACAGTGTCACTAGACAGAAGAAGGGCAAGGTGAAGCCAGCAGAGAAAAACAGGACTGTGTATATTACTTAGTGGTACACAAATAGAATCCAGAAACACGCGGAGGATTAGAAAATGACAATAATAAGCAATGTGTGCATTGCAAAGATGCTGAGAGTCAAGAGAGTCCCAACATGGAGGAGTTTATTCCTCAAAGAAAGGGCTCTGTGCCCCTCAAACTGACATGCTTCCCAAGGACTGGCTGTGGTAGAGGAAGCCTTTTTTTACAAAAGCCTCAAATTTCAAAGACTCCTGTCTCTCTTTTATGCTAATGCGGGTAGAGGTCCAAGCTAGATGACTTTTGTTTGTTTATTTATTTATTTATTTATTTATTTATTTATTTATTTATTTGAATCACTGAAAATCCTATTTTGGTGATGAAAAATGCAATCAGAAAAACAAAAAAAAAAAACTTGCCCAGCCTTTATGCAGGGACAGAGCTCAGTGCTACCTCACCTTGATGAACCATGCTTGGTTCAAGCCCATCCATGGGAGGCCTGCTACTTCCTGAATGAATATGGAGGAGGAGTAGATGAGGAGGTGGTGTTAGATGGAAGTGGGGGTGGGGAGGGAATGGGAGGAGAGAAGGGAGGAAAAACTGTGGTTGGTACGTAAAATAAAATTTTAAAAAAGAGGAAAAGAAAAATACAATCAGCACAGTCTGAAAATATATTATTTTTCTACATACAAGAAGCTTTTCAGTTTCATTTTGGCCATTCCAGAAAGAGGTGGAAAGAGGGAATGGACACACACTCCTTTTACATATTAGCCCCTCCATTGAGGAACATGATCCCAATGAGGGTATTAGAAAAATTCTCTTATTTTTACACACCTGCTATATACTCATGTAGACACATGCATGCTCATGCTTCCTCTCTCTCTCTCTCTCTCTCTCTCTCTCTCTCTCTCTCTCTCTCTCTCTCACACACACACACACACACACACACACACACGGCACATGCATGCATGTCCCTAAAGCAAACCAAAGTGAAAACTAAGTAGGCTAAGCTATTATTTGAAAATATGATCATTATACTTAATTCCCGGCAACCAATGCATTTAAAATTCCTCCACCTTTCCCCCTCTCTCTTTCCAACACGTTCAAAAGGCTCTGTGCCTTTTGTTGTTGTCTTTTCTTAAATAAGATTCCTTCTCTAAATTGCCCAAGTTGTCTTGTTCCAGCATCTATTGATGCTCCCTGGAAGATGAGTTTATAGCTGTCATCCCAGTTTTACTGTCAATTTAACATTTGCCTTTTTCCCCACTTTGACCTAAAAGTCCAGAGCTAATATTTACACTGACAAAGCAGGTTGATTTTTCTTCAGTGACGTGGCTTTCTAAGCCCAGTCTAAGAACTATCACAAACTCTTCTTCCCACCGACTTCTTAAAATTTGATTTTTATCTAATTCCTAAAGAAATCTTGACATTTGTTTAAAAAAAACATACTATTTTCTTGGGATTCCAGAAAAAATGAATTTTAGGTTTATTTGCCAACTGAAGAATCATGAAAGCCTGCCTAATTCCCCTTCAAGAATCTCTATGGCTCAAGGGCTCTTTCCGTGAGAAGCACTTCATGAAGTCTGCAGTTCTGAGCACAAAGGGGGAGATGAATCTTGGGCCCACCATCTTTCAGCACAGGCATGTCAATCAAGCTCAAAACAAAAGAAGAATTCTTCATCACTTTATTATGGAGTTTAAAATAACATCTCAGGTGAAGAGTGTTGTGTCTAATTTATCCAATATGTATTAGATTTTATAAATGCCCTAATTAGAGTAATTCATTAAATATTTTTCTTGAAACCTATTAAGTAAAACGATCTTAATATGAAAGCATCCCTTGCAACTGATTTCTCCAGACACGGTGTTCTGTTTTGTCACTGGTAGCATTACTAAAAGGTGAGACTTTCATAAAGAACAGTTATTCATAGCACATTGCTGAGGTCTGTTAAAATGTTATTATCCCAGTGAGCTCTCCTTCCGCCCTTCTAAGGGTCTCCCAACTTAAACTTATTTCCTAAACTTGTTCGATGTTTAAGATTAATCATTTGAAGGTGCCGATGCTTACATCATGGCAATGAGGAAAAACTCCCACAGCCTGGGGTCTCAAAGTCTATGTTCTCCCAAGTCTCTCTTTCCCCCACCAAATGTACTGACTAAGCTGGGTAGGCGGACACACCTGCCATTCCAGCATTCGTGAAGCTGAGACAGGAGAATCAGAAGTTTGAAGTCAGCACACAGCAAGTTCCGGGACAGCTTAGGCTACATAGGAAGGCATTGTCTCAAAGCCACAGCAACAAAAATTCTGTCATCTGGGCAGGCACTTTACCACCTGCATCAGCAGATGTGTAGCTTGAAGCTAATCCAATTTAAACTTCAGGGCTTCTCACTTGTTTAAGCTCCTGAAGGCTGTTTCTAATTTTGTTTCCCTTTTCCTCTAAAGACCTCTACACAAAAATGTGAACTTCCCAGGTCACATGTCAAACACATTCACTCTCTGATTTTTTTTTGAGACACACCCATCTTCTTTCTCATTCTGAAAACTTAAATTCCTTCTTAAAGGCCAAAATCAACTCTTGCTTCCATGGATCTACTCGCAGCTAGTAGGGGGATTTTTGACATATTTTATGTAACTATTCTTTTATATTTCTCATGTCTTATATTTTTATACCTTTATATTTTAAGAAAGAAATGTTCTCTGTGCTCTTCTGCCATCTGGGCTCATTTGGGACTTGTTGAGTACACACACACACACACCTACAGTTTAGTATGTTACACCTTTCCGCTCTAGGAATCTGCCTAAATTGTATATTTTTAAGTGTTGTTCCCCACTGCGTCTATTCTATGCAGATAAATACCTCTTGCTATTTAAGTTTAATTCATGGCACTTGATACACTATGAATATTTATCTAACCATAAAGTACTGGGGAGATATCAGTATATGCTAGGTGAAGTCTAAGAGAGGTGAGCAAAAAAACAACAGATTCAGTTTTCCACCAGACAGTCACAGCAAAGATCACTCTTGTGATTCCAAAGTATTTGCAGATTTCTCTCCACAAATATTGATTTTAACACAATTGCAACTCCAACCGTGGTTAGCCATGTGGCCACCAAGGAATCAACAGAAGTTTCTGCCCTGCACTGTACTTCAATACTCCACTCTTGCCAATGGACAGGTCAACCAGACAGAAACTTAACAGAAAAATAAGAGAAGTGACAGATGTCATGAATCTCATGGACTTAACAGATATCTATAGAACATTCCATCCAAGCACAAGAGAATATGCCTTCTTCTCAGCACCTCATGAAACTGTTTCTAAAATTAATCATATACTTGATAACAAAGCAAACCTTTTTTGTTTTGAAAAAAAATTGAAGTAACCCCCTATGTCTTATTGGATCACAAAGTATTAAAGTTAGAATTTAACAACAATACTATTCTCAGAAAGCCTACAAACTCATGGAAATTGAACAGTAAACTACTGAACCACCCCTGGGTCAAGGAAGAAATAAAGAAAGAAATTAAAGACTTCATTGAATTCAACAAAAATGAAGGCACAATGTATCCAGACATATGGGACACTATGAAAACAGTGCTAAGAGGAAGTTCATAGTATTAAATGCCCACTTAAAGAAAATGGGGAAAGCTCACATTGGTGACTTAACAGCACACCTGAAAGCTCTAGAACAAAAAGAAACAGACTCAACAAGGAGGAGTAGAAGACAGGAAATAATCAAACTGAAGGCTGAAATCAACAAGATAGAAAGAAAACAATACAAAGAAACAATGAAGCAAAGATCTGGTTCTTTGAGAAAACCAGCAAGACAGACAAACCCTTATCCAAACTAATCAAAAGGTATAGCGAGAACATCCAAATTAACAAAACCAAAAATGAAAAGGGGAATATAACGACAGACAATGAGGAAATTTAGAGAACCATTAGGTCATACTACAAAAACCTGTACTCCACAAAATTGGAATATGTAAAAGAAATGTGATAGATACCATATACTAAAATTAAATCCAGAGTAGGTAAGCAATTTAAATAGACCTATAAACTGCAAGGAAATAGAAACTGTCATCAAAAACCTCCCAAGCAAAAATAAACAAACAAAAAATCAAAACAAACAAACAAAAAAACCCCATCAGGTCTGAATGGTTTTAGTACAGAATTCTACAAGAGCTTTCATGAAGAGCTAAAACTTATACTCCACAATTGTTCCACAAAACAGAAATAAAAGGAACACTGCCAAACTCTTTTTATGAGGCTACAGTTACCCTTATACCAACACTACACAGACTCGACCAAGAAAGAGAATTACAGACCAATCTCACTCATGAACATAGATGCAAAAATACTCAATAAAATACTGGCAAACCAAATCCAAGAATACATAAAAAAAATTAGCCATCATGATCAAGTCATCTTCATCCCAGAAATTCAGGGCTGGTCTAACATATGAAAATCTATCAATGTAATCCATCAAATAAATAAACTGAAAGAAAAAACCATGTGGTCATTTCATTAGATACTGAAAAAACATTTGACAAAATCCAACACCTCTTCATAATAAAGGTTTGGAGATATCAGGGATACAAGGAACATATCTAAATATAATAAAAGCAATATACAGAAAGCCGGTAGCCAACATCAAATTAAATGGAGAGAAACTAAAAGTGATTCCACTTAAATTAGGAACAAGACAAGGCTGTTCACTCTCTCCATACCTCTTCAACACAGTTCTTAAAGTTTAGGCAATAGCAATAAGACAACAAAACGAGATCAAGAGATTCAGATTGGAAAGGAAGAAGTCAAACATTAGTTACTTGCAGTTGATATGATAGTATATATAGGTGACCCCAAAAAACTCTACTAACTCCCACAGCTGAGAAATACCTTTAGTGATGTGGCAGGATACATGATCACTTCAAAAAATCAGTAGCCCTACTATAAACAAATGATAAAGCAGCTGAGAGGGAAATCAGAGAAACATCACCTTTCACAACAGCCACAAATAACATAAAATATATTGCGGTAACACTAACCAAAAAAGTGAAAGGCCTATTAGACAAGAAGTTTAAGCCTTTGAAGAAAGAAATTGAAGAAGATATCAGAAAATGGAAAGAACTCCCATGCTTTTGGATAGGTAGGATCAACATAGTAAAAATGGCAATTCTACCAAAAAGGATCTATAGATTCAATGAAAATCCCCATCAAAATCCCAGCACAATTCTACACAGACCTTGAAAGAACAAGAATCAAATTCATATGGAAAAACAAAAAAGCCCAAGATAGCCGAAACAATCCTGTACAGTAAAGAAACTTACACACATCACCATCACTGACATCAAGCTCTATTACAGAGCTACAGTAATGAAAACAGCTTGCTATTGGCATAAAAACAGAGAGGTTGACCAATGGAATCGAATCAAAGACCCAGATGTTAATCTGCACACTTTAGAACACCTGATTTTTGACAAAGAAGCTAAAGTTATAGAATAGAAAAAAGAAAGTGTCTTCAACAAATAATGCTGGCATAACTGGATGTCAACATGCAGAAGAATGAAAATAGATCTATATCTATTGTCACGTACAAAACTCAAATCCAAATGGATTAAAGAACTCAATATAAATCCGACCACACTTAATCTGATAAAAGAGAAAGCAGAAAGTTGTCTTCAATGCATGGACACAGGAGACCACTTCCCATATATAACCCCAGTAGCACAGACACTGAGAGCAACAATAAATAAATGGGACCTCCTGGAATTGAGAAGCTTCTGTAAAGAAAAGGACATAATCAATAAGACAAAAAGGCAGCCTACTGAATGGAGAAAGATCTTCACCAACCCCACATCAGACAAAGGATTGATCTCCAAAATATATAAAGAACTCAAGAAATTATACATTAAAATTCTAAATAACCCAATTAAAAAAATAGAGTACAGAACTAAACAGATTTCTCAACAAAAGAATATCAAATGGCCAAAAGATACTTAAGGAAATGTTCCCTACCCTTAGTCATCAGAGAAATGCAAATCCAAACAACTCTGAGATACCATCCTACACCTGTCAGAATGGCTAAGATCAAAAACACCAATGATAGCTTATGCTAGAAAGGATGTGGAATAAGGGGAACACTCACCCATTCATAAGCGGATACTAGCAAAAAACAAAAGATATTGATCCTATAGTTTATAATCCTAGAGAACCTAAGAAATAAGTTGAACCCTAAAAGAATATACATAGATCCACCTGGAAAGTTGAAATAGACGAGATCACCTGACAAAATTAGGAGCATGGGGGTTAGGAGAGAACGTACGGTGGAAAGAGAAGAGGTGGGGAGAAGTGGGGCTCAGGAGCACTTGAGGGAATGGGATAGTTGAGATGGAGGAAGGTCAGAGGTGAGAGCAAGGAAAGAGATACATTGATTGAGGGAGCCATTGTAGGGTTTGCAAGAAACCCGACTCTAGAGAAATTCCCAGGAATTCACAAGGATGACCCCAGCTAAAACCCTAGGCAATAGAGGAGAGGGGGTCTGATCTTGACTTGCTCTATAGTCAGACTGATGAATATCTTAAATATCACCATAGCACCTTCATTCCAGCAACTGATGGAAACAGAGGCAAAGACCCACATTGGAGCAGTGGACTAAGCTCCAAAAGTCCAGCTGAAGAGTGGGAGGAATGCGAATATGAGCAAAAAGGTCAAGACCATAATGGGTTCAGCCACTGAACCAGTCTACCTGAGTTAATGGGAGCTTACCAAGTCCAGTCAGACTGGGAAGGAACAAGCAGAGCACCAAACTAGTCCCTCTGAATGTGGTTGACAGTTGCATGGCTGGACAAACTGAGGGGCCACTAATAGTGGCACCAGGATTTATTTATCCCTACTGAATATGCTGGCTTTTGGGGAACCTATTCTTTTTGGATGTATACCTTGCTCAGCCTAGGTATAGTAGGGAGGGCCTTGGACCTTCCCCAAAGTCAAGTGCCTTCCCCTCTCTGAGGACTGGATGAGGGTGGGGTGGGAGGGTATGTGGAGGGAATGGGAGGAGGGGAAGGAGTAGGATTTGGATTGGTATTTTTTAAAAAAAATTCTAATATTTTTTTTAAAGTACCAGGCCAGGTGGTAAAGCAGCTTAGAGGTCAAACAGGCAAATCGACACAACAATTGAGAACACCCTGTGTTGTCAGGGTGAGTGGCAGTGTTGGTATGTGCATAAAATCACAGATTTACCTGAATGCTAAGTCTCTTGTCAAGGACTCATTTTACCACTGCTCTTTACTTTTTTCCCCTTATGTCACGTAAGATTCCTTGAAGCAACTAGAAAAACAGTCATAATCCATTTGATTTTCTGCTTTCCTAGGAGGGAAACTTTTGACAGATGATAAATAGCCACTGCTGACAATCATCAATGCGAAGCTATCATGCTTTTACATTAAATACAGAAACAGAGTTGTAAAGTCCCAGGGGATGGGACTTTTGACATGGACGAGACAAATATATAATCCTCAGAACTGCATCACTGATGGGATCTGAGCACTGCAACAAAGCGTACTGCTTTCAGACTCTCACAAAGTCGCACTAAAGCCAACTTTGATATCTGCAAGCTAATGCATGTTCCGCCCAACGTGGCGAGCGCTTCTCCAGAAACCCGAGTCAAACGCACGCATCCGTCCATGTACGTGCGCAAAGAAAAGAGCCATTTTATCATACTGTCTCTTTTAATTAAGGCTAAAAAGGAGACCAGAAAACAAATAAAAAATACCATAAAACCTAGTTAATTAGATGACAAAGGCAATTCTAAGGCACAGGGGCTTGGCTCTCAGATGTTTGTGTCTCATTAAACCTGCAGGAGAACTGAGCGTGTAGGACCCTTCAAAGAAAACCAGTAAATTGCCCATATGTCCCATCAATAGGAGTGGGTCATGTACAAAGGTTACTTTTTTTATAGTCTGGCCTGCTCCCTCTTCCCCTGTTGACAGGCAATCACAGTGGCTCCTAGATCATCCTTACTCTATGGCTGTTTACTGACATTCACTTCAAGTTATCTAACCAATTTAACAACCCCGAGTGCTCTTGGGACCCAATTTCCACTTCAAATTATACATATTTTTGTACTTTGGATTAAATGACTGATCTTAATGGGAGAAATCTTATCTAATAAGGCTGGGGAATAGCAGTTACTTCAAATTTCATGCTATACTGAATGATCCTAGTATCAAATTAACAGGGTTTTACGACATTCTGTTTATTTACCCAATTAGTAACACTCTGACCTCTTGGCTTTTATATAAAGCTTATTTCCTTTTATTTGGCCTAATTTCCCCACGGGAGGAAAAGAAGAGGTAGACAAGGTTAAAGAGAGTTTCCTGTCACCCGTGTCTCCTTCCCTTTCTCTGGCACACCAGCACATGAGCACACCTGGAGGGAGGCAAGACTGAAGAGAACAGAAGCCAGAAAATGTGGCCTGGGCTCCACGGAGGTTCCAATGCTCAACATAAAAACTTCCACAGAAAACGATTAAGTGGAACCCCCCTTTTATAAAGCCTTTCCTGTTGTCATTGTTTTGTATGCTTTTTTTATGAGATTTTTTTCTATGTTCAATCTCTCTTCATGCATTTCAGTAATCTGATATGTCTCCCAATGAGTAAAGAAGTGGGTAACTTTTTTTACAAACACACACTTAAATTGAAGGAAGGATGGCATTGAAGTTGGTGGGAGGACTTGGCTAGAAACTCAACAGTGGTGTGTTTTCCTATATGTGTAAAGCCTTGGCTTAAGCCCTAAGCACAGGAGAGGTGGAAGGAAGGATGGAGGCAGAGAGAGGGTAATAATAATGGCGAGGACAACTCCATCAAGCACTTCAAAAATATATTACTTGTTTTATTCCTCAAATAAAGAAGTTTGGTAGCACCCAGGATCACACACCTTGGGATTACACGTGTTGGGACTTGAATCTTTCATGTCTAGCACCTGATTGCTAATTCTTCTCAAGAATTCTCATAGTAAACCAATAAGCTTTTTTTTCTTGTTTTTAAACTTATCTTTATTGAAAAGGATGAGAGAGCAGAAACAATGAATAGATATGCACACAACACAATTAAATGAGTAATGACATATTAAGAAATAGTTATGTTTTAACTTACTTTCTCTTATCTTTTTGCCAAACAGCATTTATTTCTTGCTATTTTTCAAACATAGATTTTGATAAAACTATATTATGAAGTAATGTTTACTTCTTGATAGAAATATTTACTGCAAATTAAAATCAGCTTTTAAAAATTTATACATTACAAAGTAAGGCTTAGTTTTTAAAGTGAGCCCACAATGAAGATTATTTCCTTTAGTGCTAAAAATCTGAGATGGTTACAGCAATTAATTTGAATGGTAACAGGTTTAAATGTTAAACAGCATGAGCACATTAAGGGTACAAGTCCCCCATTAGCTTAAGAGAATAAAAATGAGTAGATTAATACTTGAAATAGTCCATAGGAGTCTAAGAAAGTGAACTGCATGGAATGGCTAGGTAGCACACTCCTATAAATGAAAATATATTAATAAATAAATAGAACAACATGCGGTGACGTTCATATTAAAATACTAGCTTTTGAGAAAAAAGTTTGAAGCAATGTCAGCCCAAAGTGATCCTTGACATTGATTATAGTTGTTTTCTCATTAAAGTTTTTTTTTTTTTCGAGACAGGGTTTTTCTGTAGCTTTGGAGCCTGTCCTAAACTCCCTTTGTAGACCAGGCTGGCCTCGAACTCACAGAGATCCGCCTGCCTCTGCCTCCCTAGTGCTGGGATTAAAGGCATGCGCCACCACCGCCCGGCTCTCATTAAAGTTTAATAGAAGCTGTAAGTAGTGAATTTGCATACATTTCATCAGAAATGACTCAGAAACAGTGAGAAAACACACTCAACCCTGAATGAATTCATGATTATTTTCCAGGTTCTCCGTGCCACAGATGGGCCAAATATCTCTTCTAAGTATAAATCAAAAGTGACCTTCCTATGAAAGTCAGCACTTTCGTAAAGTCTCTACGCTTTTCCTCACCCAGCCTTAGTCTTTCACACTGGAGAAGGGGAACCTGGCGAAGACAGTTTCCTCCATGTAGTCTCTGCCACGGTGTCTCCTGTCAGTCTTTCATTCATGAATTAATATGTACTTATGTACACCCAGGCACTGTGAATCCATCATCTTCCAAAACACTTTATCTCCTAGAGATACACAGCATTGTACCAAATTTCACCTTTCACAGATCCATGCTTAAGAGGGAATAATCTAATAAGATACGTAATATCAAAAGCGAATTGTCATGTAGTTGGACTTCATCAACTCATTTTTCCATGTTACCTCTTTATCCCAGGGCAGAATTAGGACATTAGTCTTCCTGGCTGCATCTCATTGTAACTTGCAGGTGGAGGGAGATCTTCATTTTTCCCATAGTTCCAGCATCCCAAGGAACAATAAGTATATTAAAGACTTTTGGTATTTTGATTTCAGCTGTTAGGGAAATGCTGCAAAAACTGCAAGCACAGCAAATGATAATGATTCACCATCTATCTTTGAAAAACTTGGAAGACAATAAGGAAACCAAGCTAAACCTTCAGTGAAGATATCTGACATCCTGCTACTCACTGTATTTATCCTTGCAACTTAGAAAAAGTGGACTTAGGTGATCAATAGCCGCTAAGTAGAGATCATAACACCTGCTGCATTTAATTTTTTCCCCTAAGAATCCCCCTCAGTAGCTGTACGTGTAGGAAAATAAGGCCACTTAATCTGAGTTACTCTGAGTAACTAAGGAGAAGGTCAAAGGCTGAGACCTAAACGGACCAGTTAACTTCAAACAAGAAGACATCTGTTCATCAGACACATTCTGTGCCTCCGGTAATCCTGACCAGCTGTCTCAGAATCTTCAGTCACAATGGCGATCAGTTGAGACTCTGGAGTGTTCGCTGGTTCCATGCAGTGGTAACACTAGGGCAGGTAAGAGGCTCACATGTCGGCATTCCGCTTGCCGTCTCTGAGCAATTTGAATGCACAAAACAACAACACTAAAAATTATTGTTTTGTCTCTCACCAGCCAGTAAACACATCAAGCCAGTGAATGAAAACGAGTTACAATATTTAACACTGCCTGCGGGACAAACAGCATTTCCATGTTCTGTGTTTTCCAGCTGTCAGGAAGACAAAGCCCCCTCTGCTGTCTTATCGCACTTGTTTTCAAAGGCGTTTGGAGCAAACTGCCCTTTGAAAAATCTAGGAAATGTTTATTTATTCCATTTACTAAGAAATAAAGCAGAGCTTTCACCATGTGACAGATGGACAAGAAAAGAACCAGAGAGTTCAATGACTCATCCGGAGATAGTCTGGCCCCAAAAAGACAAGATCCCCAGGTCTCCTTTCTTAAGATCATTCCTTATCCAGCCTTTATTTAAATACATTTTGAATTAGGGATATTAAATTATTCCCAAGTTTTCTTGGACTCTTTATTTGATAGAGTTTGTAAAAATCTAACACATGAAAGAAAATGACATTGTTTAAACTGAAATTTAATACATCTTGCTCTTCACTGCCTTCTGTTGGATTATTCATCATTGGACTTTCAAAAATAGTGAATAAAGAGTCCCAGACAAAAGTAAGTATTTTAAAAATGTTGTGTTCCTCTCTTATTAGGCAATTTGAAGTCAAAGTTTTGTTTACGTCCTAGCTTCTTCCTCTGGTGAGACCAACATGAACTAAACTAAGAAGCAAGGGCTGACTCGGGTTCAGTTTAATTTGGAAGAGCTAAAAGGAAAAGCTGTCATAGAGCAAGGTGGATGTTCCCATAGTCACAAGCTGAAAAATTCCCAGAAGCCAAGTCAGGGCAGTCTCACTGATACAAATATCACTTACGAGTGGAGGGAAAAATAAATTATAAAATTTACTCATTTAACAAATCAGTTAGCAATTATTATATAACTTTTCACTAACACCCACTCAACATGGAGCATACCTAACAGTCTTTCTGTGCTTGATCCCAAAGTCTCTGCAAATATAATTTCAATCCCCTTCCTTCAGCTTTTTAAAATATAAGCCCAGTCCCTGTGACCATCTTTTTAATGTCATAAGATCTTCTTATCTATTGCAATATGTTCTAAGCAGAATAAATTTATCAGACTAGTATATAATTTTCACCCATACATCATTTAATCCACACTGGAGTGACCTGTTAAATACAGCCATTTACAGCTAAATTCTCCCTGGTACTTATGTGGCCTTAACTGCATAGAGTAACTAATGGCTGCTTTTTATGGGTATTTAGGCAAGGAGACAAAGAAAGGAATTTGAAGAGGGAGAAAGACAGAGACAGAGAGAAGCAGAGAGAGAGGTGTGTGTGTGCATCAACTTCTAACATCCATGTGCAGTGAGGTTTTGAAAGTCAAGAGTGGGTTTAAATCATAGGGAAATAGAGTACACATCCAGTGTTGATTACTGTTTCTGCAGCAACATGACTCTGATTTTCCTCTCCAACCTCATATTTTTAAAGAAAGCAGCTAAAATGTTGATCTCAACAAAAAGTACAATTAATAAACATCAAATTCTTTAAAACTACTTTCAAAAATATAAACATAACCAATAAAGTTCGATATATTCACTTAATCATTAACTTAGGAATTGAATATTCATTTATTATTGAAACTTAAAATAGTATTTTAGAGCTGGGCAGTGGTGGTGCACGCCTTTAATCCCAGCATTAGGGAGACAGAGGCAGGCGGATCTCTGGGAGTTCGAGGCCAGCCTAGTCTAAAAGAGCTAGTTATGGGATAGGCACCAAAACTACAGAGAAACCCTGTCTCGAAAAACAAAACAAAAAAATAGTATTTTAGAGCCAAGAGGGAAACGGATGAGAAGCTGGGTGAAGAAACCCAAGGTACATCTTCATTCCAGAAACTGTATCCTCTTGAAAATCCAGATGACATCTACTCTGTCATTGAAGCCAAATAGGAAAAACTAACTATGTCCAACCCTACCCTGTTTCCTTTCTCTTGTGATCCTCCAGTCTTTACATGATCTGCTATAGATGTTTCTACTCTGTGAATTATTTTAAGGTAACGCTGCTTGTAACCCAACTCTGATCCCAAGCACTCCACGTGAGACAACTAATCCTTTTCAATGAGTTCCACAAACTGCAGACATTCTCCTTATTCAGGATCGCACAGCATCTCTTCTGAGACTAATTTGATGACCTTGGTAATCATTCCTCATTATTAATTCCCTGACCTCTTATATTGTAAGGCTGGTGTAGCCCTCTAGCTTAGAACAATGATAGATTCAAGTGAGTGAATTTGGTACATGACCCCATGCATTACTTTACTCTCCTCAAGTCTGACACAATAACCTTATCTCCAAGTTCCTGCACCAACTAGCTAGCTTTTCTTTACCTCCTAAAATAGTTCTAAGCATAAATTCTGTTGCTGTTTTAAGATGAAGTACTTTATAGTGAAGATTTTAGTATGTTGATACACGCGTGAGTCATCTTCACGTTATTTTCCCAAGCCAGCATTGATATTGTACCTAGACTTTGACAATGGCTTTTATATTGATTTTCCCTCTCCTGTGACTTATTGGCATTTTGAGACCATAATAGTTATTTAGAATCTCACTAACCCCTTGTGAAATAACCTTGTGATTTTTTGGTTCAGTAATTTCTAAATGTTAGTAAAAATCTGTGTTATTAGCAGATTTGCTTCTTTTGATAGAATTCTTTACCTAATTTCTAGATCACTGAAAAGATTATTTACACAAATGACTCACTGCTCGATTACTTCCAATTATTTGCTGTTTTACATATTCATAGGTTGAGAGTTTTGAGTCACTGAGAAGTCTCTTGAATATTTTGTCTCATTGAGTACTTCCATTTTCTGACTCCAGACAGTGTCATGGATTCTGTGTGTATCCCAGTAAACCTGGAATGCCCAGTGCAGAATCCATGACCCATGTGTGCTTATTAAATTAAAACTGACAAAATTAAATTGAAGTAAGTATGTCAATTACACTAGCTTTGTGAAAGTTTTTGAGTGCTACATGAGTGTGTACGCTTCTGACTCACTGTCTCCTGTACTGGGCACTGAAAAACTTTTGCAATCTCCAGTGTGTTGACCAAGAGCATTTGGCCTCTGTCTTTCCTTGCTTTCCTCTATCTCCTCTGTTCCTGTTAGTACACTGAGATCCAGAGATATTTCCTCACTTTACTTGCTCTAGAATAAGTCTTGTTAGGAGTAAAGGGGTTGAAATATTTTAAGTACCACCTATTCCAATCTCACCATTTCATAGATGTCAACAACACTCAACTAAGAAGTTCATGTCTTTCTTCATAGCAAGACAATGGAGAGAGCACTGCTTTCTGAATAAAGTAAATCTGTAGCTGTCCTGCTGGCAAGCCACAATGTAGTACCCGCTACTTCATGCTAATACCAAAGTCACACAGACACTCACAGAAAAGAAATGCTATCAGATTTGAGAAATAAAATTGTAACCACCTTTCAGATGCAGCAACAGTCTCCATAGAAAAGTATTCAAAGTAAATTTTTGTTTTGTTTTGTTTTGTTTTTGAGACAGGGTTTCTCTGTAGCTTTGGAGCCTGTCCTGGAACTAGCTCTTGTAGACCAGGCTAGATTGAACTCAGAGAGATCTGTTGCCTCTGCCTCCCAAGTGCTGGGATTAGGGGCATGCACCACCACCACCTGGCTCAAAGTAAATTTTGAAGTATGAACATGAACATTACCTTGACTGTGGAGAAGTACATCTTAGCAGACCTGTTACAGAGCAACTTTTGTGTATATTCATTTGACAAATGTTCATTGGGCACCTACTCTGTATTAGGCACTGAATATCCCGTTAGTAGAAATGCAGTTCTAAGCCAGAACTAGATTGCTCAACAATGAGATCAGCAGACTCCTAACCAAGAAACTGCAAATACTTGAATAGGTGCCAATTTGGAATTATCTAACAGGGATATCTAACTCATTCATGGAGATACCAGAAAAAGAACAGCATAATAGAACGATTCTCTGTTCATCCACTTCTTCCAACTTAAACTTTAGTTTAAGTAGCATAGTGCATCAACATTGGGATGGAATAAATGGATAAATAAGATAGAACTCCATCCGAATGAAGCCCCAATCTAGTCTGAGAGCCCTCCATCATTACCACAGAGTCTGGAAGAGAAAAGGTACTAGATTGTGCTAAACTCCATGTACTCCTAACTTGCTATACTGTATCTAGGCTATAGCTCTCCATTACCATTTCAGAAATGGTTCATGATAATGCTTCTACCAACAATGACACTTAGCAACAGATAATCTTCTGATATAATATTGGAACGTCTCGTGCCATGAACATGGACATGACTCTTTTCTTCAGGACCTCCTTATTCTCAGCCACATGGGAGCTCAGTCCAGGGAGACTAGAGACTCTTGTAGACTGTGAGGAGCAAGCGATGAGCACTGGGTGATTACTGCACTAAATTATTATTCAACATCACTATATTTCATGCGATATTTAAAAATGCAGCAGCAATCCATTTAAAAACCCTTCTACCAAGGTGATAAGGACAGTATTCTGAGTGGACTCTAGCATCACTAAATTACACATTACCGAATGTTTTCTAATTGTCCATCACTTAAATCTTAGGCTTGGTCTTTTCACCCACTTTCAAGGTGACTTCTTCTGTTTCTGTTTTAATACCTATAAATCAAAGTAGGAGGTGCTGAAATGATACTTACTGTCTTCTTGGCAAAGGTCTTTGATGATTAGTGGGTTAATAGCTATATGAACATTTCAGTAATTGCATATCAAACAGGAGAAAGACTTCTGAAGTTTCATGCTTTCCTGAGGAATCTTTCTACAGCCTTGTGGGTGAGGTGGGAGGCGGGGACTCGTTGTGAACACAGGAATATATTAGCACTCTTTAGTCCTCCAGTGAGATGCTGTCCTCCATGAGTTTTCAAAAGTATTCACTAATTTGGTGGCAGAGGAAGGAATTGGGGGTGGGAGTAGGGGAGACAGAAGACTGAGGCCAGATTGTAAAATAAATAGATGAATTTTAAAAAAGGTGCTATTTGTTACTTTCTTTAGAATTCCAGTGAATAACACATTTAAACTAATGCTCTGTCAAATTTAATAGTCGTAATTGCCTAATTATCTGCTCTAGTGTGATGGTTAAGCCTTTTAACATCTTGCTTTCCCCTAAGGAAAATGAATGTATTTTCTAGAACACCACCTTTCTCTTCTTTGGAGAATACACAAGCAAATAATTCATTCTACTCTCAAGACAACAGATACCATCTCATTTTTCTTGTTTGTTCAGTGTGTGTGTGTGTGTGTGTGTACTTTGTTTTACTCTGTCTGTACCCCTCTTAACCTCAAATACACAAACATTTTTTTCAATGGTAAGAATCCACATATTCAAAGCAGTGTGGATGGTTTTTCCTTAGTTATTCATTTACTTGCTTGGTTAAATTTATATCATCCTTGCTAGCACATCATTTCATTCCAGCTCACTCAATAGTGCTCACCTAAAAATATGTCTTTCACTTTCTTAATAATCGACACTCTCCTTGATCCAAATCTAAAGATTTGTATCACTTCAGCAGTGTGACCATTTCATACACATGGCCAGATAACCTTGGTATTAGATGAATAATTTTCAGGTTGAGCTGATTTTTATCTGCTTGCTTTGATTTTTTATGCAACTTTAGCCTCCTGAACTCTCTACCTTTATATGACATGTTATCTTGACATTTCTTTTTCTTTTTTCCTCTGAACTGATCTTTCAATATTATTCAATCCACTTGGGGATCCTGTGGGCTGCTTGTTACCATGAGACTCAGATGTCATTAATGCAAAGATGTCAGCATGCTCCATGATATAAAGGACCACTTTCAGACACCAAAAGCTATCTGGACTAATGTACGACAACAAGAAGAGTGAAAGGTACACCCAGATTAAGTAAAGCCTACTTACACTCCAGTATTTTCCACTGAGAAGGGCTCATTTAAGCAGTAGACTTGCTTGCTCTTCTAGCACATAGCACTAAAACAGGAAACACTTCCAAAATATTCTGAAAACTTTTTATTGAATTGGATCAGTAAAAGCCACTGGCTCGTTGAGAGAATCAAACTTGGACCCCAAATGCAGACCTATGAAGTCATTTTCTGTTACATGTTCTCTGTTTTAGAGTTTTAGATTATAACTTCAGATGTCTGAGCACAAGCTTGAAATCCTAGCACTCAAGAGACTAAGACAAGAGAATTCCTGTAAATTTGAGACAAAAATGGGCTACATTGTGAATTCCAGGATAGTCTGTGCATACAGAAAACCCAAGTATCAAGTAAGTGATCATTTTGATATATGATCAGTAAGCATGGCTTTTATCTTCATTCCAAAAATATTTATCAAGAAAACCCCCACTCCAAATAGGGACTCACCCCTTTCATAAAATGACACTGACTCCTTCCAGTGAAGGGTTGTGGTAGATGGATATGATCAATTCAGGAAGACAGTCAATAGGTGATAGACAGAGGATACATAATTGATACAGGTGATATAGGATATATTTATAGATAATAGATATTAGATATTATAGATAATAGATATTAGATATATAAATGATAAATAAAAAGATAAAATGCGTAATATTTTGCCTTATGGTGGCAACAAGTTAATTTTAAATTTGGCCTGAGTAACTGGCAGATTAGCTCAGTTGGTTAGAGCGTGGTGCTGATAACGCCAAGGTCACGGGTTAGATCCTCATAAGGACCAGGGCCAGAGTGTACTATTCCTTTCACTGGGTTTTGATCCTACTGCACATACTGGCTTTGTGGGAGCCTAGGCTGTTTGTCGTTCACCCTACTAGACCTAGAAGGAGGTGGGAGGTCCTTGGACTTCCCACAGGGCAGGGAACCCTGACTGCTCTTTGGGCTGATGAAAGAGGGGGAGTGGTTGGGGGAGGGGGGAAATGGGAGGCAGTGGCGGGGAGGAGACAGAAATCTTTAATAAATAAATAAATAATAAAAATTACAAAAATAAACAAATGAATAAATTTGTCCTGAAATAAAAGTCACAAAAATACAGGGGATGTTCTATAGTCTTGGCTTTCATGTAGCAAACCTATTTCCCTTTACTTCAGAAATGTTTGGACTATACTCAGTGACTTCAGGTCTACTTAAAAGAATCAGTTAATTCAGATTTTTAAATAATACTTAAAATACAATGAGAGTAGCTGTATGCTTTGTATTTTGCTTTCTGTGTTAACTATTTCACAGTCACTGTTCTATTGCTGTGAGGTGTGGTGAGATTTCATTTGTGCTTTAACAAATAAAGCTTGCTTGAAGATCAGAGTATGGAGTTAGCCACACTAGTTAACCATAGAGGCCAGGAAGTGGTGGCACATATCTTTAATACCAGCACTCAAAAGACAGAGGCAGACTGATCTCTCTGAGTTCAAGACCACCCTAAGCTACACAAGATTGAATTAGTCTAAAAGAGAAACAGAGCCAAGTGGTGGTGACTCACACCTTTAATTCCAGCACTAGGGCAGTGGAGATGGGAAGTGATATGGCTGAGAAGAAAGAAAACTGTAAGGTGGGAGGAGACAGGAGCTCAGGATTCAGCCTGAGGTTTGTAGAGAGAGTTTTTAAAATGAGGATTTGTAGAGACAGGAGAGCCCATTCAGTCTGAAGATTTTATAGAGGTAAGAACTAATGGTTGACTGTTTCATTTCTCTGATCTTTCAGCTTTCACCCCTCAATATCTGACTCCAGGTTTTTATTAGTAAGACCAATTAGAAATCATGCTACAGTGAGGAGACATTATGACCAAGGGAACTCACAAAAGAAAAGATTCAACTGGAGGTATGGTTCCAGTTCCGCAATTCTCACAGAAAGAAGCAGACAGACATGGCACTGGATCAGCAGGTAAGAGCTTTACATCCTGATGTGCAAACATCTAGCAGAAACACTGGGACAGTCTTGCAATTTTCAAAACTCAAAACTTATACTCAGCAGTGTACTTCCTCCATTTCCAACAAGGTCACACCTCCCAAACCTTTTAATCCTTCTCAAACAGTTCCACTTAAATATATGAGCCTTTGGGAGCCAATCTCGTTTAAATCACCACATTGTCTTACCATGAAAGGGATGCAGATGAACACAGTGTCTCCATTTTAGGTCTTCTAGATTCCACAGATTAAGATACTACAATTAACTCAATACTAGAGATGGCTAAGAATGCAATGTCGCAACACACCTTGACTATAACAAAAGGTCTTGAGTCCACTGAGAATATCAAAATTCAAGGAGAACTGCTAGATATAGAAGAAATCCAGGAGTTGATTACAGATGCTACAAAAATAGAACCCCCTGCATGTAAGGCTCAGCGGGGGGGGGGGGGGGGGGGGGGGAAGACCACAGAGGCCAAGGTAGAAAGTTTGTAAGAGCCACAGGACTAGGAGGTCTGCTCCTAGAAAGTGTCTTCTAGACATGACAGGAAAACTGCACCCATGAAATCTCAACAATATAGTAGCATAAACAATATATGGATGTTGACAATACAGTTGACATATCTATATGAATGGAGGAAAATTTCACAAGGCCCGACTCCTAGATGAAGGGCTACAAGAAATCAATTGTCAGTTTTAAGTCTCTGCTTTCTTTTCTGTTTATCCTGTTATATCAACCCATTCTATTTCACTAATTACTAACTTTCTTTTTTATTGATTTTTATTGAGCTCTACATTTCACACTGCTCCCCTCCCTGCCTTTCCCCTCCCTTCCAATCCTCTCCCAAGTCACCGTGAAAGTATTTTTGATTTTCCTTTCTCCCTCATAGTTTTTACAGATCTTAACGACATAGTCTATCATATCCAGCATTTTATACACAGTCACTGAGTGTGGGAACTTGTGCCTAGTAAGAACAAAGACACACGGGCACAGAGTTCCTTCTTATAAAACAAAATTATGGCTCACACCTGAACATTGATTCACATGACTAAAATGCTAGAAAACACCCAAAGTTTTATCTGCGGAAGATCTTATTTTCAAATGTGTGTTAAATCACCTCTAACGACAGAGAAGACAAAGAGAATAGGAGTGTCTTCAGACTTAAATACAATAGTAGAAACAAACACAACCTTAAGAAGCATCAACACCAGCCTTTCTGAATAGTAAGGCCATATCTTTAAGTTATTACAGGAATTTTGGCCTTTTTCCTTTTTGTGTCAGAAATAGACATCCACTGTTTGTGTAACAACTGTTCTGCCAAACAGAAGGTAGAAACTCCCTCCCACACAGAAGTCTATGATATGGCAACCATGATTCCACTAGCTCAATGACTGCATAGTAATACTAACTGAAAAGGGTAAACTAGTTAGTACAGCATACATCACATAGGTACCCAGACATAACTATGATTATCATTGCTCCCCCTCCCTAGGTGAGGAATAACTCCAGAGCGAAGCGAGTCACAGTTCATGTTTGTACTCTCATAGCCCTGATAACTATTCTTTGTATCTACACAGCCATATTCAATAAAGGTTAAATGGACAAATGGGTTTATTAAATAAAGCTTTTCATTGCCATATGGCCCTGGACTGCTGTGTACTCTTCTTCCAATGCAAAGACATTGTCTTCACAACAGTACTCACCCACTTCCTCCAAGTTCCCAGCTTCATTCTCTTCTGTGCAATGTAAGCGTGAGATGTGGAAATGGCCTGACCTCTCCAGTGGCACCCTCTTTCCCCATTGTCTTCTAACCACTATATCTCCACTGCTAATGTATTAATGACTGGAAGAATATAAGCTAAGCATAGCTTTCCTGTGGATTGCGTTGGGTGGGTTACTCAGTCCAGGGGTTTGTAACCCACCCTGCAATCAGTTATTCCAGGGTCTCGGAGGGGCGCTACCTGGAAGGGAATGAGCTAAGACAGACGAAGGAGGCCAAGCAGATTTGTCAAAGCCTCCGTTTATTAGGGACGGGTTACAGTTTATATATGGTAAGGAATGGGGGGCAGGGCAACTGGATTCTTGCTGCGTGTTCCAGGTCACGTAGGCCAGGTTACATTCAGACGGGTAGGCCAGAAGTCACAAGTTGCCACACCTGGTTCCCTGGATAGCTGGAATGTGAGGCGGGTTCCTCTAACAGATTAGCAGTTAATTGGGTAGGGGGAAGATTCTGTCAATAGAACATAATTATGGGTGTGAGGTTCCCTGCAGACTCCCCAGGGTGATTCCTGTAATGATTCTTAGAGGGGAAATGGCTCCTGACACTTTCCCTCATCCTTACTTATCTCTCACTGGTTCCCAGCACCTCATAAATCATGGGTGATTCTTCTTTGTCTGATTTTTGTTCTTCAGAAAAATTGACATGAGAATATAATGGTTCCCATCTGAGACATAGAGTAGAGGGTAATGTCTCTGCTGCAGTGAGATTGTTACTGCTAGGAGAGTAAGTAGAGCTTGGAGAGAGGAGTCTACTAAAACTTCTAATGCTTGTCCATCTTTCAAATTCCAAGGTTGGGTGCCAGTAGCCTGCAATGAGAAATTCAACAGTGCTCAGAGCATAGGTAAATTGCCTGTACCTGCGAGTTAAACCAGCATCTGCCCTCTTATCAAGAAGTCTAGAAAGGCCCATGTGGCAATATGGAGGGCAGCTTTTCTTACAGTTATATCTGGTATCCGTCTCCCAGGATCCAGAAAGCCATCCTTACTGTTTAGAATAGATACAATTCTGAAATATCAAAAGTTCTTTCCTAGACAATAATAATGACAAATCTTTATACCAAGAAGTCAAAAATTCTGTCATTGATTAGGAATGTCAGACTGGCTTTGGATTTGACTGGTATAGTGCAAAGTATGAACTTGCTTTCACTCTTCAAAACCCAGGAAGATTGTGGAAAGAAGTAGAAGGTGAAACTGGTTTTCCTCATTTCACTTATATCTTTGGGGACAAGAGCTTAATATCTATTCCCCTCATGGCTCACCCATGAGCTCTCATTAATATCTAGGTTTAAAATTCTTAGTATTTCTTTGTTTACAGTCATCAGGCCAACTTAAAAATTGTTAATCAAGGGTGATAGACAGTATGGTAAGGTTAGAAGAATATTTATTTCTGAGTCTTATTTTAATCAATACATTCTCATTTTAAACCCACAAACTGTGATGTAAAAATACCTGAACATGTTTAATTATATCAATTAAATATTTAGCTTGACATTGTCAACAGGAAATGGAATACTTGCATAGAAATAAGCATTGCTACTTTTACTATCTTATGTGCTTCACAGTTCAATGTTTTTGGACTTACTCTACAGAAAATGACTGTAGAGATAATGCCAAGCCAAGCTACCCTTAAGGGAAGGCAGAAATTGAGCGTGCCCAGTTTGCGTTATTTATTTCCTTTCTTATACTGACTTCTAATCAGTTCTTCACCAGTGTTTGTTGAGTTATATATGAAGGGGTTTAGTAATGTTTATATTTCCACCCTCAGCTGTCAGTGTGACATTAAGCTTGTTGTGAAGGCCTGGAGTTCTTTGCGTTGACTCAGAAAACACACGTGTATTGTTTATAAACACATCTCTCCCATCTGCTGCTGTTATCACATCTCTTCATTAAACTACATAAGTAGAATAGAGCAATGTGGGTGGAGTGCTTATCTACCAAGAGGCTGAAAGACATGGCCTGTGTCTCCCGAGATCTAATCACTAGTTGCTTCTCCAGAGACATGCAGATGGTCACTCATCGTTCACCTTTTGTCACTACTTACTTACCAGCAAGATCTTTAAATGTGTTAGGAAAAAAAGCAAGAGATTGGGAAATCAAGATGTAGCAAATGAAAGAGATGCAGACACGATGACATGTAGGTGACTGAGGTAGTGGGTTGTTAATTTCCAGGCTAGCCTGGACTACATAATGAGATTCTGTTTAAAAATAAACAACAAGCAAAGAGTGCCGAGGACACTTCCCTTTTCATGCTTTGCAAGTTAATCTTTTGAAAAAAAAAAAAAGCACCAAAACAAAGAAACCTCATTGCTTATTCTATACTTGAGATTAGGAAACTCAAGCAATAGAGATGAAACTATGGTTTTGAAATGTTGATCAACTTGTGAATACTAAAATGATTTCCCAGATCTCAATCTGATTGAATGATCCTATGATAATACATTTTCCTTTGATGGCCATGTGAGAATTAAGAGAGAATTAACCTGTTTATATGGGCAAGAATTATTAAGAACCAGAAAGCACGCAAGGCCATAGATACCTAGTAATTTAAAATGATTTGAAGCCATATGTTGCAGAAAATGTGAAAGACTAATAAAATCTCAGGTCTGATTTAATTGTGGTTTAAATTAGAGGATATGGGTCATTATTCATCAACCTATCCATTGTTCCAATAGCTTTTCTTTATCCTCTTGACTAGTTCTCACTTCAACTACAAACAAGGCCACGTATGGGAAAGGAAAAATAGAAAACTACTATGTGAGGAAAAATAATGGGAATGGAGGATGTCTATGAAGTTGATGGTCAGGTTCACATAATATTTATAATTTCAAAAGTCAGAATCCACATTAACAAGAATAAACTTCATTTTATCTCACTTCCTGGTTAAGAGAGGACATTTACAAACACCTAACCTCAGGAGCTCTTGGCAGGTAACAGCCACTGGGACGCAATGCCAGTTTTCTTCAGGGGTGTGGGCCCCAGGTAGGTGACTCTACACTCCAGTGGATAGCCCTATAGGCCCACGTGCAATAGCCAGCCCTAACTGAACTCAGTGAATTATTTACATAGAAGAAGGCACGAAGTTATATGGATGAATCATGTTTTGGGGACCAGGACTGTCGGAGAAGTTTGGGGGTTGATGTGCTCAAAATATACTGTGTAAATATATGAAATCCTCAAAAAATAAATAAAACTAAGGAAAACATAATCCTCAGAAGTAAGGAGAATTATACATATTACATGAGCTTAAATTTGGAGGGCAATTCAGTCTCTGCAACAGTGAATTCACATGTGAATGACAAGCGCCCTGAGCATTTCATAGCAGAGCTCAAAGCTAAATATGAAGAGCATTATCAAAAACACCAATTCTTACAGACATTGAGTGGCCATGTTCAGTATGATCTTCATGGTAGAAGATCTGTGCGACAACGATCTTCCCAAACCATTCTTTGAAACAAGCTAACAGATTTTTAGAAGGAGACTTTTTTTTTTTTTTAAGTGGTAGGAGTTAAGAGTAGCTCTAAGTCTTTGGTGGTTTTCGCAATGCAAATTTCCTGTCTAACACTTTCCCTGTTGAAAACCTACAGAGAAGCCACAAATGCAGAGGGTCTTGCATTAGCCCACAGCAATTTCCCTTCTATAAATTAATGTGAGGTGGGTGCGGAACTAGCTCTGGGTTTGCCTTCCTGTGGGGGTGCCCATGTGTGTCTGTGCAGACTTCCTGCTGGAGTGATTGGCTAACAATTTTAGGGGCACTGTGGACAAAGGAAATTGCCTCCAAAGAACAGGTATCACTCTGATTTTACACACAAGAATTTCCCATTCATTCTGTTGCATGTGGGATCTTTTGCATTTTCTTATTCACTTAAGCGATCACAGCCTGAGAACCCAACCTATGAGTAAATCGTAGAAACCAAATCGATGGCTCTGCTTTTTGGCCACTGGCTTCTGTTTCTTTCTCACTGGGATGCTAATATTTCTTCAGTTCACTAACAGGACAAGAACCTGATGTGTCTCCCCTGGCATTCTTCCTTTGGGGAAAACAGAGAAGAAAAGGAAATCTGAAAGCTGTACTTGATTAATAAAAAAAAAAGAGAAGCAGTTTATCCCAAGATCCCCCAGGGCATGCTATCACACTGGAGTGACAAGTTCACGGTCTCTTCTGGAAAATAAGCAAGAGCAAGGGACAAGAGTTCACTATCTGGTCATCACAGGATGCTGTGAAACAGCTCAGGGCTGAAGTGGTCAGATAAATATGGTCAAAGCACTGTAAGGACAAAGTTTCTCCATTCTCATGCCTCTCCCTCCGTCTGCATTCCTGTATCTGCAAAACTGAAAAGGGAGACGGTGTTTTGCCAGTTCCCAAGTAATATCCCGATCATGTTTGCATTATGCTAATAATGTAATGCCATAGCTTGAGCATTGTGCCTGTTGTCTTTATCTCTATCTGAAAAGTAGTGCTTATGTTGAAGAGCATTCACTAACAGGGAAAAAAAGGGGGTTCTCCTACTTTCCATCTAAAGAGAAGACATATTTGGACCTATAGTTGGTCAGTGGTGTTTGCCATCTGCCTCAGGAAACTAACAGCAAAACAGTGAGAGCACTTAGTAAGAGGTTCCTGCACAGAGCATGACTGGAGCACCATTTCTAAGCTGGCAGAAGTGCCATTTCCTGAACACAGAAGAAAGGAATTAGAAACTTGGGCTTTCTTTACTAAAGTAGAATTCAGTCTAGAATGGCAACACTCGCTCCATTATTTGTGTTCTGCATAAAAAGCATCCACACAAACACTCGGGGCAGGAAAGATTCTCATATGACTTGGGATGCTCGCAGGAAGTATGTTCTCAGTGACACACTTTCCAGGATGATGACAGTTTTCAGGAACCTTGTAGATCAATATTTCATGTGCTGCAAGAATCTCTTCGCCAACATCACAGGTAGGGACCTGTCTCCATGTCCACTACTTATGCTTTCAGTGTGTATTGAACACTGAAATTTGAGTGATAAGCTAAGCACACTCAAATACTCTGTACCAGACTGGTAAATCTTTGCCTTTTAGACTCTTTGTCGAGGAGCAAAGAGATGCCTATAGCCATATAATCGGTACAAAAGCCTGCTAATAAGGATGTGAACATACAAATATGTAATACAATATATTACGTAGTTTAGTAATATATTGAGGGCTGAAGAGACGGATGGGGACAAAAGACACTCTAGGGAAGGAAGCAGAATGCTCATATATTTGAAAATACAGGAAGTCTAGGAGAATCAAATTGATATATAGACATTAATTTGTCTTCTAGGGCTATAATCTCTAATATGTTAGTGTTAGTCACTAAACAAATATAGTTATTGAACACTTGCAGTAAAGGTTAATCAAATTTGAAGGACCCAGATAGGCAGAATACATACTAGATTTAATTGATTGAGTATTTTCAAACTGAAAATAGACTTGGTAATCAGATGTCTCAAGAAATTATCATACATAGTAGTTTCCAGTTATTAGCATCTATTATCAACATTTTTAGTATTCTGGCATTGGAGGATATTTCCAAGGTTTCAATAAAAGTATTATTGAAGCCAAAGACACCTGTACGGTTGAATGAAGCTGCAGAATTAGCAACCATGCTACTATATCACAGTCACTGAGAGGGGAGCTCAGGCTCCAGTGAGCCACTCTTCCTTTACAGCCTCCACCTCTTCATACTAGAGTCCTCACTGTTTGGCTCCTGGCTCCCCAGGGAGGGAGTGATTCAAGGGGAGATACAAGTACATGGGCCAAGTATGTTATGACTTGGTCTCCAACTCATAGCCATTTTTTTATTTGTGTATTTTATTTATTTACGTATTTGTTGGAATGGAACACACACATGTCATCGTGTGCATGTGGAGATGAGAGGAAAGATTACAGGAATCTATTCTGACTCTACTACCTCAACCTATCCCAGGTCTTCAGGCTCAGTGGCAAATGCCTTCACTGATTGCTATTCAAACCCATCCTTTCTGTTATACACTATCCTTCACCCAAAAAAAGAAGTTTGAAACTTACAAGAATCTTGTCAACTAGGCCAGCTATAGCCTGCTATGGCTATAGGAATCTATATGTGAGGCTCCTACATATGCTATCTTTACACCTGCTCTTTAGGCATATGGACAGTATTCTGTGGAAACATTTCCCTTTAGGAGTGTGTGGATCTCCTGTGAGTCTTATCATAGTCCACCCCACTGGAGAAGTACAGATCTATTTGTGAGCGCTGTCTGTACTTTCTTCTTCTCATAAGATGACTTAGAGACAATGCCATTCTGTGCTAAGGAGCCTCCAGCAGTGCTATGTAGATGACTCAGCACCGGAAGGTGCTTGCTGTGTCTGGCTCTAACCCCAGAGCCCATGTTAAGCTAGAAGAAACTGACTAAAAAAAGCATTCTCTGACCGTCACACAGGTACTGTGGCATGTATTTTCTGTTCTTCCACATGCACATAAACACAACAAAAGGGTTGGGGGTTTTTGTTGCTGTTATTGGTTTGTTTAAATTAATGGGGTTCGGTGGTAGAATTAAGAAGCTGGATGAGTCCTTCTGGCAGGCCTGTCCTGAACCACACAGAACTGTGCACCAGATACTCCCATGATCTTCCTGACACTTGAACAAGGCACTGTACAATCCCATTCAAAACTTAATTTTTAAATCATTTTCTTGACATTGACTTGAATTTGCTCAGTGATAGTTCTTCATTTTTCTATTATTATCCTCTATATAGAAAGGTTGAGGATTATTATAAAATCAAGTCCTGATTCCTTCCTGTTAATTAACCCTCCCTAATAGTTAATTCTTCTCCTCTCTCAAATTACCATAATCATCAAGAAGAAACCAGTTAGACTCCTTAGGACTTTGTCCAGGAAATCTTAGTTATATCACTGACTTTATTAGGAACATCTTCTACTCTCCACGTTAGTGCAGGCAGCAACCTGCTGAACATCTTGCCATTGCATGCCCAGATTTTGCCCAATGTCTGCTCCTAATACTTCATTCACAGTTCTTCAAAGAGTATCATGTTTCAGGAAACATTCTTACAAGGCTCTCTCTTAGAACATTTCAGCTATAACCTGGTCCCAAAGCCATATTTGGGGTGCTGCCTGAAAACACAGCTTACTGCCAACTATGAACTTATTATTGGTTGCTTAACAATCTGTGTCAAAATTAAGGATCTTAGAAAAGTAAACTCTTTTAACTATATAATCTCTACAGGTCAGGAATAGAAAAACCAATTTGACTGGCTTGTTCGAGGCCTAGTTGGCTCATACATTCACTATGAAGTTATTAGCCAGGGTGAATGCCTTTGGAAATTTGACAGTAGATGGACAGTCTGTTTCATGATAGGATAAATTATGTTATTATGAGCAGAAGAAGTCAGTTCCTGCCTGCTTGTTGACAAAAAGCCACCATTCTCTCTCCATAGGCCCTTGCTGCTTGGCAACAGGGTTTCCCAGAATAAACAATGTAAGAGAGAGAAAGACAGAAGTCATAGGAGTTTTTTTTTTTTTAATTTATTTGCTTACTTATCTCTCTATCCCTCTGTCTCTGTGTCTCTGTCTCCGTCTCTCTCTCTCTCTCTCTCTCTCTCTCTCTCTCTCTCTCTCTCTCTCTCTCTCTCTGTGTGTGTGTGTGTGTGTGTGTGTGTGTGTGTGTGTGTGTGAATGCAAGTACCTAACAAGACCAGAATAAAGAGCCAAATCATCTTGGTCTAGAGTTAAAGGTGGTTGTTACCACCTAACTTAGTGTTTCTACTGGACGAGTACAAACTTTTTAGCCCCATTCATAAAATGGTTTTGTTGTTTTGTTTGTTTTGTATAGCCTAATAAAGGACACATTACCTAAAGTATTGGTTGTTATATCAAGCAATCTTGGCAAGATGAGGGAGGACCTTATACTGTTAGACGCTGTTGAATTCCTCTTGGAAACAGCCTCTCCCACAAATATTTAATTAATTATTTTATACTTATGGGTCATTTGAAACATTTACTAGTTTTTGAAGATGCTTAAATGTAAATGTTAACACATAAAAACATAGAAAACATTAGTATAATAATTCTGCATATATGTAAGTAATACAAAACATAAAATATTGTTAATATAGATAGTGAATATTTTCTTCTTAAGTTGAATTTCTGTTAATGCAAAACTAAAATTTAAATGTACATATCTGGCTTATATTATCTTAATACTGGATTATAATAACTGAAGATATAAAAAGAAAAAGAGATGAGAAGGGAAAAGGCAGAAGATGGACAGGGAAGCACCTGGGTTCTTATTTAAGAGTTTATGTCTCTTCTACAAGTAACAAAAAGACATGGAGGCTTAGCGTTGGGAAGTGGCATTATCAGAGATGTGGCAGGGGTGATTGTATCTAACAGCAGGGAGTCGGACAGATTAGATTGAATAGACACTAAAGAAAAGTTCAGAAGAGTGAATTATACAAAGATAAAGCTCAAAAGCAAAATCAAGACAAGAGAATGAAAATTGGTGGCATCATGTCCTTTGGATCATAGTTGCAAGGTTGCAAAGAACCCTTTGTGACTGGGACCAGAGGTGGAACTTTCAGGTTTCTACTTTGCAAAGTCCAGCAGGGGTCAAGGAAGCAGAGACAAGAGAAGGCAAGGAGTTCTAGTTGACAGAGAACTCAACAACAGACAGCAAGTTGGGCATTTTGTTTGGTTTGTTTTTTGTTTTGTTTTCCTCTTCGTGGTTTTCATCCCAGGTTTGAGATTTGGTTTCTGGTTCAAGGCGGCGCTGGAGCAATGGAGAAGCAACCTTGAGCAATATCTCCCCCACGTGCTTTTCCGCCCTCCACCTGTAAGCCACTGCCTTTCAAACAATGCCACTTTGTAGTCTCAGGTGGCACCCGCCTCCAGACGGAGTGATGGGCAGAGCTCTAATTAAGATATCTTGCTTTTTCATCCTCTGCCAACTCCTAGCTTGTGTCACGTTTCTGGGGCGGAGGTGGTTGTAGATAGACAGTATTGGTGTCATTCAGAGCTGCGGTTTGAATGTTTACGATGTGTTTTTGTCGAGCAGGGGGAGAAAAGAACAGCTGGTTGTATTCAGTTGAGACTGAAAAGGCTTTTAATGAAAAGTTTAAATTACTCTATCATCTTGGGAAAAATGCTCTGTCAGTAGCCTTTCAAATGATGAACTTGGTCACATTCTTGATTACAGAAAATATAATTCTTAAAGTTTTAACGCACACTTTCAAGTAACTTTTTCTGTTGTGTTAAATCCATTTTCTGAAAAATTTTTAAGCCAGTTTGATGCTAATATTGAATTGAATGCAATAAGTGTGGAAGTTTGTAAAATTTAGTGCTAAAGATATGAAGTGTATTATTGGAAGTAGTAAGCACTAATACTGAAAACAAAGCAAAAGAACAGTGAAAAACAGCTGCAACATGCATGAGATCTGCTAATTATTTTTCCAGTTGCTGTAACCTGAAGTTAACAGTATTTACATGCATTGGCTGAGTGAGTCTAAGCTTATAAACAGAGCCAAGAGAAGAAAACTTCTCTTCAGTTCGATATCATTTTTTTCTGTAGTGTCTCCAGTAATCTGAAAATTGTATTTGTCAAGAGAATTTGTTTTTATACCCAATCATAACTGGAACAATTTTACCAGTTGTTGCCAGACATTCAACAACCTTACTAACTGCACAGTAAAGACATGTTCAGCTGATCTTATGTGTGCTTAGTGAATTTTTTCCATCAATAAAAATGGTATTTTTGATCAAGTAATTTTCATAGGTTAATCATATCCTGTTATTAGGGAAATCATAAACATATTTGTCGTTACAATTTTAAAAGTGATATGAAATGAAAAATATATATATATTTGGGTGGCATCTGAAGTCATGGCCCACTGTAGACATGCTTTCAGGAAAACTTACTAGTTAAAAAAAAAACAACTAATAAATCAAAGCATTTATCAAATGCATTGGTAGAGACTCCTAATAGGCAAGTGACAACTGAGCAGGGGAGTACTTCCAATAAGCTTTAAAACTTTAGTTTTGGATTGGTGGATGCTAGTGTATTTTAATGGTTTTGAAAGTCACAAGTGATGAGGGCAGAAGAAAGAAATGAGTTAGGTAATTTAGAGGCATGTCCACCTAAACAAACAATTCTGCCTTTGCCTCTTGACAACAGGAAATGTCCTGGGCCAGACCTGCACCTTTGTCCTGCCGCTCAGAGGCCAGAAATGCCAGAGATGCTTCAGGACACTGGTTCTTCTTTTTCACTTCTTGTATTTATCTTTCTTCTTTTGCATAACAACTGTAATGATCACAGCTGCTTGGGAGGTATGCATGAGGAAGTGACCAAAAATTTCTGCCCAGAAACCAGGAGGGGAAAGGCCCTGAATACTTTATGAGAGGGTAAACTATACTGACCTTCTCAGCCACTTCCCATTCTCCAACCCAATACCGCCTCATTAGCCCCTAGTGGGTACCTAGGCAACAGTCTTTTCTTGGACCTTTCCAGCTGTTTTCTTCCCTTATGCTTGCAATAAAACTCCTTTGTGAACTTAAGCCTCCCATCATCTGTGAAATTCATTCTTGAAATTCAGGACACAGAGAATTCAGAAGCCACTGGCCCAGAGTGGCTTGGTGGTCATTCATTTAGGTACCCTGGCTCCCAAAGTTATTGTTCATTCAAGTGGACATGCCCCCGTAATTGTATTCAAAGACCAACACTTTCTTACTGTGTCATAAGGAACTTATATCAGACATGGGGGTGGCCAACAAATGGGTTTCAACGGGATTAAAATGTAATCAAAGATAGCTTGATTTTGGATTCGCAGCATTCTAACTTTCCATAATCATGGAATTTTATTTAACTCAGTCATCTATAGCCATCAAAACAACTGCAGCTTTTTTTGTTTGTTTTTATGAGAGTTTTAGTTTATATCCTTCTCGTGCAAGTAGCTAATCTTACTAAGGAAGTATTTATCTGAGGTGTGCAGAATCTGGGTACTATGGAATTTAATACAAAGCGGCTGCATCCCCCAGTGTGGGTGTATGTGGAAAGAATGGAAATATGCCATCTATAGAGCTGGGTGGGTAAAGCACCTGACATACAAGAGTAAAGATGGGAGTTCAAATCCTGAGCACCCATATTAATGCTGAATAGAGGTGGCAGCCTGCTTGTAATTGCCGCATGTAAGGAGACAGAGACAGTGGTATCCATACAAAGCTGGTGAGCTAATTATCTGTCTTGGCAATTCTGGGTTCAGATGAGACACCTTGTGGAGAGTGGTCCAGGAAGACACTCCATGACTTTGATCTCAATCTTGGGCCTCAACCTTATGCAGCCATCCCTATACACCTGTGATTCCCCAGGACATCAAACACATCAAACACAGATACACACTGAAAAAATAGAACATACAAAAAAAGAACTCAAAAAAAGAAGGAACGAAGGAAGGGAGGGAGGGTAAAAGAAGAAAGAAAGAAAGAAAGAAAGAAAGAAAGAAAGAAAGAAAGAAAGAAAGAAAATACACAGCCCAAACTGAAAAAGAAGCCATAGAGCTATCTAAAACACAGTGTGAGAAACACCATTAACATCAACCTAACCTTGTGGAGCATTTAACCTGCTGCAGGTGTTTGCAGGTAAGTTGCTTAATTTCATTTAATTCTGATAACAAAGCTATTTAGTGGGCAAGTTATTATCCCTAACACCATCCATTAAGATAATGGTAAGTGGAGATGCAGGAGGGTGTTTCAACTCTGGAATGCTAAGCAAAGATGCTGGAAGGAAGATTGCAGGCCCTCTGGGAGGGTGAGCCCTTGTCATCTTTGTGGGTCCACCTCATCTCAAATCTTCAGGGAGACTATTGAAGACACTTTTATTTCCAAATACTTTTACCTTAAAGACATTATTTCACTCTTCAAAAAAGAAATAAGCCAGACTTGGTGGTGCAGATTTTGGAATCACAGCTCCTGGAGGGTCTGAGGCAGGAGAATTACAGGTTTGTGGTGCCTAGGCTACAGATGGAATCAAGGCTAGCCTTAGTATTAGAAAGATCTTATTTCAAAATAAGAAAAGATTAAACTGGGGTTGAGATACAGTTCAGGGATGGAGCAGCTGCCTAATGTTTGAGGCCTTGTGTTCAACGCTCATCATCACACACACAAAAAAAAAGTTCTTGGATTTGAAGACAACTTAGGTGCCCACATAGAAAACTGTCTAGTGACATGGCTGAAGTGGTAAGTCAAAAAAGAGAACTGAGGACAGGAACAAGTGCAATGGAAATGGGCAAAGAAAGGAGTATGTAGAATTCAGGAACTTCTTTATATCAAGAAAAGAACTCTGGTGCACCCCAAAGGAATGTTTCTCATTGTCGGCTGCCAAGAGACTCAGCAATGGGGTGATGCAGCAGGGCCAGACTCGGTCACTGCACTGAGACTTCACATGCAAGAAGGTCTGAGGGATCCTCGGGGAGTGTGCCAGGGAAACGGGAAAGGCTGATGGTATAAACAGATGCTTCTTGACCTGCAGAGACAGTCTGCAGCTGCCTTTCTTTTGTGTAAGGCTACATTACAGGCTGCAATTACAGGAACCGCATCCCCCAGGGATTTCTGCATTCTGAATAGGTAGAGACAGCTTCTTCAATTTGAAGTGGCATGTCTTGCTATCACTTGTGAGCTTTTAAAATTGTCAGAGGTAAGAAACATAGCAATGATCACAGCACTGTCTGTGATATGGGCAGCCTTGGTGCTCACTAACAAAATGTCAAGGAAGGGCAAAGTCCCTGGGCAAGCATCATTCCTCAGGGACGACCCAGCAGTGTCTCATCCTACCAAACTCTTGTTGAATATTGTTGTTGCTAACTAGCTCGCTTACCCAAAGGCACTGAAAAAGCTTAGGTTTTCCTTAATAATACTGAGGGGTTTGCAGTGGTTTCTAATCTTTAATTAGTTAATCTGAGTGCCATCCCTATGAGATAGGTAAGGATAATCATCCTCGTTTTACAGATGAGAAAATGAACACTCAGAGGTTAAGTGACTTTGACAAGGTTATTTAGTGAGCTGTACAGGCAGAGCCAAAACACAGACAACTTGCAGGCCTGGAGAAACGGATGGGGCTTTGCCTTCAGCACGTAGCCAATATAATTCCTATAATGTTGAGGCAATCCAGATGATGTAATTGTTTTCCTTTTTATCTAGATGACTTAGACCCTTACTTACACCCTGGCCACTGAATCACCAATTAGTGATTGTTAGTGGTTGATGACAATATATGTTGCTATTGGCTGTCACCATAGCTGAACTGGCAAGAGGGCATGTAAGAGGATTAAGAGCTACCATAGAAACTCCCTTTCAATTAGAACAAAATTGACTTTTATAGCGTTACATAAGGTGAATAACTTTTAAGAGCTGGAAGTTCAACCAAGGCCAACACCAAATATTATATACAAATTGGAATGAGTTTTACTATAAAATAAATAATCAATTACATTTCCTAAATATTATAGACAACTATTTAATAAAAGTAACCAAAACGCTGGTGAATTCTGTGTACTTCAAAATCATTCGTTAGGAACTAACTTTAACATGAAATACAAGTTTAATATAGAGTTCATAATAGGATATTTTGAAATCATTGATTATACCCCAAAAGTGAATGTGTTAAAACAAAACAAAAATCTCTCAGATTTAGGTTCCCTCTCCACCTTATCCATCTTGCTTCCAAATTGTGGTTTGTTCATGCACTACTAGAATCACTTCAATTGTAGTGAAATTTTCATAAAGGTTGTGAAATCACAGCTCCTTATCAGCATTAATACACATTCACAGGCTGCCCAGTGCATATCGAAGTCTGAGGGACTAATATTTCACAACTGCAGTGACTCAACATTCAAAGAGGCACCAAGGGTGTACTATGGCCCAAGAGTCAAGAAGATTATGTTTATTTGGCATGTGCAGAAGTGTTCTTACATTAAATTCCTGTGTGGGAGGGTAAAACTATGTGTTCATGCAGTGTGCACATGATCTGCATGTTGGGGGTCCTCCTCTGTCTCTCAACTCTTATTTTTCTGAGACAGCATCTTTCACTGAAGCTCAGGTTTGCCAATTTGGCTAGGCTAGATGGCCGATGAACTCCAAGATTCTGACCATCTCTGCCCCAGTACTGGAAAGGCAGACCTCCACTACTGTCCTGGCTTTTTGTGTGGGTGCTTGGAACTCTGAACTCCATTTCTGCATGTTTGCATGGCTGGTATAGTACAGACAGAGCGCTCTCCCATGCCTCCCAGGTTTTAGTATTTACATGTGTGTATGTATCACAGGCTTTTCAATCTCAATCTTCCCTAAGGACCAGTGTTCCAAGAAAGCCTTTAGGATGATAAGCAATAAAGAGTTCACCAAAAGCAGTCCATCTAAATATCTATGATCTGTCGTTATATATATTATTCAATTACATAATGTGTGTATTTTTAATCGCATGTTTTTTTTTCTCCTGTGTAAAGTAAAAATTGAACACAAATGTAGCTGTGTCAAAGTCTCAATGGTCCCTAACACAATTGAACTTACCTTATTTTCCAAGCATGCAAAAACATCTTAAATAGTTCCTGAAGTTTTCTGTGTAACAGAGTAGAGTGCACCATCTCATACTGAACTGCTGGATAACAGTTCAGTTATCTAGCGATATTTCTTATAGATTTTTCTTGAAAATCTATCATCCTTTGCATCCTACTCCCCCCCCCCAAAAAACCTTTTTACAACACACTTCTTTCTCCAGAGCTCCTTTCAGGCCACTGCACACCCCTTCTTTGTGGTCCTGTCCCTTTGGGCTGCCTCCCTGTTCCTTTGAATCCTTATTTTTCCCTCTAGATAGCAGTTCAACCTTCAATGCACATTTTCCAAAAATTTTCACCCATCTGCTCAACAAATTGTTGGCCCTTCCTCTAGAACCAACTTCCTTAAAGAGTAGAAGAGAAAGTGACTGTAAATATTTGCCATTCAATTTGCCCCTTAGAAATCCAGGGGATGAAAGAAAAATCTAGAAGCTGCGTAAGAAGCAAATGGGAAATGGGAGCCAGGAGTGTTAACTCTGATACGTGTAAAGCTGGCAGAGGTGAGCCGACTGATAAAAGTCCCAGGAACCAAGAAATTTAAAAGCAGCTGTACAAGCCTAGGGATTTGCCTCTGTGAAATCAAAAAACGGAAAAGCACACCGATCAGATATCATAGCAGGAGACACGCCTCCACGCAGCAGGAGGCTGCTTTCCCAGTAGGGGGTCCAGCTCCTGTACCTGCCTCTGAGAATCAGTGTTCACAATCAACCTCTATTGAGCAGGGACAATTCCAGGCTGCCGTGTGAATCTTTGAAACCTACTATAGAAAATCTCTACAGAGAGACATACTGCGGCCCCACGGCCCTGACAATCCAAAGGAAGGTCACAGGCTTCCCACTGAAGGGTCACTCAGGACCAAAGCTTCAGCTGGAGTTTTGTGTTTTTTTTTTTTTTCACTCCTTCAAGGGGAGTGCCTTAGAAAAGCGAAATCTCAGAACAATTATATAAACATCAGAAAGACATCAGTCTATAAGGGGTGGGGAAAGAAAAAGCGAAGGGGTTAGTAGTGAGATGTTGTTATGCATCAAAAAAGTTAGCTTCCTGAGTTCTGAGATGGTATGGGAGCCAGGTAATTGCTTATGGCTATGGTGTCAGAGAGGTCTGGGGAGAAATGGCCAGCGCTGACAGGATCTTTTCCTCTTCCTTAAAATCAAAGAGCGAAGTGGACCGACCTTTATTGATGAAGTTACTGGCAGAACAAAGATTACTAAGTACACAGATGCAGCTATCGGGTAGCAAGAAGGCAGGACCAGGCTCACTTTTGAAGACAGAGAATGGAAAAGCACAGCTAAGGAATATGTAATAGAGGGTGGGGGAAGGAAGGCAGTAACGGGTAGATGAGAGTAGGTCTGCCCAGCTGAGGACACCACTGAGCCCGACAAGTAGCCACACACAATTAACTATCGCAAAATTAGAATAACTAAGGAAATCTAGGAATCATATCAGAAACACACACGTGTTCCTTGATGGGCCTGTAGTGAAGATATCATCATAAAATTGCCAAATGCAGAGCAAACTGTTCAGAATGAGAGATGCCCACCCAGCGATTAAAGAACTGCCGGAACGTGCATACCACACGGAGAATAACGTCGAGGGAAAAAGGTAAGCGAATAAGTAGTGTATTCAGAAATCTTCTGTCTGAAGCCATTGTGTGGTCATGAAAAGCATGCTGGCTCTGCAGAAACTGATGTCTGGGCTCTATGCCTAGGGCATCCCATTCGGTTGGTCTCAAGAGGAGGCTGCCACCTTGCTTGCCACCAATCTCTCAGGTGCTACTGACGCTACTCACCTGGACCACTCTCTGCATGGCACCAACCTAAAATATGTATCATTTAGTTTTCCTTCAAGTTCGGGTTTGTCACAAACAGAACAGTTTGCTGAGCTATCTTTCACCCATCTCGATCTCCCCCTACAATCTCAGTTTCTCTTCAAGTGGTTTTAATGTGGCCTTAATTTTCCAGCGTGGTTTTATAATGATGCGCACTCATCACTGTGGGTGAGGCCCCCTAATTACACAATTAAAGTTTTAAACCCTTTGAAGTCCTAACTCATAAAGAGGCTCACACCAGTGTCCTTGTGCTTTTTAAAACCCTTGTGATACCGATTAAATCCGGCAGAAGCTGCTCCACAATCCAGACACAATTTACACTTGCCCCAGATAGTAATTATAGAAAACTTATGACTTTTCTATTTGTAAAGACTGAAGTTTTTGAGGAAATAAGCAGCTTCAAATGTCAAGCGCTCGCTAGGGCCGCCTCCTCCACTGAAGAGGATGCTGCAGCTGTGACTGAGGATGCCAGCGCTCTGGTATTAGAAGCGGGATTTAGTCTGACCAGACTTGAATTGACCTGTGGGGCCAAGAGTCACTTGTTCAGTTGGCTTTTCCCGTAGGAGGGAAAACATTTGGATTACATATTTGCCGGAGGCTCTTTAGTCTCCAATATAACCTGTTTTCTGCCTATTGAAAAGACGAATGGATAAAGATATTACTTACTTCTTTTGATTTCCTTCCCCAAATAGGTGCAATGAAGCCTCATTAGTCCCTGAAGAAATTATCTTCTTTGGCAGATGCTTTAGGTTGGCTCGTGTTAATACAGTAAAGTGGCTGTATGTTAACTGATAAGGGCAGGGCATATCCACTCTTCCCCTTCCCTCTTTCCCCACCTGCTCATGTACTCTTTGTCTTCCCCTCCATTTTACTCTCCCATCCCTTCACTCTTTTGATGCATTCCTTCCACCAAAGGGGTACCACACAGTTCAAGTTTACGCTCTCATCCTCCTCATCATAAATTGATTCAGCACCATTAAGTGCAATCATGCTGGATTATCTTCATTATCTTGGGTGGTCCAGATGCTCAACATGTTCCTCCCTTGCTCGCTCACTCTCTCCCTCCTTTTCCCACACTTTCCAAGGTATGGTGATCTGTTTGTCCCTCACTATCCCCTTTCTGATTTGCAAATATAAAACTTTATATTCTCTTTCTGCTTCCCTGTCGCCTAGCACTTTGTGTCCCCCAAAGTTCCTTATCTTGCTTCTTCCCTATACTCCTTTACCATGATTGGTTAAAACTCCTCAGTTAAAAATTGGTTGGCAAGGAAACCTGGCATTGGACAATGTTTTACATTTCACTCAATGGCATAAATATGCAGAAATTGCTTCCTGTCAAATACCCATGCACTAAATTGTCCTATTAACTATTTAAGTGAGCATGGAAGATTATTCCTTCAAAGGCCCACCTACTGCAATTATTGTTAAGTATGCTTTCACTGAAAAGATCCTAGTTATGATAGCTAAGGGGCATGTCCAAGTTCAGATCAGGCTTCTCTTCTCATTTGTAGAAGAAAACGTCCACAGAGCAACTGCTCTTGGAAGGAAAGGGTGTGCAATCCCAGCAGGGGGTTGCAGCTTGAGTTAAGAGATCTTTGCGGAGATAAATAATGCACTGTTGCTTCAAACATCATTTTCTTTCCTAATTGGTAGCACATACTTCTTTGCTGGATAAATGGAACAGACTAGGTATGGCACCGTCCTTAATTAATTGGTGTACTAGCTACTTAAGAGGGCACACACCACTTGTGTTATTAAACAGTGGCATGTCAGATTTAATGGATGTCATTATGGGGGTTCCTTGGGGATCAATCTGTGGACCATTGTTATTTATGCTCATTGTAAATGAGCTGACAGGGCAGTGCTCAGAGCTTACTGAGGATCTTTCTGCTGATGGTAACACGCCCAGGGTGAGAGTGATCCGTCACCGAGTGAACACGGAAGCTGTCTTGTTCAGGCTCCAGGTTGAGTTACTTGAAATAAGTCAAGCATTTGGACATTCTATATAAGAATTCTCCAAAACTGTGCACCCAAAGATTTTTATGAGATACCCAGATACTCCTGTAATCAGAATGCTTCTAGGGATGGTGACCTTTGTCTTGGCAAATGTATTTATATGTAAAGGCATAGAAGACATTATATTCATGAGAGAATTCAGAATGCTTTAATTTTGAAACTCTAGACAAGCTTCAACTGTGGGAGTCATGAGTAGAGAAGGAGCCTATTCAGTTTTAGACAAATGTTGTTACTTCTTTAGCATTATTTCTGGACCTCCTGGGTTTGCATGAAGGAGATTTGCCTTGAGGTCTTGCTCCACTTTGAGCTATGTGATCAGACCTCACACAGACGGCAGTATTATGTGCTTAGATCTACAAACCCAGACTCAAGTGTTTGTGGAATGGATACATCTGTCTGTGGAACAAGGGGAGAAAGAGGAGCTAGAGGGAGGAGACAGGTGTAAAAACTGAGAATAAAATTAATGAAGGTCTGTGGGAGGGGAGAAGTTTGGAGGGTTGCACCTGGAAAGAGACTATCACTCACAGCTTTCTCCCTAAGGAACACAGATTAGTGATAGAGACAGTGTTTCATGAAGAGTCTGAGAAAACCCAGCCATTTTGGAACAAGCAGAGCTTGTAAAGCAGTCTGAGAATAAATCTTGCTGAGCTGAAGCCACCGAGATGCCACCATGCCTGGAAGACCAGTCTTTGGGGAGCCACAGCTTTTCTTCCTCTTAGCTATCTTCTTGCAAAACTATAACTAGACAACATTTTAAAAATGGGAGTCTAAAGAGGATGAGCCCAGCTTCCCCTCTATAGTTTTGACTTGTGGGAGCTACTGACCCAGCATGACATATAAACAAAGAACAGGCAACAGATACACAAAGAGACACTTATTCTCCAACTGTTGCCTAACGAAGAAGGCGGCTTTGACTCATGACACTGTTTAGACATTGGTTAATGTCAACACAGGAGCAAAGGTAAAGTGCCAACTTGTCGGTATTATCTTTCAAGTTGAGCTCTGAGATAATCCATGGGCACAGGAATAAAAAGACCTGCCTCTGCCAATAAGTGTTTCTATGCTGATAGGGTAGAAAAATCAACACAATAAACAAGATTTAGTTATTGGAAATGATTGAGGACACAGCCCCCAAATAACTTGCACTTTATGATAGAACAACCGAGTCGAATGGGAATTATGCCAGTTTGCTCTCTCGCTTAGAGCATTCCAGACACCACTGCCGTTGAATCTGCCAGAAATAATCTTGCCCGTCTTGGCTTAGCAGACAGTGATTGTATTGTTGTAGGCTCAGGTATGTCCCATGCAACACGCCCTCCTGATGACTTCATCTGCATGACAGGCTGCCTTTCTTCTAGAGGAAACCATAAATAATGCCACAATAAGCAAATGTTTCTTGTTACAGGGAAGGCACAATATGAGTTAAACTACTGCAGTTTTATTCTTTGAGGCAACCTTGACATTTTAGGCTCTATGCCATCCCTTCAGATGGGAACAAAACATGGTCCAAATGGACGTGTGGTTTTGACTTTAGTAGGATAAAAATCCAAGAGCTAGAAACAACGGAAAAAGACTGATCTCTTTTTCTGTTATGCAGTCTAAATAACTACTTAATTTTTTTCTAAAGTTTTGTTTAGAATATACAGTCCAAGTACATTCCTCAACACTTTCTCACAGTGGGAGAATGAGAATTATGAAGACTATTTCGGTTTCTAAAAGACAGTATTCCTTTGGGTGGAAACATTATAGCGTGACCATAATTAATGCTCACTTATTTTCAAAGGGATATTTAACAATCAGTAGTCATCGTGTTTTAAATCTTTAAGGGCCACAAAGATAACTCAAAGCCAGCACTATCTTTACTCAGTTTGCAACATGGTATGACAAGTAGAATAAGCTCACAGATATCTTTAATAGGAAATGAAAGATAGATACCAAAATACTTAAATTCATTAGTGAGGAAGTATTAAATCAGGGAAACTCCCAGGGTTGTACATCAAATTTTGCCTTATACGGTGGGTATGATTCCTCCAGTTCAGAATACTGATTTTCATTAAGTCACACATATCTATCATAAAAGCAAAATCACATCATCTCTTAGGGCGAGTGTGTGTTTGATAGTTGGGATGGGAATATGTGGGGCATATACCCATGAGTAGATTCATGCATTGCGAGCTTCTCAAGGGTGAACAAAATGTCATCCAGGAGGAACTTGGGCCTGAACCTGGGAGGAAGGGTTATGTGTGGACCACACACGAGGATCTGAGTTCAAATCCCTGAAACCTGCATTAAATCTGGACATGTAGAACATGAGCCTGCAATCCCAGCACTCCTACAGAGAGGTGAGAAGGAGGAGAAGGAAAGTCCCAGGAAAATCATAAGTTAGCTGACCTTGTGGCAACAGTGGAAAAACAACAAAAAGGCACTGATTCAAATAAGGTAGGAGTCAAGTCAACAGCACCAGAGACTGTCTACCGCCTCTGCAAGTTTGTACGGCATGTGTGTGCTCAAATAGCGCATGCAAGTTCAGGCAAGCTCATAAACACACACACACACACACACACACACACACACACACACACACACACACACACTTTAAGGATATCACCAGTGCCATGTTGAATTGACAGTTGCTAAATTAGATCTTCCTATGGGGGTTAGAGGGAGGTTGAGAGGCCTCTGTATGAGATGAAGTCTACCCATGTCTTTAGTGAGCAAGCAGAACAGAAAACCATTTCCTCTGTACTTCCACCCTTTATTCAGGCGCTCATTTGCTTTTAATAGGGATTATACAGGGAACTCCATTTCTCTTTAACTTTCACATGACGCACACATTTCGCAGACTCCACCTTTTTTGAATCTGATGAAGATTGCTTGTGGCTTTTCCTTCAACTGATGCCCAGAATTTTGCAGCCATATTTTTGTCCTCATCCTCTTTCTCTTTCTCACTCTTCCTGTGTGCCAACAATACCTGACTGCTAGACCACTCTTTGGTCACACCAGGCACACTTGTATCTTAAATATGGGACTCTGGTCATCCTACTTGGTTCATTCTTTTCCTAAATAACCACTTTGTGGTGCTTGCCTGCTCCAGTTCTCTTCATACACGTTGTACTGGATTCAATTATGGTCCCTGAAAAGAATGTCTCCATCCTGACACAGAACCTGTGAAAGTGTGCATATTAAGCAAAGTACCTTTGAAAATAAGTACAAGGATGTAGAAACAAGAACATCCTGGATGATCTGAATACACCTAACAGCTCATTACACTGACTTTACGAAACATACATAGAAGATGCACACACACAGAGACCGAGCCATGTGAAAGGGGATATAAACATTGAAGCTAGGTGGAATTTCGCCAAAGGATGCTGGGGACCAGTGGAAACTAACAGAGCTCTGTGAGGTCGAGGTCAAGGTCAGCCTGGTCCACAGCTAGTTCCAAAACAGATAGAACTGTTACACAGGGAATCTCTGTCTCAAAAAACTAAAAAAAAAAAAAAANAAAAAAAAGGACAAGATCTCCTTGGGAGGGTTAAAGGGGGAAGGGGAAAGGCAGGGAGGGGAGCAGAGAAAAATGTAGAGCTCAATAAAAATCAATAAAAAACTAAAAAGAGAATATATATTTCATATATTTTCTTATCTACCTGCTAGTAGAATGTAAAATCTACAGTGACAAGTGTGTTTTTGCCTATTAGTCATGAGTCCTAGCACAAGCTAGGTATATAACTTCATAGTCAACAAAAGCACAGTTGTAAGTGTGAGACACCGCAGGGAATGTGGTATGGGCTAAAATTCATGACCCTAACTTTACAAATGAATTCACAGAACATAAACATGGAGAGTTATGAAAGTACAAATCTGGATTGCAGAAGATAAGATAGTTTGCAAAGTCACCAAACTTTATTGAGTGTTGAGATGCTATGTTAAACCATTATCTCCTTCCTTGCTAAATAGTCCTCTTTGTGAAACCAATGTCCCCTTCTCTCCCTCTTTCACTGTACCCAGGGAGGAGATGGAACTTGATTTCTTGGTGAAGTTAGGGAAAATAAACCAGCAGGCAGCCTAGGCACACTGAAGCTATTCATGAATAGACATCTACTGCCCCCCTTCTTCCTCCCTCAACAGTTTTCTAGATGTACTGACTGTCCTACTTAGAAAATCTAGTTAGTTTGGTGTACATGATTTTAATCCTGTATGACAAAATCTTTCTTAGAAAAGTCATCAAGATAAACAAAATTCTTTCACTCATTGGCTAACAACCAAAGTCCCCTAAACTCTAACTGTCATGTATCATTTCAACTTGCTCTAGTCTATGCAACCAACAGCTTTGCATATGACTAAAAGATACCTTACATAAAGTGGAAATAATAGGACCCTTTGGTGTTAAAAATTAAGAATTTTCTGGAAACTAAAGTGAAGACAATGAGGACACACAGATTTCTCTGAGGTCAAGCTGAAAACAACTGCTTTTCAAGGACGTAAACTGACATTTGCCAAAGCCTAAGTTCTTCATAAGGCTCTTTTAATCTTGGCAAATCACTAACATTTTGCTGCAGGTTCTTCCTGTATAATTTAGGGTATATTTTCTTGTTCATGAGCTTGTTATGAATATTAATGATCTCCATGCATAGGAACTGCCACATTTCCATAAGAAAAGGCTTCTTTGTTCTGCCCTGTACTCAATTTCCCTCTCAACTCCTGGCATTCCCAGTTGGAGATCTTTGTCACCTGTACCCATGGTAAAGAAGAAGCCGGCCTTTCATTCCATTTTCCAGCCTCAAATGGGTAGAAAGCATCACTTTCTAAACTTAATCACTAAATACAATAATATCCTCTAAGCACGGGTTATACGGTTACTTAAGGGGAAACTGTAGTTGTTTTAATATGGTGATTGTAGCCATACATTTTGATTTTATGAGTTTTATACAGCACTATTACTTGTGTGGTAATCTTAAGGATATTGTTATAATCTGTTTTATGTGTTAAGTATTAGAGAGACTGCCTAGCACTGCTCTAGTTAAAGTACACAAGCATCTCATTTGATTCCGGCTCGAGTTACATCTCATTGCCACATTCTTTACACAGATTCTGCTTCCTGCTTCCAGCTTCAAGATACTAAAATTTTAAGTCAATAAATAGGTCAACTCAGATCTCTCTGAAAGCACCCAAGCTCTATGTGTTGTTCTACATGTACTCAACTCTGTAGTTTCCTCAGAACCTAATGGACATCCCTGTCCTTATGCCATTTATGCCAGCACAATGGGTGCTTGTGGGTTGACTCTTCTTCTTCTTGTTCTTCTTCTTCTTCTTCTTGTTCTTGTTCTTCTTCTCCTCCTCCTCCTCCTCCTCCTCCTCCTCCTCCTCCTCCTCCTCCTCCTCCTTCTTCTTCTTCTTCTTCTTCTTCTTCTTCTTCTTCTTCTTCTTCTTCTTCTTCTTCTTCTTCTCTTTCTCCTCCTTCTCCTTCCTTAGGTTTTAAGACCACAACACAAGTTCTCAGTTTTCTGTGTCCTCTAACTTTCTAAATACTAACAGAAATTAGAAGGTTCTATTGACCCCTTCTGAACATCATATAGAAGTGAAGTAGTGAAATAGTTGTTTTGTGGTGTCCTTGATCCCTCTGTTTCCTACAATCCTTCTTCCTGTCTTCAGTGGGATTCCCCAAGCTCTGTCTAATATCTGACTCTGAGTCTCTGCTTCTACTCCTATCAATTCTCCCTGGGAGGCCCTCTCTTTTCTGAAGGGAAACAGAGGAGGAGTAGAACGAGGAGAAAGTGAATATGAAGGGGGAACTGGGAGTAGAGGAGGGAAAGGAACCCACAGGCAGTGTATAATAGTTGAGATAAGAATAAAGTTTTAAAAAATGGAGCAGTGGGGATGGGGAGACAGCTTAGTTGGTGAAACTCTTGCTATCAAAGCGTGAAAACAAAAGTTCAGTCTCCAGAACTCTCATTAAAAAATTATAGATCTGGCTGGGCGGTAGTGGCACATGCCTTTAATCCCTCAGGAGGTAGAGGCAGGCAGATCTCTGTAAGTTCAAGGCCAGTATGGTCTACAAGAGCTAGTTCCAGGACAGAATCCAAAACTATACAGAGAAACCCTGTCTCAAACAACAAGAAGAAAGAATTGTAGATTTCGTAACTTTTGCTTGTAATGCCAGCCCTGAGAGATGGAGGCTGACAGATCCTTGGGACTTACTGATCTGACATCCTAGTCCAATCAGCAAGATCTAGCTCCCCTACAAAAATAGAATGTGTGGTACCTGAGGTGTTGAGGTCATCTCTTGACTTCCATAAATGCATACATATACATCCTACACATATACAGATAGCTGTTACTTAAAATGTAAGTGGTCATGATGCCTATGCTGCAATTTCAGTGTCTTCTTTTTCCTGAGCTATAACCAACAGCAAAAATTCAAAACAAAAATCACATAGTTCATCTCAGTTTTTTGTTTCTCTTATTTCACATAAAATAAATCTGTTCCTCCATTCTGGAGTAATCATGAGATCTTAGTGCACAGCAAGACAACTGCAGGGAAGGCAGCCTCTACCATTCAAGCAAGAACAGCTCATGTCTTGTTCTGTGAATTGCAGTGCAGCTGGTAAAAAATCTGACCACTTGCAAGGATCACTGGGGAAGAAAACTTTACACCCACATCTTCCTTTGTCTGGAAAATGTTCCATGCTCATTAAGAGAAACTTATTGTTTGAAGGAGGTTTTTGCTTTGGGTTGGTGTGTAGAAACAGACATTGACATGATGATCATTCGCCAAAAGTCCATAAACCACTGATGATGTTCAGTCATCTGACTACAAGTCATTTTTGCTTTAGCTTACTCTTAATACCTACCACTAGGGAATAAAAGGAGTAAATATAGTAACTTAGTAAATATCACCATTATGTATGACCTACAATAACCACTCTGGTGTTATAAATGACATTAAGAAAGGACCAATAGGTGCTTTCAGTTTGGTTTCTGATACAGAAACTTTCAGGGCAGAAATTTTCCTACTCTACCAATGAGCCAGTTAAACTAAAAATTCATAGATCTTAATGCAAGAAAAGAAGAAAAGAAACAAATTTGAACTTAATTTCAGAAAGCGATGAATTTCTCAATGAGAAGTAGAACTGCTTTCAGCATAGACTGGTAAGGAAGTTGGTGAGACTTCACAGGTATAGTTTCTGATATTCCTAGGTGACACAACTTCAGAGGCAAGATTTTTATCCTCTGACTTTCACAATCTTCCTGTCCCCTCTTCCTCAATGTCCTTTCAGCCCTCTGTGTGAGAGTGTTTTTGTAGACATCCTCATTAAGACAGGAATCAACAACTCTATATATGGATTGGTTGTGGGTTTCTGTAGTGCTCTCCATTTGTTGAAAGGGAAGTGTTCTTGACTAGGGCTGAAGGCTACACTTATCTGTATGTGTAAGGACAAATATTTATAGATCGTTGCTAAGTATTCTGCTGGGTTAGTCAATTAGTGGTTGTGGATTCTTCTCCAATAACTATGACTTTATTAGCACTGAATAGTTAACTAGGGTTCCATTCATAAAATCTCATCAATGGGACTGCTCAAATGTGTCATAAACAAAGATAACACCAGTAAAAATGCTAAACTAGATAAGGAGAAACCCAGAAGGCCTCAACCTTACACAAAGAACTAACTACAGGCAACCAAGAAAAGCTGGGAATTGGAGAGATGACCTTCTCCAGGAAAGACACACGGTTTTTTTGTTTGTTTTTTGTCCAGTGACAGTCAACCATAAAAACATGCATACAGGTAGCATTATCCAGATTGAATAGGTTATATTTATAAATACATATGTATACACATATGTGGATTTCATAACAATTTGTGAAAAAAGAGGTCATGAATTTGAAGGAGACCAGGGAAAGATATATGAGAATATTTGGAGGAGGAAAGGGGAATGAGGAAATGTGACTAAATTATGATGAAAAAATAATTTAAGAAAAGAAGTTGTAATGGGTTAAACAAATTTTTAATCTGCAATAAGAAATCTTGAGAGCCAAGATAATGAAATATAATTCCAAGAAAGCATAGAATGAATATGTATCTCTTTTTTCATTACTAGTCCATGATACTTCAGAATACACAAAACAAGTAAGTATTATGCCAAAGGCTGAGGCAGGGTAGAAATTCTAATACTAATTTCTAGAGCTTTTTCTTATTTAGCTTCTCTAAGAACCCGAATTATGGGCTCAATGTCCTCTATTTATGGCTAGAAACCAAATATGAGTGAGTACATCCCATGTTCCTCTTTTTTGGGTCTGGCTTACCTCACTCAGGATGGTGTTTTCTATTTCCATCCATTTGCCTGCAAACTTCAAGAAGTCCTTGTTTTTTACTGCTGAGTAGTACTCTAATATGTATATATTCCATACTTTCTTCATCCATTCTTCAATTGAAGGGCATTTAGGTCTTCTCCTAATATAAATGGTATTTTACATGAGAAATCTGAAGGCTTAAAAAGCCTCTGTATTATGTAATCACTGGAAAAGTTTCAGAAGATGGTGGAAAATTCTACCAGGATACTCCAAACATTTATTTTACACACATATGTAATATGCACATTCTGGGATAAATATAATAAGAAGCAAGACAGTCAGTGAACTTGTATGTATCAATAAGAATTATCTAGAATAGAAGAAAAAAAGAAAAAAGAAATGAATGAAAACATCAGAGGCAACATTAAAATGCTAAGTGGTCTAGCTATGACTCAGTTGGAATCTAGAAGGATTTAAAGACAAAGACAGGTGAAAAGTAAGACAAAGTAACTGTTAATAGTTTTGACTTAAGCTCTATGACTGTAAACACAATAAATATGAAGATAATGAATAATTTAAGTAAATTGCAGAGACATAGATAAATTCTCTTCTTTTAAAAGTAACAAATAGACACATGTTAAATATAAAAACAAAAATAGGTCAATAAAGAGGGAGGATAAATATCCCATGTATGCTCCTGCATAGTAATGTGAGTGATAATGCACTGGTATTAAATAAGTTTTCTTAGAACTCAGTAAATGTGGCAGATAATCAAGTGCCTGACAACAAAACCTGTCCACAGTTTAATCCATCAAGCCTGTGATTGTGCAGATAGATGACAGAATCTTAAAATGAAAAGAAAAGGTGAACAGTGGGAGATAATTACAGGGCTAAGTGAATGACTAGAGAGCAAAGTCACTTGGGAATTGCTATGAGAGAGGAGCCAGCCTCACAGATAGCCTGGAATATTCTGTGTCTACATGTATGGATGAAGACTGTGGCTTCCAAAGATTAAAACCCAATGAAGAAAGACAGTCTCTAGAAGTTTGAGAAGAATATTTTTTTTAAAGATATATTCTCCCAGAGCTTTCACAGAGGATTGAAAACCCATTTTAGGACTGTTGATCTCAAAATTAAAAGGAAAAATCAACAAGAAGCCAAACCCTGAAAGGGTTTGCATACAAGGTAGGTTCATATACCATAAATAAGTGACATTTCCACATGCTGGCAATGAACAAAAATAACTGAAAGACAGAACTGACTCCGTGACTTGTTGGAAGGAGGCCAATGGTATTCATAGAACACAGGGAGGAATCCCACATCATCTCCACTTTTCTGTTTAAATAAAAAGGAAGGTTTTAATTTTAACAGTAAAATTACATATAACAAAACAGGTATCAAGCAAGAATTACAGTTACAACATTTATATCGATTTTCTCTTTTATCATGACTAAGGAAAACTATATCTATTCTTCAACTCCATCAAAGACTCCAGAAGAACATAATATTACCTAAGTAAACAGGAAGTGTATTATATGCAACTTCCAAAACTCTAGAAATGACAGAGTCATTTCACTACCTGGACAGTCACCCAAAGTTATTCTATACCATCCATCTTCAGCCTATAGGCCTCTAGTATCTGGCAGACTTTTTCATGAAGCAGAAAAATTTAAAGACAGTTCAGTTTATATTGGCAGTTTGTCTTCACATTTTTCTGTGTCCTGCAGAATGTTTGAAAGACTATTTCATGTAGGTCTCTGAAAGATTTGAAGAATACCTATCTAACTAAAATAAATCTCTACGTCTAGAAGATCTAGCTAATATGACTACAAGCTTAACTATTATAGATGATTATCTATTAACTTATATTTTTAAATTATACATTACATTTTTAAATGAGCTGCACAAACACAATACCTTAATCAAGAGCAGAAATATACATATAACAAAATTGACCTTAAATTTGTACCAATAAACCAAGATCCATACCAATGCAAATATCTATAGCATGTCCCCCTTTAAATATAAACAAACATTTACAAACAATATTAAGAAATATGGGCACAGTTCTGTCAAAACTTCTTCCTACTATTTATTGGGTAGAATAATTTTTGGGGGAATGTTCAATACACCCTTTCAGGGGATCTTGGTCCACCAAACCATATTAGCCTAGATTTGTTACAAGGAACAGGGCACCATTTGTTGTAAGAAGAGAGGGGCCCTTTGTTTGTCCTGGCTGCCTGACTAGCTTACACCTGAAATAACCACATAGAAACTGTACTCATTAAAACACTGATTGGCCCATTAGCTCTAGTTCCTTATTGGCTAATTCTTACATCTTAATCTAACCCATTTCTATTAATTTGTGTATCACCACATGACTGTGGATTACCGCAAAATTCTAACCAGTGTCCATTTCAGACAGGAGATCCATGGCATCTGTCACTCTGCCCTACTTCCCAGCACTCAGTTCTGTCTACACCATCTACCTAAGTTCTGCCCTATCGACCCAAAGCAGTTTCTTTATTCATTAGAAAATAAAAGCAACACATGAACAGAAGAACCTCCTACACCATGGAATGATTCTACAGGTTCTCATCCTCTGTGAAAACCAAAGAACTTCTTTTCCAAAACAACACATTCTTAGACCCAAATTCTAAAGTCAAGATAGCTTTATAATACTTTCCCCTGCCTACTTTATTCCCTGCTCAGGCTCAAGACAGTCCTTTATTAACCCATGGTATTCACAGCATACAGAGGGGAATCCCACATCAGTGGCCCAGTGGGTAAAGGCATTTGCCACCAAACCTGGAGACCTGACTATCATCCAAGTACCCATATCACAGAAGGAGAGAACCAACTCTTTAAATTGTCCTCAGACCTCTACAAGTGTTCCATGACATATCTTCAACTCTACAAAATAAATAAAAGCATTAATACATTTAAATGAAAACAGCATATGAAAATATCAATTCTTAGAAATAAACCTAAGGAATATGTGCATGATTTAGTAAAAAAAAAAAAAAAGCATCCCTAATTTGGAAGGTTAGGTTTTTAGAAAAAAAAAAAGAGAGAATGACTTTGTAACCACAGGGTAGATAGAGATTTATTAGACAAGTCAAAAAATCACTAACCATAAAGTTTCAAGATTTAAAAGAACATTTTTGCGAGGCACACTAGCAAGCTGAAAAAGAAGGCATGCAAGGCCTCTGTGATGTCATGAAAGAAGCCTGTGCCCCACCCTTGAGAACTCTTGAGTTGTGTATTCTTGATCTTCAGCTGGTTGAAAGAGTCATGGTTTTATTTAAATGTGAACTGACTCTAGATTTTAACCATATTTGCAAAAATACAGTAAAGATATAAATAAATGTGTGCATTTACATTTTAAATAATGCAAGATGTTAGGTTAATATTTGATTAAATAACTGAATTCTATAGCAGAAAATTAGCTCCTGTTGGGGGGGGGAAGGAACAACTCTAATACAGAGTTTATTACGAACATATACAAAGAGAGAAATGAATATTTAAAAACATCCCTTTAAATAAAGAAAAATGTCATACATGATGACTCAGGATTATAATCCCAACACTTTGGAGGTAGATGCAGCCTACTCAGAAGTTTCAAGTCATCCTAAGACACACAAGTTCATAGTTGGTCTGAGCTGCATCACACCTCGTGCCCCATTTCTCTGAAAAACTAAGTAGGGGAGAAAAGGGACAAAACCCCAGAAACTTTATTTTCAAAGCTATATAAGCAAATCAAGTAGGTTTCAGAGTGAAGAAAATGGGGAGAGATTGGCTATTGGGTGCAAAACAATAGACATAGGGATCAATGAATTTTGGCATTCTATTATGCAGAGGCCCATTACAGATAGTGCATCACACAATTCTAAATAGCTAGAAAGAAACATTCTGAATATTCTTGTCACAAAGAAATAAGGTGTTGCATACCCTAAATATCCCAAATTGATTGATATATAACAAAAAATGCTTCAAAGTATCCTACTAACACAAAGATATATAGTAATCATCAATAAATTTTGAATAAAATGATGTTCCACATCATTTGATTTTAGAGAAAAACAAATCAAAACCATAGTATGATATGATAAAAGTGTGGCATCCAAAAAGAAGACAAAATCAAAAACTAATAGGGGTGGGGATGAGTGAGCTTCTTGCATGACTGGTGGTTGTAAAGGAAGCTTAAGTTCCTCAGAAAAACTATAAAGCCTAGGAACTAGCAGCTCTATTCCCAGAAGAATTTAAAATACTAGACCCACAAAAGATTTGTATATAAAGAACCAGGTTGACTTATTTAGAATAACCAACGACTGGAAAGAGCCAAATGCCTATCTGCAGAGAAGGAAAAATAATTGGGGCTATATGTTAAAATATAAAAAATGCCTGTGCCACATAAAACAAGGAACTATTGGTGCATAAAACAGCATGAACCTCAAAGATATGGTGAACAAATACAGGGAAAGGATACATACGAACATGTATTAGAACCCAAATCAGGTACAAATAATCTTCAGTTACAAGGCACAGTTCTGCAAATGCCCTATGTTTTGTCTGAGGTGTCAGTTTCAAAGAAATACATAATTGTCAAAATGTATCAACTCCACTCTGAACTTTTCTATAGTTTTTCTTCATTATTTCTGAATTATTGCTCAACAAAAAATTAAAAGGCAAACATCTTCTTAAAGAAATGTCTAAAATAAGCAGCTTCCCCTGTCTTGGATTAGAAAGAGCCAAAGAGATTAAGACAGAAACAAAGTCTTCCCCCTAGAGATAACAGCCAAGGGCTTGATATCATCTTGTCACTCCCAGACACAGAGAATGGAGGGAAAGTGGTGGAATTGCTTTGCCCTGAAACAAAGCAGACCCAGTCTAACTCTGTGTGCTGATTGTAGCTGTAAGAACAGAAGCTTGCCAGGAAAGGCAGCCTCCTGGAGTTTTTGTTTAAGCACTTGCATCGATCCACAACAACTTTAAGGGTAGTTGTTTGGGAATGCAAGAACTTTTAATGTTTGTTTCCATTTAGGTTTTTAAAAATAATGTTTCTTGTTAATCCTCTCTTCAATAAATACAATCTTAAAGTGTCAAATCATCTGTGTGAGTTAAGTGCTCAAGCGTGTGATGGACATCACAGCCAGACTGAGTGGTAAACCTGGGGGATTAGGATTCCTGGATTATGTGTAGGGTTTCATTAATTTAGCAAGGAACTGGTCCTCATTCTTTAAAACAAGCTACTACATAGAGCATACATATCTCATAATACAGAAATGTAAATACACATGCATTTATGTATATATGTACTTATGATTAATAACTCAACATCTGGCATTTTAAAGAATTAAAATTGCTGGAATGTTCTACATCATTTTTCAGAAATGACAGTAACAGATCTTCTGACAGAGATTGAAGAAAGAGTAATGATGGCCATGTTTGTTTTGGAAGATACTTTCTAGGAAGAAGGGTTTGAGCAAAGACAGATTACTTGAATCACAGAGCTGAAAGGAACCAGGGGGCCATATCTTCATGCCCAAACTAGAACTCTCTCTACCACATTGACTGATGACCAACCTGTCTCTGCTTGAATTCTTTCAGAGACAACAAAGATTTCACTTTGGAATTTGGCCCAATCAGATTCTTCTCCTGAAATAATGAATGTAGGGCTGATATACTGACTATATACAGCTCGCTGCTGTAAACTCTGCAGCAAGAAGGTCAAATCAAGGCAGAACTGGAGAAGCAAATGAAATCTGGGAAGGGAGGATGCAGATAACAGAACATACCAGGAGGCCAAGCTACTATATGGAGAATGCCAAGAATGATAGACAAAGGCAGACCCAAGAATCCAGGCAACCCAGACAGATCTGCTTGCTTCCGGTTTCTCAGCATTCTTTCTCTCCTTGGATTTAAGTATCTTAAAATGGACGTCATTTACTATGTCACCCTTACAGAAAACATAAGACCTGATTGTCTAAGACAGAGATTATAGAAGCACATTTTTATCTCACCATAAAAGCCCAGCCTCGGGGTTCTGTTTTGTGGGTGTAGAGAGAAATCTGTGCTCTCAAACTATAGCACATAGACCAGAAGGAGCCAATGGAATTAAGACTTTGACAATCTGTCAAACCACTGCACTGGGACCATGCTTGCGGATCTTTAAAGATACATGCAATATTCTCTGGCTTAAATGCCAGGTGGTTTGGGCAATAGTAATTTTATTCCGCAAAATTATAAAACAGAGGGAAAACATCATGGGCATTGTTAAAATAGGAGTTATTCAAGTGTTTTTGACAACCAAGTCCTGAAAGAATGTGATGAGAATTTTGAAAGCATTCAGCCATTACCTTTCACCTCATGTTGCTGGGGAAACAGTGTGTATTAGTGTGAAAAAGGACTTTCCCTCAAGGTTTACTTGTTCCTTGTTCTTAATGGGAATATTGTTCCCTCATACCCAGTCCCCTCTCTCTGCACACACGTGTGTGTGTGTGTGTGTGTGTGTGTGTGTGTGTGTGTTTCCCTCCATAGTCTATACAGACCTTTACAATTGAGGGCAGTTTTTCAGTTTTCATCTCTAGAAGGAGAAGTTTATCTCAAAAGTTGACTGTTGCCGACTTAGAAATCCAATTCCATCATATCTGTGGATAAGAGTGCCTCTGAGCATTACTGAATGATGTGGACTAGATGGATAAGCCTGAGATATTTACCAGAAAATCAGAGTATAATTCTTTCTCCAAGAAAAGAAACTTGGCAATTATATATAAAAAGTTTTGTTAATCCCTTATAGGGTGCCCCCCCCCCAAAGAAACTAGAAAGTACCTTAAACCTACTGAGTCTCAGCATTTGCCACCCTTCAGGGTCATTTAAGATATAATAAGTGACTTCACACATTTAAAAATATTAATAACAGAAGGAAGCTGAAAAATCCAAGCTTTTAAGGGGTTTTTGAGCCTTTCCTTTTAATAAACTTGTAACTAAAATAGTATCATTCATTACAAAGAACAATATTCTCATGGAAATATACTGACATAACTTTTTCACAGGAATTTTATCATTTGCTATATATATATACACACATATACATATATATATATATATTTAGCATGGATCAATGTATAGAACTAGCAACACTTTTTCTTTAATACATACTAAAAAGTGAACAAATAGAGTACTAGCTCAATTTTTTACATGTATTTATTTTTGTTCATAATGATGTTTACTAGAGTAGAATTTTTGAGCAAATTTTGAAAACCTTCTAAGTAAAATATGAAAAGAGATGTGAAGGTCATCCCACAAAGATGCCCACAGGAATTAGTCGTCTATTGCTAGAACTAAAAAAATTTAATTCTTTGTTCAAAATTTATTAGTCAACATAAGTACACAGTTTTGAACAAGAAACATATAATTCTTTTGTTTGTTTGTTTCAAATTAATAGAATCTAACAAAGTAGAGTGAAACAGGCAGTTTTCTTTTGCCCAAGTGGGATGTGCCCATTCTTTGACCATGCTTTTATATTTATATTTTGGGTGAGGATAATCTTACTGATGTGTACCTGCTCAGGTGAAGTGTCTTAGTTGCCTTCCTACAAACAGTAATGTCCATAGAGAGTGCCTGGGGAGGCTGACAGAATGGAGACCAGCCGATTCTTGTGCAGAACTGAGAAGAAAAACAATTCCTTCAAACGTTCTGAGTCATACTTATTATAAAGAGAAGCAATTTGAGCATTTTTTTTTGTTTTTAACTCATTGTGCTCTCTTACTTTGTTATCCCATCTAGATTCAAACAATCTAGCAAGTTTCCTGAAATAAACACTAAAATGGGTTGAGAATAATTGAAGGAAAATCTAAATAGAAAAAGCCAGAACTTGGTTGCAATCCTATTCCTAACAGGTAATGAATGAAAAGTTTGTGATGTGGATGCATGCCCTATATCCATATAACATGACATAAAGCAATTTCATTAAAATATTTACTATCACCCCACTATTATTTAGTAGCTTTAAACAGCAGTCTTAAATTTTCCCACAATTCTATGGGCTGATTTCCGTCAGAGCTTCTTCTATACAGCTTCTAGTCTTCCTGGTGAGCTAGCTGGAGCTGGTCATGAAGTTACAGTTAAAATTGGGATAAAACATCTAAAATGCCTTCTTGTAAGTGCATGCCTTGATAAGCAAGGATAAAAGATGCCTCCTCCTGCCCTGTTGCCTGTCTAGCATGTCTATCTCTATGAAGATTCTTGGGCTCTTGAATATCCTCTGATTCTCATATGGGATAAAGCAAAACTACTGGTGCATGAAGTGTCTGTGGCAGGCAGCAATACCACGTCAAACTTTCACATGTCTCTATATGGAGATTGCAATTCACAAATGTAATTTTTTGAAGCATTATCGTGCTCTATAAGGTATTTGTTCTCCATTGAGTAGAAGCTTTTACTTTCCTACCAAATTATAGGAGAAACTTGGGTTTTGACTGTATTTCAAGTTATGATATAATCTTCATTCCCTATTGACCTCAATGCAAGCTTTCTCAGCCAGCCATTAGAGCAGTAAGTACCTACCACCAATGCTTCTGGACATACTATGAGCATAAGAAAATCACACAAATGGCCCTGACTTCCATGATCCATAGACACATTGATACCTCACTCTCAGGCCATGGCTATGACTTCACAGAGAATTTCTCACTACAAAGTAGCAAGAGTAAGGAGAGTCTTGACTTGCCATGCTGTCTCCTCTTTTAAGTAAACCAGAAGAGAGTCAAAGCCCTACTCAAAAGTAACTCAGAGGGAACATAATGAAGCCCCTGCAAGCTCTCAGGATGCCAAGCAGCCTATCTGGTTCCTAATTTTTCTTGAAAGCATAGATAACAAGAGGTGCAGATGGATGTCACTGACTCATGAGCAGTGGGCGGGTGACCAGGAGTTGGGAAGAGATACTACCGAAAGCTTGGTGGCAAGAAAATCTGTGGGAAAGGCGTGCATCTTGGTTTAAAAGCACAAAAAATACTTAAGTGTATGTGAAGTCTGAATGTTAATATTTAACAAATCAAAATCAGCCATTTCTATATGATGTAGTTTTTCATCCATCTTTGTTCTTGCCCAATAGGATCATGAGCAAAGCAACACAGAGGCGACAATGCCTCCATATTACATAAGCATGAACTTATACTTGTCAAGGCCAACCTAGGAACAGCCAGTGCCAACTACCTACCCAGCCAACGGCAGAGAACAACAGCAGAGGCCCCATATGGTAGATTTATCACCAGCTCCAGACTCAGTGTTACTTACATACAGTCAAGGTGCTCACTTCTGACCAATTCCATCATGGAAGGGACAGCTCTTTGTTCCCGTTGGAATCAATCCTTACTCAAGATTTGTCTCCCTGGCCTAGGATGCCTTTGCCAAAACCAAATGGACTCATGGGCCTCTTCATTCACCATCTGGGTATTCTACCCAGCATTGCTTCTCAACAGGAATCTCATTTTACAGCAAATGAAGTGTGGAAATGGGCTTGTGTTCATGGAAGTTACTGGTCTTGTCATGTTTCCCAACACCCTGGAGCAGCTAGCCTGACAGAGTGATGGATTGGCCACTTGGAGTATTAGTCACAGCACCAAACGGATGACACCACCTTGCAGATTGGGGGCATTGCCCTCGAGCATGCTGCAGACACCCTGAATCAACAACCAAACCTCCTGCTTTCATCCCTCCTATTCACTGATCTAAATCTCAGAAATGAGGCTACAACATTTATGAAGGTTTCTTACTTTGACACAAATGTTTTTACATTCTCTTTTTGTTAATAAAGAACATGCTGCTATTTCTAGGAAATAAAGTGATTTCCTGGGGATCATTACTGTCAAGTGGGATCCATGACTGGGTACTAGTGTTCCACCAGTCCATGGAAACAGGCAATGACAGCAGGGATACAGGCAGTCAATGCATGACCATAACCAAAATCGGATTGTATTTAAGTCATGTGAAGGAGGTACCAATCTCATGAAAGACACAGGGTAACTTAGACTTCACCAAGAAAACTGATTTCTGGAGCCAGGACTATGCAGTCTTTGCCCTTAATTTTTGTTGTCTTTGTCTCTCCACAGATTCTATGACTGTATCAGCAGCAGTGAAGTCCAAGTCTTCACAGTTACCTGTGTGTCATTAAGGTCATTTCCTGCAGGAGATGCTGAAGCAAGTGAACACAGAAGAGCTATTACCTTAAAAGAATTCAGTCATTTCAAGAGACAAAGGAGAGAGAGAGAGAGAGAGAGAGAGAGAGAGAGAGAGAGAGAGAGAAATGGAAAGAAGAACATTAACTTCTTTTGTCTTCTCCAGTTTATCACATTCCTTTGTTAATGAGGAACAAAGAATTCAGGTAAACACAGCTCAGACTAACTCACCCTCAGAATTACGTAGTGTTTATTAAAGGGCAGGTGAGACATAAAATGCAGGGGAAAGTAATTGGAGTGCTAACAGTGAATGACACAGAGAACCCAACCATGGGGGGACTGAACACTCTGCATCGGAAATGTGGAAATGTGGCATAGGACCCTTGATGAGAACCAATCCAGGTTTTATAATTGTGCTATTTAAATAATCAGGTTTTATATGTCAGATATTGGACATATTTCCATCATCACCATCATTTATATTTTATCTTTAATGATTCATATTGAAGATCATAAAGCAAATACAATCATAATTTTTGCCTTTTAACCAAAATTCAGTTCAAAACATTTAAAAAATGCCATCAAAGATGATTGATCTGAGATAATACGAACAGATAAAAAATTTTACTTAGAAAAAAAAAGAGAGAGAGACAAGTAGAGTTGCTGCCAGATTGCCCGAGACTCCACTTTTAACTTACTCAAGGTTTCAGTAAATTCCCAGGATAAAAAATGGGGGCATTCAGCCCTGCAAAGTGTATTCATTTTTCTGTTTCTTTGCCCATCTAAATGATAGGGCTCTGTAATACTTGGACATAGAGCTTGATTCAAGTTTAATTACTGCACACATATGTTACAGCTGTGGCTTTGGCAGAAGTAAACAAAACAGAACTCCATGACAACCAAATAATTCTTGTAAATGAATTCAGACCGTATACATAGTGTAGCTTGCCACACACAATGGGTCCTCTTGTCCATTAAGTACAGTGCATGGGGTTCAAACTTGTGGAGCACTATGTGGGTATCGTCTGTCTGTAAAATGGTAGAAACCCCTAGCCATCCTGGAGACTGTCACTGGAAGATGAGCTAAGTCATTTAAAGTTTCAGAGTTGCGACACTCCGTATCTAAAGTGGGATAATTAAACAGACTTTAAAGACATCCAGATGAAAGGAATGATGTAAGAATAAAATAATCTGCTGATTATTACAAAGACAAACCCTAATCTACTCCTGAGAGTGAGTGGTTAGAAAACCATAGTCAAAGGGAAGAGACATTTAGGGAGATTCTTATAATTACAGGAAGCTAATTATTCATTAGACTGCCATGCATCTTCATCTGCACATCATCTCCTTCGCAAGGCAGCGATAGCACTGTCTTGGAAGACCTTCTAATTGTATGATTCATATTTCTCATGAGACTCTTAAAAGCAGGGTTAAATAATGTGTTTTAAGTGTTTATAATGCTCTCCTAAAAAAAAAAAAGCAAACAATCTCTTTTGTTACAGTGATTTGCTTTTGTGTGGTGATTAACTGTCACAGAACGTATGCAGCAAGGATTTTGCTTTTGTTTATATATATAGCAGTTTAGTTTCTGAATTTACCAAATCAGAGTCTGCAGTGACATTCTATACAAAACGTGTTCACTTGTCCTTTGTAAAATAGTACCAAGGAGATTTATGTCTCACAGCCATCAAACCTGGGAAACAGTAATGTTCATATTACTTTAGGGAATTTCCTACAAGAGATTTGGCAAGTTTGTTTTTCCAAATCACACCACAAAATTAGGTCCTGTTGTTGAAGGGACACTAGCCCACTAGAGTATGTGGCTCTGGCAAGCCGTGCCCTTCTCCCCAATTCCCTCTGCCTTGCTAAAATCCCTTAGATTACATTCCTAAATCTAGCCACCAAGGTCTATTCCCTTATTTAGCTATTTCCTCCTCCTGGGGCTGAGGTCCAACTATCAAACTATTAAAGTCCGGCAATCAAAAACCTGTTTGGTTCACCTAATTAACATGCCCAGTTAAAACTACATGCCTCATCCTAACACGGGGTATATCATAAAGGTATAAACCACCATTTTCCTATATGCCACATTTCCTCTTTATCCAGAGGAAGTTCTTTGTTTCTTCAAGCTAAACAGTCCTCCCCACTTTCCTTTGTCCTCTGTCCCCCTCCTTGCATCCTAGTCCATTCTAGCTCAGACCTCCTTTTTTTTTCCTCCTCTAAAAAATTACATTTGCAAGGTCATTTGCTGCTGTTTTCTCCCTGAGTCAGAAAGCAGTCATTTCAATTTCTCTTTCCCTCTTAATAAAAGATCTCGCTGTGAAAACAGGGGTATGGGTGTAACTTGTGTCTAATCTGGGCTCAGAAGGGAGTTCCCAACTGTGTGGGGGAGAGGAGAGTACTAGGGTCCTTCAGGTGTTACAATCTATTAGAGTAAATAATAAGCAATTGAGTATTTAAAGGCAGAAAAGCAATACAAAGTAATGAAAACATTACTTTTTTGGGGGCTGTGACATGTTAGTTTCTTTTGGGTGGTAGTTTGCCAGCTAACTGAAAACAGAGGCCTAGAAAGAAAGGGCAGTAGTGATGGATGGGAGGGGTTTAAAAACGAGGATTGGCTTTTGTTTCCACAGGAAATGAGAGACTGTGGATTCATTCTGCATTAAGAGAAGTCAGTTTGATCAAAAAAGACCACCTGAGAAATATGCAGTAGGAACAGATGGCCCAGATGTCTGAATTCTACATCCAGAACAGATTCAAGACTGCTGCCTGAGATGATCAAGACTCACAGGATACTCTAGCCAGAACTTGATCATAATTCTAAATTTTCTTTAGGTCCCCATAAGATTATCAGCACCCCCAACTAGCAGGAAATAGCCTGGAAAACAACACCCACATTCCCAAAAAATGGACTATAAATATTTTCCTTTGTTTAGAATGTTGGTTACAAGTTGTTATGGATAATGGTCAGGAGAAAAGCTAAACAAAGGATATTAGATTCAGAGTTCTTGTTTGTTTGTTTGCTTGTTTGAAAAGGGGGGAAGTGCTGTGTGACAATGGTTTGTACCTGTCAATTGTCTTTTTAAGAAATGCTGATTGGCTAGCCCCGCAGGAAGTAAAGACAGGACAACCAGGCAGGAAGTAGAGGCAGGGCGACAAGAACAGGAGAATTCTGGGAAGAGGTCCACAGTCCTGTCCCAGCCACAGAAGCAAGATGTGACTGCCCCGCCAAATAAAGTACTGAGCCACGTGGCTAGCACAGATAAGAATAATGTGCTAATATAAGTTGTAAAAGTTAATAAGAAGCCTGAGATACTGAGCCAATCAGTTTATGACTAATGTAGACCTCTGTGTCATTTCTTTGGGACTTAACAACTGTGAGGACCAGGCAGGACAGAAACATCAACAGCGGTGTGTGTGGGGGGAGCTTAGGTGTTGTTGTGGTTTTGTTTTCTGTTTTAACCTGTTTCTATACTCTCTCCCCAAACTGACCAAATCTGTTATCCCATCTCCAATAATGTGAGTGCAGGGTAGGAATGCTAACTTTTATTTGCCTGGAACTACTACCATTTCACAGTCATCAGCTCTGTTTCCACAGCTGCCTAGAGTTTGGATGTAACTGAGTGTGACATAGTTTTTAAATAGTTCAAAACGTAAAGACACACAGCAGTAGTAATTTGGGGATCAAAACAAAATGGAAAGCTGACTGCCTGAAGTTGAGTTCAGTCCCTCACTTCTACCCCAGTAAAGAAAGTGTATAATTAATGTAGTCTTGGGTTCTTAAGAGAAAGGACTTTACTAATGAATGTACTACTCAAATAATTGTCTTAAGTGTTTTATTCAAACTGAATACTTTAGAATAGCTTTCCTTTAAGTTGCCAGGGCAAAACTGATCCCCAAATCAACATGAACATTCAAAAATGATAGGAAGTAAGGAAACAAATAATGATTTGACAGAGGAAATAATAAGTTCATTAAGAATGTAAGATTCTAATAGGTATGGCTGTACTTCCGGTTATCTTTATTTGGATATCCCATGGCATGCTGATCTTCACTGGGAGCAAGAGAACTTGATAGATGTATGATCATGCTATGGAGAGAGGAATGGGGAATAAAATTTTCAAACCCAGCAAGTTCAAAGTTTAGCTACCTTCAGAATGACCCAAGTGAACATTGGCATGTAAGCTTGCTCTTGTGAAAGCAGTCAAAAGAAAGGGTCTAAGGGCAAAATAATTTCTTGGTAAGTTTTGAGGCAGCCCACAACAGTTACAAATTACAGAATTTATAAAAAAAATCTAAATAATGAGACAAAGATACATAAGCTGGGTTTAAGAACCTAGCAAAGAGAGATTGATGACAATAAATCTAGCAAATATTCTAATCTTGCTTACCAATGGGCTTAAATGTTAATTAAAAATAGTAACAGATATAGGGAGCTAAGGCAAAAGCTTGGTGTTCATTTCTTGGTGTTCATGCAAAGACTTTCTTATTCAATGTTCACAATAGAATAGGATAGGTTTGAATATCAGCTATCACGCTTGGAATAAGAGGTGAATGAACACTGTCTATATCAGCATTCAAAGGTTTAGCAGTCCTTGGCAAGAGCTGCTCTCAGTGAAATCAATACCCCAGATAGGAGCTGGGGACATATTCAGTAGGGAATTTCTCTCAGTCATACAGGGATCATGCATGAGAGGACAAATGAGATTGAAAACCAGAAAACAAAGCTAGGATTTTGAAATAAAGAAAATAGCTAACCCATGACCTGAGACAAGAATTACTAATCAAAACTGAGGCTAAAGACTATGTTAGAGCTGAGGAATGAAAGCACAGAAGCTAGCAAGTGAACGGTCTAGAAGAAATCTTTCCTAGATACCTTACAGACAGATTCTGTATACACCATGAGGATATTACACAGAATAATTGGGACCAATGCTGTCATATTTGCTGCTCAATACCCATCCCTACCAGCATCTGACATTGGTTCTTTTTCCTTTTAGAAGATACTTCTCTTATTTACTTGTTCAAACCTTGCCCCTCCCCGAAAAAAAACCAAACAAACAAAAAAACCAACCAACCAAAAAAAAAAAAAAAAAAAAGACTCTTGGCTCCTCCTTCCCCATATCTCTCTCTGGGTTCTGGTGGACCCACTCTCTCCCTTATGCCTTCAGCATACACTGCACCCTGAGACCTTCCTCTCCAGTGCTAACAACCTATGCTTGAGCATTGTAATCTTGTACTCTATATATTCAGCCAGACTTCCTGCTGCAAATACTGACTTTAGGGATTGTTACCCAGAGAAGTCACTTTCTTATATATACTTGAAACACCTTCTTTTCTTAAGTGATCTGGACACTGCTCTGCTTTTGATTTTAACATTAGAAATGTTACATTTAAAATGATTATTAGGTAACCAAGCAGAGATGTTGAACTGTGCGTGAGCATAAGCTTTGGAATTAGAAAGAGAGACCCATGAAAAAGCCAGGCAATAAAGAATGTCAGTGAACTCATGCTATTAAAAGTCATGGAAACTAGAGGAGACTTAGAGGGATACTTAGAAGGAAGTCAGATGTCTGAGTCCCTTGGCACCAAATGTAGCTGTGGAGATTAGAATGATAATAAACAAGAAATTGTGAGGGCCAACTCACTTTAAGGTAAGTCACTGCAATATAGACAATTACCCATGTCCTTATACAACATCTTATCAAATACCACAGTACTTCAGTGTTTCATAGCACAAGAATTGAACACACTGGCAGGAAAACCAACTTTCAAAGGACCGACTGCAGTGATTAAAACCTAGTGACCCGTATGACCTACTAATGATCTTCAACATTTGCATTCATTCACTCATGGACCAAGCTGTTAAATTATGAAGTTTAGTTATTTGTGCAACAGTTAGTTAATGCGAATATTGACTAACTGAGGAAAAGGAACAGTTCCTGCATTCAAAGAAATGCAACAATTATGTTGGAATTCTGTACGTCCCAAAATCCCTTAACAAATATTTTTCATATTTATTTTTTATAGCCACCTTCTAAAATAAATATTTTGTAGTCATTTAAATGTGAGGAATATTTTTAAAATGTTATATGCAACTCATAAAATACAAAAATACTTCAGTGTTAAGAAAAATTGAAGAAATCAGTTTGTAAGGACAAGGCTTTAGAATAGTTCCCAATGTTCCTGACACTGTGACTCTTTAATACAGTTCCTCATGTTGTGGTGACCCGCAATCATAAAATTATTTTCATTGCTACCTCATAAATGTAATTTTGCTACTGTTAGGAATCATTATGTAAATATGTATGCTTTCTGTAGGCTTTACTCAATACCTATGAAAGGGTCATTCAACCCCCAAGGGTCAGGACCCACAGGTTGAGAACCACTGGTTTAGAAAGACCAGCTGCCTCTAAATCTAGCCCCTCCTTGGCAAGCTAACGAATCTTTCTGTTCCTTGGCTTTTCATCTGCACAATGGTGAGAGGATCATTGAGAATCCATCATCAGGGATGCTATGGTATCTCTGAAACCCTTTGAAGATTACCTGGAACATGTCAAGAGTCACAGAGATATCACAAACATTATCCAGCTAGAAGATAGTAGAAAAGAGAATGAGATTAAAAAGTCACACCTCATAGGATTACCTGTGAGAGTTAGAACAATTCCTGGAACATACATGTTCATTAAATATTGGTTTAATCTATTCATTCTAGACATAGTCTAGCATCCAGAATTCCCAAAGTGTATTATGGGTAATAGGAAATAGTTATGATGGAAAATAACACTCATACCCAGATCAAATTTCACTAAAATCCATACTTTGGATAATTTTATGAATCAAATTTATAAATATTTAGAGCCTTGCTTGACACTAATCACCATCTATGCTTTCAACGCACGGCAGTAAATACCAGGAATTTTCATGAGGGTATTATAAGTAGGACAGACGCTTTTGCTCATAAATCAGGCTTTGACCTCAATCATTAATAAACAAATCAGGGCAGAGCAGCAAGAGAGTGTAAAGAGTAATTTGGTGAGGAGTCCAATAAATTTTATCAACACAAATAATCAAAACCGAGAATTTATTCTTACTCCTACCATGCTAATGACTTCCTGTTAAAGGGAAAATGATTAAACCAAATATGGCTTTAATTTGTTGAGGCTAGATGTATTTTTCCCCAATGTGATAAATTATTGTGAGAGCAAGTCAAATAATGTGAAATTTAGTACAAGCCTGCTGTTGTGTGTAGGATAAAAAACACAAAACAACCGGAGAGCTGTTGAGGTGTAAAATTCAAACCAAGCAGAGACCTTGTATGCCCAGCCTCTGTACAGCTGCAGGAGGGTGTCTTTGACACCACGCTATAGCTCTCAGAATTTCCATCTCATACCCCACTGTGGGCTTTCCAAGGTAAAACAAGTGTGTCATGAAAACATTGTTTGATTCCCAAGATTCCATAGAATCACAAGGTGCTCTTGCTGGGTGGCAAGTCTGAAATGATTGACTCCCTACTTCCTCATTTACAAATGAGGGAACTGAGGCTCCAAAAGATTAAGTGACCTCTCTATGCATTTGGAACCGAACACAATACGTCATAAAGTAGCTTTGCCCTCTATTGCTAATACTAATGGGGGCATAGAAATGAGGTAGAGAGAGGTGTAAACCTTCAGCTCAATGCTACTCATAAAAAGAAATTTCTAAGGTACTACTTTCTACAAGCAATGGATGTGAAATTACTCACCCACTCCCCAACTGTTTGACTCTGAACTTTAATTTTTATCTCACTTTAAACATTGGACCACAGTAGAGAATCTGCATTTATGTGGTTTAAAGCTTTTTGAAGAAAGTATTTTATTGATCTTGTCTATTTTTGTGCTTTCAGGCTATTAAGAGAAATTAGTAGATGAGATGCATATCTCTCAAAACAGAGAGTCTATTTTGTTCTATTTGACTGTTTTTTTTCTGAAGAAGAAACAGAGGAGGAGTGGATCTAGGAGAGAGGGAAGGTGAGGGTGCCTGAGACGAGGGGTAGAAGGGGAGACTGTGGACGGGATGTATTATATAAGAGAAAAATCTATTTTCCTTTTTAAAAAAGTGTAGCAAAATAAAATTGAAACACTTGTGAACAGACAGAAGGAAAGGCCACAGGAGGTGATGAAGGGTCACAGAAAAAGAAAGAGGAAGATAATCAGACTGACTCAGATATGGAAACAGAACGAAGTAAGCATCATCTGTCAATAGAAAGCTGGCCCAGTAGACATGGGCACAGCGCAAGGCTCTCTCCAAGGGAAACTGTTTTTATGAGAAGAGCTCAGTGCATCATCTGCCCTTAGTACCACCATTGCCTGTCTGTTTCCACGTTACCCCAAGGAACTAATGAAGCCCTGGGCACTTGGACAGAGCAGGGCCTGGCAAGCTTTTCACTGCACTGAGCTGATCAGGGCACAAACTCTGCAGGGGACAATGGAGCCTGAACTGTTGTACTGCTAATGCAAAGGGGAAAAGGAGAGAGTACAGTATCATAAACTACCCTGGTGTCAGCTGAGCACCTGTCAATCTGTGAGAGAAAATACATCCAGGAAATGTACCTAAAGTCACAGCTTTAATCATGATAAGACAAGACAATTTTCTTATCTTTCTCATTTTAGCCTCTACCAACTGCTCATCTTTCAAAAGTGTGATTCAAATTAGTAATTAGGGGGAAAAAGGAGGTAGAAAAAGTACAAACAAAGAGAGGGATGGTTTAAGTGCCTGCTATTGGCAGAGATAAGAATCAGACATAAACCCCTTGTCTTAGCCAGGACCACTATGAAAAGGGCCCCAAGAACAGCTCTAAACCTTGAACTGAACACTGGGGACTGAACACTGTCTGTACCGAACAGGCTTCCTTATCAGGGGATCATACACAATATTCTCCAGCCCAATTAAGGTCAGAGCCCCAGACTCCTCCACTCTTCCAGCCTACTTCAAACTCACCTTCATTCCAGCACAAAGAATATGTATCCTTATTTTATCTGATTCCAGAAAGACAGAGATTTCATTTGTGTTTTCTTTCTTTATTTCTTTGCACTACTGTATTTGAGAAACTAAATTGGACTTTTACATTTTGTTCAGAGCAAAATGATTCAAAGAAAAGGAGAACCTGAAGGCACTCAATTATCCACTGTTTGGAATGAGGAGCCTACTTTATTTTGTTTGGATTAAGGAAGAGACACTGAGCCAACATTTCCATATGCCAAGAACACAAACTTACTGATGGCATTCTGAGTCTATTCCATGTCTGGGAACAAATTTTCGGATGCCTTAGTCTGCATTCTACCAATGGCTTTATAAATGTGTTGTCAAATTAGTTTGGCATGAGCCTAGGTCTCTGGCAAATCTTACATTTTTGTAGAACGTGGACTATAAACCTGAATTTTGAATGCCTGGATGACCCATACAACATCATTCCAAAATAGGAAGATCTGAAGCGAGCAGGTAATGCTCTGCCTTAGAGAACAACAGGAAGCCAACCATTTTCGGCATCTTTGACTTGTCACTATTAGGGTCTGTTACAGGGATAAACCAATATTTGCATGATAGAATCAGTCACACACATATACAAAATAAAAATAAATTTTGCTTGCAAACGTGAACTGTGGAGAGCTGAGAAGTCTTGCTTTCTGGCAAATTAGAGAAAATAATAACATCTCAAATTTTTGAACTTTGACCTTGAGTCAGGATAAACCGTTTGTTGGTAGCATACAGACAGAGGTGCCAGTAACACTTGTTAATGGATATTACATCTGAGGGCCATAAGATATCAGGGAAATCTTTTCTACTTCTTGTGGAGTTACTTCTTACACAACAGTGTAAAACAGACATGGGAGGAAGGCAGAGGTGGCAACAAAATGCAACAGTTGTGAACACGCCTTTCTTCAAAATCTGAAGCAAACCACATTTCTACCTGCAGTGATTCTTCAAGCAACTAGGAAGCTCCTTAGCCTCATTATTGTGCTCACTGTCTTCCCTCAGGAGTTCTCTTTGTTCTCTCTGGAGCCATCCTGTTTTCAGACCACACCATAACATCTCAGCTGTTTGTCAGCCTTAGCTCTGCTGTAACCCCACTTACCTGTTCTCCAAGAGGCAAAAATTGCATTTCCGATTTTGCACAGCATCCTGGGCTCTATGGGGAGAGGGGGCACGTGGGCTCCATCAATCCAATGTCCTAGGAAATGAAAAAAAGTAAAGTAAAGCTACTCATTTATTCACACAGACGACCTCATTTCACATAGTCCTGATTATGTGTCTTAAATGCTTCCTTTGTCTAAAGAGGAATTACCCAAACTAAATTTACATTAGTTTTAAAAGAAAGCAAACTGTACAAGTTCTTTAAATGGAAGCATTTTTGATTTAATCTTTTGATTGATAAAATCCATCCTGTAACTATACTGTCCTTCAAATGCACACATTTGAGGGTTCATTCCACCAATTAGAGTACATTTTGCTTTTGTATTAGTAATTATTATTTTGATTACAGTTTTATAAATTCTTCACTGATATAACAATATTTTTTTGTTTTTCTTTTTTCTTATTTTTATTGAGCTCTACATTTTTCTCTGCTCCCCTCCCTGCCTCTCCCTGCCACGCACCGCGCCCCTGTGTCTGCGCTCTGCGCGCTAGCACCCAGTTACCGAGCTTCGGGCAAGGGGGCTGGAGGTTAAAATACACAGACACACACAGACAGAGAGACAGCAACGGGAGCATCCTTGAATTCCCCAAGAATGTCCCCTTTATTGTGTTCAGGGGCAGATTATATAGAGATAGCCATGCCCCAGCCAAACCCACCAGAAACCACTCTCCTGCCATCAGGAACTCCTGAAGGTCTTGTGCTCAGAGCAGCTGTAGGCACTCATATCAGATTAGAAGAAATTCAGGATCTGGGGTCTCAATGCTCCCAACATCTCCCCTCCCCTTCAACCCTCCCCCAAGGTCCCCATGCTCCCAATTTACTCAGGAGATCTTGTCTTTTTCTACTTCCCATGCATATTAGATCTATGTATGTCTTTCTTAGGGTCCTCATTGTTGTCTAAGTTCTCTGGGATTGTGGTTTATAGGCTGGTTTTCTTAGCTTTATGCTTAAAAACCACTTGTGAGTGAGTACATGTGATATTTGTCTTTCTGTTTCTGGGTTACCTCACTCAAAAAGATGTTTTCTAGCTCCAGATATAACATTCCCTGAAATTTCATGCAATGTTTTGATCATATTCATTCCTTCTCCTCCAACTCTTTTCATATCCACTCTCATCTATCTACCCACCCCACTTTGAGTCACCCCCAATGAAATACAATTTTTGCTACTCAACTGCTCTTGGGAGTTGGAACTCTACCATAGTGTAACTGACCTATCAGGGGTTAAATTATCAAAGAATGCTGACCGTCCCTCCCCTACCAGCTACCAAATGCCAATAGCTCCTCAGCTAGTGGTAGGATTTTATGTCCACTCCCTCTCCATGTTGGAAATTTCTCTGGTTTGAACTTTCCCAGGTCTTGAGCATGCTCTCACAATCACTGTGTGTTCATATGTGTATTTTCCCTATTGTGTCTGAAAAATACAGTTTTATTTTCTTTTTTGAAATTTTTTATTTAAAAGTTTTTTTTTTTTCATTTTACATACCAACCACAGTTTACTCTGCTTCCCCTCCTCCTGCTACCCCCCTCCTTCTCCTCACATAACCCCCCTATCCACTTCTCAGAAAGGGTAAGGCTCCCATGTGGAGTCAGCATAATCTGGCATATCAAATTGAGGCAGGACCAAAACCCTCCTCCCTGTATTGTGACTGGGCAAGGTATCCCTCCATAGAGAATGGGCTTCAAAGAATCAATTCATGAACTAGGGATGAACACTGCCAGTGGGTCCACAGATTGCTCAAGCCACAAAATTGTCACCCACATTCAGATAGCCTAGTTTGGTCCATTGCAGGTTCCCCAGGTATCAGTCCTGAGACAGTGAGCTTCCATCCGCTAGGGTCAGCTGTCTCAGTGGGTTTCCCTATCATGATCTTGACCCCTTTGCTCATATAATCTGTGTTTGACTGGACTCTAAGAGCTCAGCTCAGGGCTTAGCTGTGGATCTCTGTACCTGCTTCTGCCAGTTACTAGATGAAGGTTCTATAATGACAATTAGTGTGATCATGAATCTGATTACAGGGGAAGGCCAGTTCAGGCATCCTCCTCACTATTGCTAGGGGTCTTAGCTGGGGTCATTCCTGTGGATTTTTGGGAATTTCCTTAGTACCAGATTTCTCATTAACCCCATAATGGCTCCCACTATTAAGATATCTTTTTCCTTGCCCTTCCTCTCTGTCCCTCCCCAGCTGAACCATCTCAGTACCTCATATTTTCCTCCCCTTTCCCCTTCACCCTTCCTGTCATGGCTTCCAATTCACAAAGGAGATCTTATCTGTTTCCCTTTCCCAGGAGCATCCATGCATGCCATTCTTAAGGTCCTCCTTGTTACTTCTCAGTGGTTGTGGATTGTAGCTTAGTTAATCTTTTCTTTATGTGTAATATTCGCTGATGAGTGAGTACACACCATGTTTGTCTTTCTGGGCATGAGCTATCTCACTCAGGATGGTTTCTTCTTGTTCCATCCATTTGCCTACAAATTTTATGATGTCATTATTTGTTATCACTGAGTAATACTTTATTGTGCAAATGTACCACATTTTCTTTATCTATCCATTGGCTGAGGGGCATCTAAGCTGTTTCCAGGTTCTGGCTAATATGAATAATGCTGCTATAAACATAGTTTAGCAAATGTCCTTGTAGTATGAATGTACATCCTTTGAGTATATGCCCAAGAGTGGTATTGCTGGGTCTTGAGGTAGGTTGATTCCCAGTTGTCTGAGAAACTGCCATACTGATTTCCAAAGTGGCTGTACAAGTTTGCACTCCCACCAGCAATGGAGGAGTGTTTCCCTTACACCACATCCTCTCCAGCAGGAACTGTCATCAGTGTTTTTGATCTTAGCCATTCTGATAGGTGTAAGATGATATCTCAGAGTCATTATGATTTGCATTTTCCTGATGGCTAAGGACGTTGAGCAATTCCTTAAACTTCTTTTGGCTATTTGAGTTTCTGCTGTTGAGGTTTCTCTGTTTAGATATGTACCCCATTTTTAAATTGGATTATTTGATATTCTGATGACTAGTTTCTTAAGTTTGATACATATTTTGGAGATCACCCCTTTGCCAGATATGGAGTTGGTGAAGATCTTTTCCCATTCTGAAGGCTGCCATTTTGTCTTATTTACCAAAAACACAGGTTTCTTAAAGTCATTCAATTCCTCTAACTCTTATAATCTTCCCATATCCTTTGTTGCAAAGATGTCTGAGGATCGTGGTACACATATCACAGTTGGGGCTGAGAATTATACAGCCTACTTTTCTCTGCCTGCTGGCCAGTAGAAGATCCGGGCATTAATGTCTATCTATTGCAAGTAACAACTTTTCTGATGAGGATTGAGAGACACACTGATCTATGAGTATACTAATAAGTCATTAAGAGTCATCTTAATAATATGTCCATTCAGCAGAATAATAGTATTAGATATTCTTCTACAGCCTATTATACAAGAGCACCTGATTTTCTTCTTTCTAATCAATAGTGTGATAATCAATTTTGATCTTTTCCATTTTAATAAAAATAGAATTTAGCTATAGTTTTAATGTTTATAAAATTGTTGCAAATTATCTTTCCCATTGTGAGAAGTTATTTTTATTTTTATATTTAATGCACACCTTAATGGCATATTTTTCTCTTTATTCATTAATTGCTATAGAATCAGAACTGTTCTGTAGAAAAATAATACTTTTTGTCAAAAAAGATAATAAACTGTGATTCTAAATTTAATTCGTGGGAAAGAATGTATTCCTTTAATTAATATAAAGTCTAGGATAATTGTTTGTGGTCATTCATTAATTTGAGTAGATGCCATTTTCTGAGTGTGCTCTACGTTCTGCCCCCCAAAAGGATGGGCAGAACCTTTTTTGCTCATGAAAACAGTTGGATATAGACAAGTTGTGACCTCATAGGTTTATGTTCTCAGAGTTGTAACCCTGAGCCTTGAAGGACCTGGTTTAGTGATGCAGGTTTTTGGAGTATACGTCCCTAAATTCAGCTCTAAGACTTGAGAAAAAGTATCAGTCCCCTTCCTATTTTTTCTGGTGTCATTGGTTTTTATTAGTAAAATTTAGTTTAATTAAAATATTTTTATAGAACGTATTAATATAAAGTTAAAAATAAATAAATAAAAGCACCATACAGAAAAATTAACCAAACATAGTCTATACAACTCAGTGAACCTCCGTACAGTCATAGATGCTTAGAACAGAAACTGTAGAACCTTACATTAAGTCTTACACTCTCATTATTGATTTTATTATATGCACGTTTCTACCATAAATCTCCCCAGAATTTCATGACAGAATTAGAACTAAAAATTAGCTTTAAGCTTATTTAAGACTATTTATTTTATATTTTAAGAACTTTATTTGTGATGACTACATAGACTTATGATTTGAACACCTTGATTCAAGATAGAAACCACATTATCTCATTATGCAACTTTTAGCATGGATGTTTAAATCTCCCGTGGAGAACACTGATACCTATTATTTTCAGCTTTCCTCACACTGCAAAATCTATTTAATGCAATATTTTATACTACCTCCAGGGGCATGCTTTTATGATCATGATTTAAAAACATTACTTGTTCCTTTTTGTAATGGCAGTTCATAGCCTGGGGAGAGAGTTTGTCTTGCCATATGTTCACCAAATCACTTCAGTTTCTGAGTTTCTTATTTGTGAAGCTCTACTTTGGGGACTGTTTGCTTTGCTTTGTGTATCTGGAACTACTAAGTATTCTTAAAAGAGAAGAGAGAAAAATAAATAAACAAGAAAGGCATTTTTAAATTATCTATCCATTTGTTAACAATGTGTAGTGGAACAGGCCTTTAATTCCAGCACTCAAGAAGTAGAGGTATGGAGTTTGGTTATCTCTGGCTACATAATAAGTTCAAGTATAGCCTAGCTATATGAGACCCTGTGTCTAATCCCCCCAAAAAAAGAAAGAAGGAAAAAATGCTCACAGTCAGAACACCCCTCACCCACAGCTCACTTTGGTGGCACCAGGCCTTATTTCTGAGTTTTCTTTTTGGAGTTTTTTTTTCCTTTTGGAAGACTATGAGACAGGTAGAAATATGAAATCAGGGGAACTTGAAAGTCAGCTGAAATCTTGGCATATACCAGCAGTGTAACATTGCTGCCACTAACCCTGCAGGCCAAGATGTTTCTAGCATAGGGGGAGAAACTCAATACTTTATAGAATTTTTGCAAGGTATGTCTCGTGTGAACAATTATAACTGTCTGATTCCTAAGATTATCACTGCTACTGCACAGATAACGTAGGCTCTTCTCCTTTGCCTTTCATAATTTTACTTCATAGGCCTCTTGGGTCTTTGTTTGCTTTTCTGCCTTTTGAATAGATTATTATTAAAAAAATTCACATATAGAAGAAATAAGGTTCTGAATTAGTTTGTATTTCAACCATAGTTGTGGATAGTATTGACAAAAATATGCCAATATTGTCAATATTTATTTCTGTAACAGTATAGAAAGGAAACTTTCTTTTGAATTGAGCATGGAGAGGGCTTGACTTGAACAGTTAGCATGTGAGTGATCTAGCACCCCGGAATAGAGAGAGAAGGACCCACAGCTGCTCACTTAAGTCTAGGATCAGCAGAGTTTGGGAGAATGTCAATCAGAGCACAACAGATGGTAGTGACTGGACAACTTATCCTGCTACAATAGCTACACAGTGACGGCGGCATATCAGAGTGTGTTCAGACGGAGGATAAGTGAGGTATGAGTCAACCTGACAAAGATGTGCACAAGGATCCTAATTATGCCTCAGAAGAGCAATCTTTAACGAACAATCAAAAATCTGACATAGTGAACTCCTGATTAACTGTGAATACAGATCATAAAATATGTGGATGATATCTTAAAAAATAAACAGTCATAAAAGTTGCTGTATGAAGCTGAAGAGTCAACACTCTCTTACAAGGCAGCACATACATCCCGAGGCCCATGCTCAGCTCCAAGACTTGAAACAACCATTAATCGTATTATTGGTGACTCAGATTCCAGAGATGGATAAGGAAATGGCCTTGAACTATGATGCATAGATTTGGATTTTGTTTTTATCTTTTTCTTACTTCATTGCCTTACTATCAAATAGGTTCATGGATTTGTAGTTAGCATTTCACGGTGAAATAAATCACTAATTTTAAGAAAATTGACATTAGTTTTCAGTAATAAGGGTCCTGAAGACCTTGAAAACTTTAAAAACAGTGGATAAAAGATAATTTTGTATTTAAGTTACAACATGGCCTTGAAGAAATTATACAGCTACATGCACACATAAGCTACAAGGCTGTGCTCAAAACTTTTCACATTAGCTACTAAGTCACCTCAAGACTCCATGGTATGTATGGCTGGCCTCAGTGTCAAGATGAAGAAACTAGAGGAAGAACAGTCAATGAAACTGCTTGTTCATGATCTCACCCATTAGGAGAAAAAGCCATGGATGGGGCTTACACTTCTCTATTGAGGCGACTCATGAGCAGATCTAAAGCTCTAGTATGCTTAACTCACAAGCCAGGATGGCAGCACACATCTGGAATCCCAGTCCTGGAAGAGACGAGGGCAAGCAGGCCAGGACTTTAAGGTCATCTCCAATTGCTTGGATAAAAAAACAAATATAACCTGGATACAAGAAATCCTGTCTCAGAAAATCCCGATAAAACAGCAACACTTGGCATTTGCATACTTGGAAGAAGAGTCTAATCCTCAGAGAACTGTACTGCAACCAAGGATTGTGGATGAGTCATGGAGGATGACAGAGTCAATGAGCATTTGAGAGAACAGTATGAAGAGAAAAGGCAGAGGATGGAGAGATGACTCAGTGGTTGAAAGCACTCACCACTCCTCCAGAAAACTGATGGTGAACCTCTGTCAGCTTTAAGAGACTGGACTAGGTTACAGTGTGATCTTTTGGGTACCCAGAGGAAACCACTGGCCTGACCAGGACTGGCGCTCTCTGGTCCCATGTCACCCACTTGAGGTTGGAGTTCTCATTTCTGTTCTGTGATTTTGGCCATTATAATAAAGAAAATATAAGTGGAATCTTTTGGAGTTATCCTGGGATTCTTTGACCCACATCCAGGGCTTCAGATCACCTACATATGGGAGCAATAGGCTCTTCAGGCCCTGAGTTCTCCAAAGGTTGGGTACGGGTAGTTTGGTAACAAATGACACAAAATTGAGGAGCATCAGCAGCCATCTGAAGACTTTCCTAACCTTCCCAACTTCAGAACCATTACATCACAGCATTTCTGTAATACGCATTTAGAATCATGAAGTCACAACACTCCTGCAATACACATTTTGTAGAAAATCCTTCACATTTCAGAAAAGTCTACTGCTTTATTATCATTCTATTCTGAAAAGTGATTGTGTATAGCTTTTAAGCTTTATGTCTGGAAAAATCAAGTTCCAACCAATAATTCACAGAGAGTATGATTCTGATCTGCCCTTTTGTTTAAGAGAAAAACAAAACAAAACATTACAAAAAAAAACCATTAAGAACTCTGCCTTCCTTTTTACGGAGTTTATCTGTAATTTTGCATTTCTGTTTGAGGGATGTGCCCCAGGAAAGGGAAGGAGAGTGTTTTTGTTTTTGTTTTGTTTTACTTAAACACACTGACTAAAACACATTCACTAAATGTACACCGTACTTAAAAGAAAAACTTACAAAGACAACAAAATGTTCCCTATTCTTCAAGAATGCGATTAAACACAGAAACCAAATACAAAGAACTCTCTAAACCTGTCCTGTGGATAACACTGTGGGAAGGAAAACATCAACCTGAGCAAAGAAAATGGTCCGATACTACATAGTTTCTGTACCGACCCCCAGCACAAACTCCCTTTTACACGTATAATCAATTTACTACTTTACCAAACTTGAACTGTACCCAAGTAAAACTGCCAGGTTGAGGACCAACTTCAGGAGGAAAGCCAGAGCTGTAAATAATACTTCCACTTTAACCCAAGGATTCATATCCCGTGTGAGTGGCTTGATTCCTTGCCAAATAGTCATGTCACATTTTCTAGATATTTCTGATGCCAGTTCACTGTGTTACCAGGGAAATGTTACTTAGAACCATGATCTTTAGGGGGGGAGAGCAGAGGAAATAAGACCTAATTATCTCATTAAAAGAAAAAAGGCCCACATCTTCAAAAGCATCCTCAAGTCAAACAACTATCTTAAGAAATGATTCTCTTTAAACCCTGAATTCAGAACCAGGGATCTGCCCTGTTGCTTTCCCACATGAAGATGAACAGCCCTTCTTACTACCCACCTAGCCTTGGTCTGATTATCAATCATCTTTTTTGAGCAATGAACACATTACTAATTTTGCCATGTATAAAACAAGTTACTTGGATGGGAAATCAACTGTCCACTCATGCTAAGAGGCAATGTTTCCCTGAAGATTATGAAATCAACTTATTTGTGGGCCTTTTGGTTTTACATAGAACCCCAAGTGCAAAATGAAAATGTAGATTCATTAGAGACAAATAGGCTGAGCCACAGATCACAAGGCACCATTCGGGGGAGGTTCACTGAGAACTAGAAATATGAGCCAACATTAAATTTACCTCTGCTTCTCTCAGAAGGGTCCCAAATACTTTTTCCTCTCTATGTAAGGATATTAACCTTATATTCCTCTTCTCACTGTTTCTTTGTGCTACATTGGGTGCAGACCATAATTAACAAGAGAAACTGTCTTTACTTTAGTTAAAACGATGCCAGAGCCTAACTAGCATCTGAATTCTAGCTATCAGTGTCTTCTCAGTCAAGCCTGGTTGTCCAACATGGACCTAGCCTCCACCCAGTTCAAAGAACAAGAGCTGGTAGGTCAATGCCATAATCCATTCCATCTGCAGAGAAGGGCAGCCCGGTCTTGGCAGAACTGCACAAGGATCATCGTGCAGTGGAACCTACTACAGTCCATTCTACATGATTGACAGTGGGATGCAAGTTGCTCTGACTGACTCAATCAAAACTGCTTTAAGCAGAAAACCCAGGATGAGTGCTTTTATCTCTCTGAGCCTAACCACAATCTACATCCTTAAGTCAGTGGACCAGGCACACACCCTTCTTGTCTTCCTCACGAAAGAGAAAAGTGAGTTCTAGTTAGCAGCTTAAAATGAAATTATGATGGAGAACAAGGAAGTTTCGAAAGGGGCAACAAAACCCTTCAGGGAAACAATTTAAAGCAGAGACCAAAGAATTTCCAAAGAGGAAGGAGACTCCAGATAGGGAAGTCACACGATAATTCCTTGGTGGGGCCTTGTTTTAAAGGGATTAGGTAAATATTTAGGATAAAAAGAAGAATCAGCAAGGGCAAGGCACAGAGGGATTCCTGTGAGCGGGCCGGTTTGTTAGTATAATGAAACTGTGCTGGCCTGCTTTCCAGGACTTGTTTCCAATCCCATAGAGACATCTCCCCTTCAGAAGGAAGGATGTAGATTATTAGACTCTTGGCAGGGGGTACAGAAAAATCTATGTTGCTTCAGGTCCAGCCCAGCAGTGGAGGATTAAGGTGTGATTGAGTGGATTGCATTCATCAGCCCCACACTCTGAGATCCCCCAGATCCTGCTTAGGACTTCAACAAGGCAGTATCCCCAAGAGAATCCCCAGGGATGAGTCCATTTCTTCCCTATTTTTTTTCTCATCACCTCTTTGCATGGTGACTTCAACTAAGCAGCTTGTGTCCTTTAAAGGTAGCTTTTGAAAGATACTAGGAGGGGTGCAAACTATAGGCTTTATTTGTTTTTTTTTTTTAACCTGAAAACAACACCAGACACCTGTCCTTGCCATCTCGGTGGATCTCTCCTTGTTTGACTCACTTTGCTGGAATCAGTTTCACAGAGGTGTACTTGCAGCCACTAACCTGCACACCCTTAAACCGGGAGAGAGCTGTTTCCATCTCCTGCAACTTCCAAATACTGCTTTATGAATGATAATAATAAGAAAGCCCTGAGAACTTGGTGTTCTTACATATTGAATTGGAAATATTCTAGGATGCATCTGAAATATTACCTATTTCCATGCTTATTTTATGTACACCACACATACATCTGAGCTCTCAGAGACATGTATGTCAAACATATGAACCTGTGGGGAACAGTTCACAACCAAGCCACAGCACATAATGTCCTTGAAATCCATCCTTTTTTGCTGCAAATGACAGATTGCTGTTCATCTCCATAAGCACATCATGCTCATGATGAATCCAAGCCATGCCTCCTTGCCCACCTGTTCATAGGTAGTTAGGTTGTTGTAATAGTGCCACAGCTAACATCAGCACTGGATTCTTGCTTACCCACCTACTTCCATCCAGATAGGCTGATGTGATAGTGCCGTAGCCAACACTGGCACTGGATTCTTGCTTACAGCCCTGCTGATATCCAGATAGGCCTAGTGCCACCACAGCCAACACCAGCACTGAACTCTTGTTTACACATGTGCTGAAAGTCAGATAGGCTGAAGTGATAGTACCACAGCCAATACCAACACTGGATTCTTGCTTGTATGCTGACTTCTTTTTCGTTCAATATAAACCTAAGGTTGGGACAACTGAATCATGTATATGATTTTTTTTCTTTCTTTTGTGTTTGTGTGTCTCTCTATGTGTCTCTCTCTCTGTCTCTCTGTGTGTGTATGTTTGTTTATATTTTACCCCAGTCCTTTTGTGAAACTCCCAAATTGTTCTCTGTACTGGTCATGCTATATTTCCCCAACAGTGTAAAACCTCCCCATTTTTCCCAATCCTCACCAACATATACAATTTAGGGTTCTTTTTTGACAATAACTCTGAGATGAGATGGAAACCCATTATTATTTTATTTGCATTTCTGTTAGTGAATGGCAATGATTACCTTTTGCACATTTACTGGGGATTTCTATCTCCTTTTGAGAAAAGTATACATTTAAATTATTTATCTGATCTGGGTATAATGACACACACCTATAACACAAGTACCTAGAAAGCTGAGGCTTGAGGATCATAAATGAAGGACTAGCCTGTGCTATGTAGCAATTTAAAGTCAGTCTGGTTTATGTAGGAAGGTACTATCTAAAAATAAGTAAATAAATCTCAGATGAACTGCCTAGTTTACTTGATTTTTTCCCCATTATTTGGAGGTTCTGTATATGTTATAGACATATAGGACATATGAATACACACACACACACACACACACACACACACCTTAGATGAATAGCTGGAAAGTTTTTCTTTTAATTTCAAGATTGCCTTGCCCCTGTCTATTAGGCTGTTTCCTTTGCTGTACTGAAGCTTGCTATAATCCCATTATTCTCATTTCCTGTGTATTTAGAGCTTTTAGTCAGAAAATCATTACCTGTACCAATGTATTATAAAATACTCTCTCTTCATTTTATTTATTTATTTATTTATTGGTGCTATCATTGTTTCAAGTCTCCAATTTAAGTCTTGATTCATTTTAAGCTTTTTTTTTCTTCCCCACAGGGCTATTGGGAAGAATCAAGTTTTAATCGTCTTACTGACGCTGTCCCGTTATTCCCACACTATATGTTGACTCTTCTGTTCTTTCTCTGACTTGTGCTTTTGTCACCTCTGCATACAATCATTTAGCTATTGATGTGTGGGTATATTTCCAGGTTCCTGATTCTGTTTGTCTATTCTGGGGCCATTAGTTTTGACTGCTGTAGTTCTGTGGTATATCTTGAAGTTGGTTATTATGAGAGCTCCAGTTCTGATTGTCACTATGTTACCTTGGTTATTCTGGGCCATGTGTGCTTCAGATGAATCTGAACATTGTCCTTTCTAGTCCTTTGCAGAATTCCCATGCTAACTTGATGAGGCTTAACTCAGTCCTTAGGTGGCTTTGGACAATATAGACCTTCACCAAGATGAATTTTCAGCCTTTGACCATGAAAGTCTTTCTGGTATTCAGTAATTTCATCAGTTTTTGTCAGCACTATATAGTCTTCACTTTCTTAACTCAGTTTATTCCTAGTTGGACTTCTATTGTCTGTTTTCCTTTGGTTTCTGTGTTTGGGATTGCTTTCATCATTTTGTGTTCAGAGGGTTCACTGTTGGTGTATGCTATGTTTATGGACTCTAATATTTCACTGAGTTCTTCTCTCTAATCCATTAGCCAATTGCTGGTATCTTTAGCTATAAAATAACATTTGCACTTGGGACAGTATTTGCTTATTTGTTTTTGTTGTTTTGTTATTTCTTTCTTTTCTTTTCTTTTTTTTTTTTTTTTTGAGACAGGGTTTCTCTGTAGCTTTGGAGCCTGTCCTGCAACAAGCTCTTGTAGACCAGGCTGGCCTCCAGCTCACATAGATCCACCTGTCTCCGCCTCCCAGGTGCTGGGATTAAAGGCCTAGAGTACCACTGCTCGGCTCATTGGTATCATTTGACTTCTTGACCAAATGTATATCTTTCCTTTCTTCTTTTTTCCTGTTCCCTTGTTGTTTTGCCTTAAATTTGTAGGCCTATATAGAATGATAGTGATGAGTTCAGATACTCTTTCTTCTTTCTGATCTTAGAGAGCGGCTTTAGGTCTTTCCCATCCAGGATGACCTGTCTTTTACATTCATACAAATATAGTCCATGTGGATGTACCTTACTGAAGGATTTTATCACAGAGGATGTGAAATTTTATCAGTTGCTCTTTCTGTAACTATGGAGATGATCCTTGAATTTATATTTCCCTCTAATTAGGCAATATGCTATACTTATTACTGCCTATTGAGTCATCTTTGCATATTGGAAGCAAAATTAATTTGGTCATATGTTATGAATTCTTAAAATGCAACTGAATTTAATTTTGCAGCATTTTATTACTAGGGGATTTGAATTTGTATTCAAAATACTTTTTATATTTTTCTATAGTTTCTGTTATTGTGTTTTCCTACTCCTACTATTGACTCCTTGCATGTATCCATTCCAATTTTGGAAATTTGAGAAAGTAGGGGTTTCTCTTTCCAACAAATATTTGCAAAAAAAAATTAAAATTAAAATCAAATTTATACAGAACATAGAAAGAGTAAAAGAGTGAAGATAGCCTAATAGTAATTCTTCTGATACAATTACTGCAGAAAAATAGTGACAAAAATAAAAACAAAATCAAGATATTGAAGAATACATGCCCAATGCTGTTAGGGCTCCATATACATGTGCAAGAAAGGGACTTTGCAGACCTATGAGGGCCATGTCACAACCATAACTTTTGCAAGAATATTGCACAAGCATTTTCCATGTTGTGCTTTGCTTAAGAATATTGGATTTTGGTTAAGTCTTATTTTTCTAGTAAACAGCCCTGCGTCTTCTAGAGTGCAAACATATACAGTTTCAAGTCAGTTGGCACAAGAGCTAACACAAGGCTTGCTGCTTGTATTTTCTCCTGCTGTTTGGGAAGTTTCCTATGGACAAGCAGGATGAAGGATGCTGTGGAAGAACACACTGTTCCAGACACTGGTTTATAACTGACAGCTGAGAACTAAAGCTGGTCTTGGCTGGAGTCCCTGAATGTTAGATCTCGCAAAGGCCCTATCCTCCAAGCACAGGTGGGGAGTAAGGTAAAGGATAAGAGTGAAATTATGAATTTTTGATGCTATTCTTTTTAAGGTCTCTACAGCTCTTTTCTCTCCCTGTAGACAAAATGATGAATATAAAAGAAGAAAAATCATGGCTGCTTATTTATTGATGGTCTGTTTGTATCCACCTGTCTTGTCATATGAAAATTCTTAGGAATGGCTTTTATCTTTACATGGAACATGGTACCCAATGCGCGTGGGTTTTGTTATGCCAGAAAGTGTCATCAGCTGCAAGACTTAGACTACCTCTGAATATAGTCTTAATGAGCGCTCCTCTTTCCTGTGCACTTAGTTCCTAGTAATACCTTCTGAAATCAGCCATTAACAGTCATATCACCCCAAGGAATGAAGACCCCGTAATTAAAGAATTCTGAACCCCAAGAAAACTAAAAATGATAAGAATGTTTCTGGCCTGTGCACATTTTGACATACTTTGATTTTTCATTCAGTCATAGACCAGGAATGAAAAAGACACAATCCATAAGATCATTTTACAAAAAAATAATCATTACTAGGAACTGAAGAAAATATATCAACCAGTGATTAACTGCACCTGTTGAAATATTAGTTGGATAAGAAAGTTATTGGATATTCCATCCAATGTATTTTACTGCTTCATTTTACATGTATGTTTGGGATCTTTCTTAGAAACCTCATCAAATAATAAAAAGCAAAGGTCAGTCTTCAATAATGGGGTTGAACTTACGCAAGTCAGTGGCAAATTAAAATACTATACCAGAAAAGTAATTAACTTTAACTTTTCCAAAAGCTATTGGTTGCTTTTTCACTTTTGCCCTAAAAAGAGTTGCTGTTTTGAATGTAGGGCTTGGTCTGCACTGTGTGAAAAATTATTGCAGTACCAGAGACTTTAATCAAAATCCTGTGTGTGTGTGTGTGTGTGTGTGTGTGTTCCTAACTCACAAAACAACTTTTCTCTTTTCTCCAGAGTTGTCTTACCTTTGCTTGGATAAAAACAAAAGGTCCTTAAGGCTAAAGACTTCCCTTTAAATTTACTTTAGATCGAGGAAACTACATTTCTTTTCTCTCCCTTGGAGGAGGTTTGGGGTCATGACGTGCAACTGACAGCAAAAGGAGGAGTGGATATTGGTAATATCCCTGGTGGGTGAATGGGCTTCTAATTTTTTATTACTATTCAGGAAGTGTCACTCAAACGAGATTCTTTTATTGCAGCAGTGCTGTGGATCTCCGTCATAAATTTTGTTTGTACAATTTTCCCTCTCGCATTGTCAAGTGTCTGGTGGTTTTATTAGTGGCTTGCCTGTAATTAGATTCCAGGTACTGACGCACACTCATCTTTCCAGGCAGGAAATCACAAAGACTATCACTTGTCTTCTGCTGTTCCAGTGAATTCGGTTAGGGATATATGATAGGTTCCTAGTAATTTCATTTGTGGGTTGCACAGTGCCCATGACAGTGGATGCTCTTCTCCTGGTTGTTACCCTGACTCCCTCACACTTGGGATCTCTTCCACCTGGACTTGGATATTTTTAAGTGACAAGTTCTCCCTCATATTTTATGAAGTTAACAAATTAAAATCAGAATAACTAATAAAAAGTAGTCAGTGGTCTCTGTGTGTGTGTGTGTGTGTGTGTTACTGGGTTTTCAATATTGCCAGCTATCTCAACAGGTCCCTTTTACCTTTAAGTGATATCTGACATTGATGATGAATTTAATTTTTAAATAAAGCATCTTCCTCAAGGGCAAAATACCCAGAGCTGTTTACTGTTTTCCTTCTTCTAATAACCATAGGTTGGTAGTATTTAACCCATGTTTGTAGTACTCAATTTACTGGTCAGGTAGACACTCACTGTAGAGTGCAATTCTTGATACCTGTCCTTACTTTATATCTCAGATCCAAGTGATGCAAATTTGAATGGCATAAGTTTGAAAAAAATCGGAGGGTGAATCTGATATCATCACATTAATGAGCACCCTGTTCCCAAGACTTACCAAACCAGACAGCCTAGGAGCCTAAGTAACTTGATTTTCTGGGATACAAGTACAGAAAGAGTCATCACGGCCATGACAATAATTTTCCAGATTAGGAGATGACCTTCTTCACTTGTGTTAAAACCATGGTGGTCATCTTTTTTCTTCTATCTGTCCAGAGACTCACAATTCATGACACATGCATACTTCAGAACAAATTAAGGGGAAAAGATGCTCAGATATTAATGGAAATCTCACTTTTTCTTTTGATTAATTAAAAGGGATTTTAGGAGAAAACTAATAATAGTCCACAGGGAAGAAAAGGCCATTAAAGTCATGGAATATATATTAGCAATTATCCTACCATATTTACTGCCTGTTTTTCTGCTGAAAATGGGAATGCATAAAATATATAAATTTTCATAAAATAATAAATATACACAGAAATTCATGAAAGCCTAAAACACATTGCTATTTTTCATGCATTTTTTAACTACACAAGATGAACTTTCAAATAATATTAAATACGTGAATTAGGATTGTACTCAAATTAGAGCCCTAATTACATCCTCCTCATTTTCATCTTCTTTTAAACATCTCTTAATTCTCTACCACAGACAAACATAAACTAGAAATGAGAGTAAGTGACAAACAGGAAAAATTCTAAGTATTTACCATTTTATAGAAATACCAAGAAGTATTCTTCCAGATAAGCATATGAACTTTGAACTTCAACAGATAACAGCAAAGCAGTTTGTATCTAAACTTACTTTACATGTATAGCCCTTTCAAAAAATAGAATAGCCTAAGGAAGCTGAGTTTTTCTACTATTTCTGTGGAATTACAATTAAAATATATTGATTTCTTTTGGAATTTGCAAGGCTTCCCATCAAAAAGTAAAAAATTCATGTTGCAAGTGTGAATACTTAAGTGGACTTTATTAAAGTCAGATGTCAACACTCATAATTTTAAACTTTAAGTATCTTCTCTTGAAAAAGCACTGCTTCAAAAGGAACACCTGTGCAAGCATTAATTATAAGATGTCAGTGCACCTGTTTAGTGCAGGGCATGACTTTTGACTCTAGAAATCAAAGATGAACCATCCTAGAACCATTCCAGAAACGTGAGGAGTGCTTGGTGTGGTGGGGAAGGCTTGGTTGTCAGGTCAAGATCCCAGGAGTTATAAAGTCAATAAATTTCTTAATCCTTTGGTTTCTTTCTCCACAGACTAGAATCAGAACATCATCTGCCTCATAAGACAACTCAAGTGATCCAACAGATGCGACCTGAACATGCTGAGTCCCCAGTAGACAGTCTCCACTAAATATAAAATAATCCAAATAAGTTATGATGCATCATTGGATATGAGAAGAACATGACAAAGCCCACATTTTTTTCCTAACATCAAACAACATTTTGGCAAAACTAAAAATAATGCTTGAAAAAATAAGAATCATAAGAATTCACTGGGAAATAACTATGTATGAATCAATACTTGTGGAACTTTAGTGAGGATATGAAAGAAAGAAAAAAAATGGGAGAGAAGAAAAGTACATGAATGTTTGAAGAATGATTCTTAGGAAATTAGCCAGTCCAAGTCCATACCTGGAATAGAAAATTGCAAGACTGAAGAAGCAAATAGCAGCTATTTTTTGATGAACATCATATAGACTATGAGCGACATTTTAATGAAAGAAATGAGAGTTGAAATGCTTTGCGATAACATAATCAGAAAGGAAGCTTTCCATCAAAGAACATTACCCAACATGGATTGTGCTTTTCCACCTTTATATCTCAAGAACTGCTCAATGCTATGAGAAGTAGGAACCTAGTTCTCTATACTGGTTATAACGAAAGAGTGTTTTTATTCAAGTAAATCAGAGATTTGTGATCAGAGAGCAGCTTCTATGGTGTCAGCCATGGATCTCGATTCCTTCTGTGCTGTAGCTTCAGCTTCCTCTGAATCCACAGCTCACTCTGCAAAGCAGGACAAAGGAAGGCAAGAGAAGATTGTAGAAGCAGTAATTAAGTACTGAAGATGTTTTCATAATTTTCCTCTTAATTTAATTGCTCAGAGCTCAATATAAAGGACCTTGTGGACTTGAAGTAGAGCCTAGAGATATTGGAAAATATTTTATTTATTTACAGATGTATGGGAGTCTGTCATATCATTTGAGATGTGTGTCTGTCCAAGGTACAACTTAGAGACTCAGTTTTGATGAATAACCTACAAACAAGAAAAGGTAAGAACTGCTGGCTGTGTTATTAATCACAGTGCCTTTCACGTTTATAATTAACTTGTCAACCTCATAATAAAACACTAGTTTTCATTTTTTAATCAAGCAGGCATAAATCAAAATGAATGAGTTCTGGGGGGTTATAAACTGTCTAAAATTTAAGAAAAATGTTGAATTTATCTAGGTCTGACTGAACATATTGATACAATTACCTCAATACTTAGATGCTTTATATTCCACCTTTTAAAATAACTAAATTCCCTTTGTGAATGCAAAATTTATTACCAAAGAATACTTGTGGATAAATCCTAAAGATGAGGTATTATGAGATATTTATATGTAAGATATAATAAAATTTAAGTGCATTAAAATAAAGAAAATCATTTAAATGTAAAAAAGTATAAACAAAAATATGGCATGTGTACTAATTTATAAGGAATATACAAGTAGGAAAACATATAATAAGATTATTTTCCCACAATTTCAGTAATAGATATGGTCCTATGGCATGAATTGCACCTTGCCACCAAATTTACACATTTCTACCTGGTAGTCAGTTCCTGATGTCAGTATTTGAGAATGGGAGGGTCTTTAAAGGCTTGACTAGCCAAATGAGTGTGTAGGTTGAAAGGTCATCCAACAAAGTTAAGTGTCTTCTTACAAGAAAATCAAATGTGGACAGTCAGTGAGAGACCAGGGAGTCACAGACAAACGGAAAGACCTTGGAGGGCCTGGTGAGAAGGTGGCTGTCCACAGACCAAGGACAGAGGCCTCGGGAGAAACAACAGGAACACTTGACCTTGCACTTCCAGCTTTCAGAAGCACAAGATGATTTGTTTACTTAAGTCACACTGCTACCGTTTTGTGTGATTGCAGCCCAAAAAGACTGAAACCGGTGCTACTTAGATGACAGGTGTGAAGAGAAACTTAAGGTCTCAAAGTAAATACAAAAGTCAATGCATAATTTTTATACTGAATTACCTAAAAGTGCTGTTGTAATCAAAATGGCCAGCAAAATTAGTCTCATTGAGAAATCTGAAATACAGCAATTCATTTATAATATAATACATGAAAATTGTTGGATATTGCTTAAATTGTATAAGATGAAAGGTTTTTGTAGTCTATTTAATACAGAGAATGCAAATTGTTATAGAAAAAGCAATAATGGGGGTTCTTAACAACAAAAGGTGTCAAAGGGAAGATAAAAGAAACTATTAATTTGCATTGATCACAAAGCAAAATTTGATCCAAATTAAAGAAGTAGAATATATACATACCCGTGTGACCATTGGAATGGGAAATCTCTCCCACAGGCACAGATTCTCAATACTTGGACCTTAACTGAAGTCCTATGTTAAAGTCCACCGAGTCCTTAGAAAGGCAAGTATGGCTGGCTGAAGCAGTCCACAAGGAGTAGGTTTCTGGAAAAGTTTCTACTTCCAACTTTAGCCCAAGCTCTCTGCCTCTGGTCTACTGCCATGTGAAAGGGCCAACCCTTCACATTCGCACTGCCTTGGATAGAGCTGGAGGCCCCCACTGCCATGCCTCCTCATCATAATAAACTAAAATCTCTCTGAGACCATGAACCCATACACATCCTTCCTTTATAGAATTGCCCCTATTGTCCCAATGGGGAGTGACCAACACAAACATCAAGGGGATAATTGAAGTATTTTCTTAATTTAAACATAATCATGAAATTTTGACAAAATTCACATCATTACAAAAGTACAACTTATTAAAGTTCATGAAAAAAACTAGCCCTCTGAATAGTCTTTCCCATATTAAAATAACCAAATGAGATGAAAATCCCTGCCTCAACTAAGAGAGAAAAAGAAATTAGTTCCACATACACACAACAGATCCACCAATGGAAATCAGAAATCCTAACCATTGCCATGGTATGAAGCCACAGGAACTTTCATAAACTACTTATATATTCACAACCTAAAAAATGAGGGTGACATCACACATAAAGCTAAACAGAAAAAACATGACCAAAATTGTTAGCATGTGATTGCTTTATTGAAAAATTAAGAAATCTTGTCTGTGTTCCATTTTTGGCTATTGTAGAAGGTGTGTGAAGGAGGAATTTAGGGTGCATATAGCATTGAGTTCACTGATCTGAATAACGACTATGTAGGCCTGTGTTCACTCAACCATGCTAAATCTTAGATGGCTCAAGGGTTAGGAATGCACACTGCTCTTTGAGGGGACCAGATTTCAGTTCCCAGCACCCACAAAGGATGTCTCACTACCAGCTGTAACTCCCACTCCAGGGCCTCTATTGTCCCCTTCTGAGGCTCATAAGCTCTGAACTCACATACACAAACAAATACACACAAATACACATATAACTAAAAAAAATATTTATAAGAAGTTTTCATTTAGCATATGCTTGCCATATGTTGAATTCCATCCACAAAAATTTTCAGTCTTGTTATCATGAAGCAAAGAGGTTAGTTACAATTATCTATAGAGAAATAAAGACTGTAAGTTAACTTATGCAAATGTAATGTTATGTTATCCAAAGCAACAAGAAATCACAGCAACTTAGAATTTCATCTGATGGCACCCATTCTCTTATTTATTTCAGAATGTATTATTCGCTTATAAATTATGTCCATTTATTCCAGAAGTAGAAAAGGCAAAACTATGGCAAATTTGAAAACGTTTTACACAACCATAACATTAAAACCACAGAATTTGACTCTTAAAAATTAAAGGGAGAATGGAATGTGTTAATCAGAAAGAATCAGTTGAGGCATTGTTGTTCTTGTAATTAACAAGGGAGTGCTAATGTGGCATTTAACACTTAGATTTTAACTATTGAATAGGAAATAAACTGGGAAAGACTGAGTTTCAGCAGTAAAAAGGTCTTGTCAAATATGTGCACATGATCATTCTCAGTTCTGCCTCTTTCTCAGTCAGGACAAGTTGACATCCATCAGTTTCAGCCACAAACTGGTCTCAGTTAGCTCTGCAGACTGGGCCAGAGCCAGGGCCAGGTGGTAATTATGCCTTGACTACACTAATAATAGTAAACTTACAACCCGTGTGAGTGTGTCAGTGTAGATAATGATGGTTCGCCTATTCCTATTGTGCGAGGCCACCACTACAGTGAGGCCTTTAATGTCCCTTACATGCCCCTGTGTTAAAAGACTGGGCCATTAAATTGTACTAGTGGGAAGTGATGGAACCCTTAGGGAATGAGAGAACATTAGGTCATTGGGAACATGACCTTGAAGGCAATACTGAGAGCCTCGCTCCTTCCTGCTTCTCTTCTTGCTACCAAGTGGCCATACTGTGAGCACACTTCATGTGTCTCATGTCCACACATGCTGTCCTCTATTGAAAGAACCCATTCAAAAGACTACGGGCAATAAGCTTTAAAACCATGAGTCAAATGAACTATTTCTCCTTCTAAGTAGATTCTCTTGGGCAATTTGGCACTGACAGGAAACATGGAAGAATTTAAAGAAATAAGGATTAGATTTTCTTCCAGCTGGCACTAAATATTGCTGTCCCCTGAGGTACTTGCTTCCTTTGGGGAAAAAAATCTAGAAGTTAAAGAATTAGCAAACAGAGTATAAGCTCTGCTACTTTCTACTCTCACAAACGTTGTTCCTTTTCTCAAATAAGGATAAGAGAAGAAATGGCAAGGAGTGAACAGTAGCAGGCAGCAAATGAGAAAAACCTATGGATCTGAAACAAAGCAAACAGAAAACAGTCACCCTTCCAAGGGCTTCGATCTCAATAGTAAAGTATATAATCACATCTGTGTAGCCAAGAAAATAGAACACTGACTGGTTGAGAAAAACTTTCCTAGATGTCTTGTGGCACCATGTTACATCAGGGCTTGTTGCAGTATAAAAAATTTCCACACTAGCCCAGAATGGAGTATAATAAAGGTTTATTTATTAGAGGATAAATTCATAGAAAGAGTAGTGATCCACAGTCCTCTGCATGTTCTGGGAACTGGAACCAAATGCAGCAGCTAAGAGGTCCATGCACGCTTTTTGTCTGTGTATATGGAACATGAGACCATACCCAAAGTAGGCCAGTATTTTAAAGGCTATTGACTGGAGTTCCCATAGCACCTCCCCCTTTTGTCTAATAAAAGAGTTCTAAGTGTAATACAAAACTATACACAATGAGAACAAATATCAAGTATAAAAATTAGAATTACAACAAGCATAAACAATATCAAGCAAGAAACATATGCTAAATGTTTTACTAGTCATCCTACCTTAAGGACTCTAAGTCTTATATTAGAAATGGCTTGGTTAAATCATGAGAGGAAAGTACCTATGACTAACTAGTCTTCAACCCCATCAAAGACCTGAGAAAAGAAATAATATTACTTCAGTAACTGATTCAGGAAGTGAATCAAACAAATTCCAAAAGGTGCAAAAAAAAAAATGACAGAGATAACTAGCTACCTGGGCAATCACCCAAAGTCTCATTTGCAAATTTGGGGAACCCAACTTTGGCTAAGGCCTAGAGTAACTGACAGACCATTTGCAGAGGAAGGAAAAATTTAAAAACTGTTTTACTCTGTCAAGGTTTGGCCACCTTTTTGCAGAGTTTCCACAGCAAGGGCATCCACAGGACAAACAAACATACTTGATTTCAGCAGAGATTGATTGGAGGACAGAAGCCCAGAATTTTAAAGCCTCCTGCACCCAGGGAAGGTGCAGGAAAGTGTGGTTACTTTTAAACAAATTTCACATACATTCATGGCACCTTGAGTTTTCTGCATGCAAAAGTGAGTTCTTACTAATCTTCAGGGCTGTGGTTATATCTTTATTCTTCAAACCTCTTGCATAAATTCAGTTTTTGAAGAACTCATTTTACTTAAGCAAGCAGATTTCCTTAACCAATAGATCTTCCCCCAGATACTACAAAGAGAGAAGCCTAGAAAGAACAGCAAACAAAACCACCACAATTCCAAACACACTTTCTTAATTGTACTAATTGGTAAAATAACCCAAGACTTCTAAGTAAATACAAGTATGGGGAAAACACATGGGAGATGCAAAGAAATAGAAGTTGAAAAAAGATAAGGAATAAACAAGGGTTCTTTTTTTGTTGTTGTTGTTTTTTGTTTTGTTTTGTTTTGTTTTCGAGACATGGTTTCTCTGTAGCTTTGGAGCCTGTCGTGGAACTAGCTCTTGTAGACCAGGCTGGCCACAAAACTTACGGAGATCTACTTGCATCTGCCTGGGATTAAAGGCATGCGCCACCACCGCCCAGCCAATAAAACACAGTTATCGTTACTTCATTGAGCACAGAGCTCGAAGATCCCACATTATTAAAAGGTAAAACTAATAGATTCAAATAAAAAATTGAGAAAAGTAGCAGAAGGAGAGGTTGGTAAGGCACAAGCATGAGATGATATAGCTGAAATGAAGAATTTCTTTTAAAAATGAAAGCACTGAATTTTAGAGTTCATTTGATATTTAAAGCGATAATCTGAAGTAAATATTGTTAGTACAAGAGGAACACGTCCATGAAACTGAAAATTGTGTTTTTTACACATACATTAGAAAAATTAAGGCTGGGGATATAGGCCAGCTTACAAGATTCACTGCTTTGCAAACACAAAGGCGGGGGCTTAATCCTCAGAAACCATACTTAAAAGGCTGGGCACAGTGATGTGTATTTGTAATCCAGCAATGGGAAATGCAGGCAGGAAGATCCTATGTCCACTGGCCCAGTCTTCTTGGTGAGGGGGAAAAAAAGTGGGCACTGCCTATGATGGTTATTCTTGGTTGTCAACTTGACTACATGTGGAATTAACTAAAACCCAGGCTCTGGGTACACCTGTGAGGGATTTTTCTTAATTGAATCATCTGACGTGAGAAGATTCATGCTTAATCTGGGCTACACCTTCTGCTGGCAGTCTATAAGGGACGTGGAAGAAGGAAGCTCTTTGCCTGCTTGCTCTCTGGCCCCCTGGCAAACCTGTTTCCTCACTGGCATTAGAGACTACTTCTTCAGGATTCTGGCATATGCTGAAGACTAGCTGAGACACCCAGACCTGTGGACTGAACAGCTGCTCGTCTCGTGGACCTTCTTCTTGGTAGACTGCCATTGCTGGACTAGCTGGACCACGCTTTGTAAGCCATTCTAATAAATCCTATATATGTGGAATTAAAAAAAAATAACTGAAAATAGATAAAATAGAATTCAGCTAATATAAACCTCAAAGCTATTACTCTCTTGACATATAAACATACAGACAGGCAATGAATAGCCAATAAAAAATGTGATGATTGAGAAAAGCCAGTTATAATGACAACACAAAAAAGGAAACAAACTTAAAATGTAGAAAATAAGAGAAAATTGTATGATTCCTGAATCACAGATGTAGGCTTGAACAAACTATTGAACAAAATGTATTTTCAAATTTATTGCCACAACAAATGTAAAATACAAACTAGATGATACAAGGTATTTTTTAGACATCGTATTAGTGCTAAAAAATATAAAGTTCATACATGAGGAAAATAAAAGAAAAATAGCTTAAAAATAAATAAAACCTAAGTCCAGCCCTACTATGACTGCATTTCTCTGCAGTTGGAGAGAATATCAGTGCCACAGGAAACCTCATCAATAGGAATCCCAGACACTCAACAACTAAACCCTCACCTCTGTAACCTCCACAGAGGCCTGGAAACACAGGTTCCTAAATTATCAGAAGTGCATTCACAGTATATTTAAAAGCAAACTAACCCCAAACTAGAAAATGCCCATTAATAAGAAAATTTTATCTTATTTTCACCAAACTGAATTTCATCTATATTTGTTTTTATTGAAATATTTTTCCCATACTAACAACATTTACTTCAGATGATTACTTTAAAACTGTAAATGAATTCTAAAGTTCAGTGTTTTAATACAAAGAAAAAAAGAGAGAGGGAAGTACTTCATTTCATATATGTCATCCCCTCACCAAGGCTTCTCTAATAGCATTACTTAAAATGTTCTGGGTTTATACGATAGAATGCCACTTAGCTGAATCAAACATTGACTCAAACACACAGCAAGAGTGACTGACAGAACACCTTCAGAGTGAAGGAAAACTGACACAAAAAAGCACTGGCTGCAGTCCATCGACACGATATCCTGGGAGACGTTCAATAGGTAATGATGAGTGGTATCGTCAGGGAAAGTGTATGAAAAGGACATTGGAATAGAAGAGCAAAACTTATTGAGTTTGTTACAGAGGCTGCATTTATGATTTGTGAATTTCATCATACGTGAATTTATTTAAGGTGTGATAAAGTAAGACCCGAAGCCAGAAGCTCACGTCTGTAAACCCAACATTTAGGAGGTGGAGCAGGAAAGATCAGGATTGTAAGGTCAGCTAAATAGTGAGTTTGAGACCAGCCTGAACTAAATGAAACCCTGCCCCCAAAAGTCTAAAAGGGTAAAAGTGCAATAAAAATGAACACAACTGGAATCCTCAGAAATACTTTAATTTGAATTCATAGATGCTAAAGTAATTGATGAGGTGGGAAAAGAGCTTCAGTTCTCTGTGAAACATCAAAAAATAAGATGAAATGAGAAAGGAACAAATATTTAATCAACTAAGTTGAGAACAAAATTCATGACATGATGGAGAACAGTGCATGTTTGATGACGTTAGGATTATTTCAAAATTATTGAATATTTGAGATGTTCCATGTTAAAATATTTGGGTAGAGGAAAGGAATATGAAAGTAAACATGAAAATATATTTAACCTAAAATTTAACAACAACAACAAAAAACACCTGTAGTAATTTTAAAGACTTTATGGACAAGAGGGATGGCATGGAATGTCCAGTGAGGAACTCATGTGTTGGGCATACTTAGCATATTTTTGCCTATAATAAAGGTGACTTCTCAAATCACTGACAAGTGACAGACATTTAATAAATGGTGTTGACAACCAACTGAGCTTTGGCTCAGTTTTAGTAGGCTAAGTTTGTGATTTCCTGGCCTCATGCAGTTGGCCAGAACATTGTCGTGGTGGGAATTTGTAGCAGGGGAGGCTTTTGGTCACACAGTGACAGATAGAAGATGAAGAGCAGGAAGGGGTCACTGACAAGATACCTCAGGTGACTTGCATGCAACAATCTATTTTGTGGAGCTAGTTTCCACTTCTGAAGATTTTCAGATTTGCTGAAACAGTGTGATCAGCTGAGGACTGAGTGTGAGGATTGAGTGTGCTTACAAGCGAGCCTTTTGGGGAAAAAAAATGGTGTTGACATATTGGATATCCACTTGCATAACTGGTAAATCGGATCCATACTTCATAACATACATCATAATAAATTCAAAATGGATAACTAGACACAGTTGGGGTGCTAAAGAAAGGCCAAGCCAAGAGAAGATAGATCTACACATATATAGGAGAGAAGTGGGGGGAAAGAGAAAGTGAGAGAGATCAATAGATTGATGATTGAGAGAATTATTTTTTTAAAGAGGAACTGGATCCTGCAACTGTGGATACTTCGCAAATCCAGAATTTGGTAAGAGAAGGGGATGGGTGCTGCAGGCTGGAGACTCTGGAGAGTTACAGGTTGAGTCAAAAGGCTAAATGATAGCAGAGTTCCTTCTTGCTCGAGGAAGGTCAGCCTTTGCTCTCTTTGTGCTTTGGAATAATTAATGTACACCAACTAATGTTATGGAAGACAATCTTTTATTTCAAGTCCTGTTAATTAAATATTAATCTCATCCAAAAATTACCTTTGAAGACACAATGTGAGAAAAATAAGCTTGACCTCGTCGCTGGATAGCACAGCCCAACCAAACTGGCAAAGGAAATTAAAGATCACTCTTTATAAGTGCATCAGACTCTTGAAACCACACAGGTGAGGCAAATGTGATTGTATTCCTTGAGACTCAAAATTCAAATGAAATGTCAGTAAAATTTTAATAATTCTGATCACAGTATTTTACATCAATAATGGGATGTTATGTGGAACTTCAGATGGGAAATGATAACAAAGAATAATATTTTCTATAAAGAGAAGATAAAAAAGTAATAACCTATGTGATTTATAAAGAACTCATAAACACTGAGAAGACTTGGCTGGGGAGATGACTTATTGGGCAAAGTGCTTCTTGCCATGCAAGTGTGAATGATGTGGGTTCAGAACCCCAAAACCCAAGTAAATTCTGTTGTGGTAGCATGCATCTATTATTCCAATACTCTTTCCATGAGATTGGAGGCAGAGACAGGAGAATACTAGAATACTCACAGATCAGGTACCCTGGTTTACACACCTGAGAACCACAAGAGACCCTGTCTCAAGTGAGGCAGAAGATAAGAGCCAATATCCATAGCTGGCCTCAGTCTTTACAGAAGGACTATGGTATATGTACCTCACATGGTTGCACATACATACACACAGACAAGAACACACAGACACCCAGAGACACACACAGACACACACACAAAGAGCCGCTCTCAAACAAGGTGGAAGAACACCCCCACACCCAGAATAAATCTTTTTTAAAGGGAAGAAAGACGATGAAGGAGGTAGATAAATGGCATATTTGACCCTCTATGGATTACAGTGGAGTGAAACAACTAAACCAAGCCACCGTGAGGTTGCTAGCAATCTTAGAATATGGGCTGTGAGTAAGATGATATATCAGCGTTTGTTCTTGGAAGTGATGATATTTGGGGGACTCTATAGGAGAATGTCCTTGTGCTTAGGATTCAAACAGCTTTGTATTTCTGGGTGATTCTCCAAAAGGCCTGAAACTTCTAATCCTATACATTCTCAGGTAGTTTCTGTTCAGAGAAGATACACAAATGAGAGATGGATGAACCTAAGAGAAGACTAGATGAGGGCACCCTGCAGTTTGCCCTTCATCTGTCATAGGTGACCTTTAAATCCTTAAGATTGCTTCAAGTAGGGATGAACAGCCAGGCCTTGATTTCTGCATCCTCCCTAACCTGTCTCTGATTTAGGAAGACCAGGGATCACTTTTGTAGCTGAGGCAAGCTTGGAAGCAGGTCCAGGTTGAGCAGTATCTGTGCCAACAAGCGCTTCTTCTAGTGGCACATAGGCAGCATGCCACAGTGTCCACTCCAGGTTATTCCCAATTACATAAAAATATTTTAAGTTATTTCCACAGGGGACATCATCTTCTCAGCCAGAGAAAAACAAACCAGGGGACAAATGCCCTTGTTACCAGAGTCATTCTTGACAACTCATGACATTCTGTCTCAGTACTGATATTGCCACTCTGGAGTTATTTTTGCAGTCTTTGTAACCAACTCATGTTTAAAGACCCATCCAGAAAATAGCCCCCTTCACCCTAAAATTATGTGTCTGTTTTAGCTGACAGAAGTGTGGTAATACACATGCATAACTGAAACACAGAACAGCATGTTCCTCTGAGAAGGTCAAGGTTAACCTTCAATGTCCTTACTCAGGGGACAAATCATCCTTAACTTGAATCAACATATTTTCTATTAAGTAAAGCTCAACTTTCAAGGTGCACAAAGGGCTTATGACTCCAAATAGGAAACAAATACTTAGAAATAAAATTCCAAGAAAAGCACAAATTAAGCCTCAGTGGTGGCATGGGTATTTCAGGACAGGAACTGGTTGTAAAGAAAGAAGATATGCAAGACAGGAAGTAAAACGTGGGCTCCCTTGTATGAATCATTCTTTGAAGGTGCAATACGGCTTTTTATTTGATTGATTGCTGTTTGTGAAGGCATATTCAAATGCAGGTGAGTGCGAACACACACGCTCAAACAGAAGTGTGCGCATACAGGCACATACATCATATACATCTAAAGGCTGTCATTCCTGGTAAGGAGCAGGAATGAAGTCTATAAATATCTACTCATGGAGGATAATCACAGCTAAAAATATTCTATCCTTCCAACCATGGAAGTTCAGCTATGATTCCTTTTTGGAAATTCTATGTCTGCCATTCTCAATATAGCTGTAGTCAAATTTTAATTTCTCATTCATTTTTGCCCTCTTGGAGATTACACATGACATACAAGGAAAAGCAAGATCTTTACAAGTGGGCCAATATTTGGTGTCAAGCTGAGTCCAGCATTTATTTTTATTTAGAAGCACAACACAATGCCTGATACAGACTAAGCATGCTATACAGTATTCACAGTATCAAGGTTAATATTGGCCAACCAACAAAGTCTGTTATCTTTTAGGAATATGAAAATAATGGTGCCAGTTTAAATGGGGCATATCTTCTGAACAAGTATAATAAGCAGACTTTCATAGTAGGGCTTGATCTGTCCATCAGTGTTTGACTTCTCATAAGCTTTCAAATATTTGTGTAGTTGGGGTGAAAATATTGCCTGCCTTTGTTTGACAAAATGTAATTTCTACAGCACAGCAAATGCATTGCCTGTTTCATATCTTGATGCAATGCGTTTGTTTTTTGTCTTCTCAACACAGCTTCCATGGAGAAGACTCATCATTTACTCGAGTACCACTGTTTTCACCCCGCACTCTGCAAAGCAGATGACGGCAAAGGAGGGCTTTCTGCTTGTGTTGCTTTCTGCCTTATATCAAATGTGCATTCAGTTCAATCAACTCACCCATTTTATTAGCTATTGCATAGATAGAACCACAATGGGGTAAATTGGGAACAAGTCAATGTATTGGAAGTTTCTGGGGCATGAATTTCTGAAGAGAAGTTGGAAAAGCTTTGGAAAGTCAAGAATGTGCGGAAAAAAAACACACCTCTCCTATTAATCATACTTCCTAGAACAAGAGAGGTCGACAAAGCTGCCCTAGAGCTATCTGAGTTATTACTATTTACTTTTCAAATTTATCTGGTACTGTCTTGACAGGACAGACAAGACAGACAAGATGAGTTGTCTGAACTTGAGAAGCAAAGTCTGTTTTCTGTTAATTAGATCTTCTCCTTTCTCCACACTTAAAAAGCAATGTTTGCTCTGGTGTGCTTGATTTTATTTAGAAATGAGATTTCACAGGGAGGGGGAGTTTGTTTTGGGTTTGGGGTGTTTTTATTGGGGGGTTGTTTTTGTTTTGCTTTTTCTTATTCCTTAGGTCCCATCTTGAATCTGTGTCAGGAACAAAAGTGTTATCTCTAAATGAGAAGTGCATGCAAGGATCTCTGCCCATGTGGGATTTCAATGAAATTAGTGGTTCTAATGTCATAAAATTCTGTCAAATGTGAACAGAAATTGCATACAGGATTCTTAAGGAAGCACTCAGACCAATAGCCTTTTCTGCTAGCATTTGAAAACAACCTGGGGTCTGTAGTCTCTGAAGACTGATGTGAAACTGTGACCCTGAAGAAACAGCCACATGTAACTGTGGCTCTGAAGAAAGAGCCCTGATTTTCCCATGCTACTTTAATGAACAATATGTGTTTATTTAAGTCTGAACATTTTAAAATAAGTTAATTTTTTTTTCTCATCCACTACATCAAAAATGGGAAAAATAACTAGCAACACAAGCATTCATTCATTTGAGAATTAGTTACATTTCTGTTTAAAATGATAGCTTGTTTACCCAAATATTTTTTGTGTGTATGTGTTTTAACAAAGGGAAGCCAATATGAAAATCTTTAGAAGTCTTTCATTTTCCACTGATGTGATGGGAGGCCAAATCAATATTATTTAATACAGCAATCAGAGTGTTAAATACAGATTTTTTTTCAATGACCCTTTATCTTTCTGTGGACTCCCTACACTTCCATGAATATAAGTATCTAATGTAGATAATGAGGCATGGTGTTCTTCACCTTCATTCTAATCTTTCCAGCATCAGTGGAAATCAACATTCAAGAGGCTGTGGGTGACGGGGAATTCTTAGTGCAATTTATAGGGTTCAGAAGGCAACCATTCTTCAGTTAGCCAGAACCACCTTACTGCTTTTGCCTATTCTGGAACATTCAATACCAGGAAGGCAGAGCCAGGAGTAGAGGTTTGAAAGCAATTCAGAAACCTGCATGCCCCCCTCTGTCCAAGATGGCCTTTACTTCTACCCTGCTAGTCTCATTAATAAATGATTCCCCAGCCATTTTGAAATAAGATTTGAGCCAAGGAAGAGGGAGTTTCAATGAGCCTTCACATAGGGATTAAAATGACAAGTTACATTGGCAGTTTCTAGCCAAAGGGTAGGCCATCTATCCTTAGACTACAGTGAAAAAACATAAGTGAATATTTTGGCCCAATTTTAAAGAAGTCATGCTGACAACATTCCCCAAGGGGCAAGAGTATCCCAACCTGTATTCACAAGTCCACCTTCACTGAAGTAATTTTGTTTACAACAGGCAATGTACAGAAATAACCTAAATGCCCATCAATGGACAAGTGATAAAGAAATTGGCGTCATATGCACTGGACTGTTATTTGACAATTAAAAAGAGAGAGAGAGACCAGTATTTGTGGCATGAGTGACCATTGCAGACATTAGGCTAAATGAGGAAAGCCAGAAACCAAATAATGAATGTATCAGGAAAGTATGTCAACTCCAAAAGAGGCAAACAGAGAGGCAGGAAGTGTCATATGAGTTTCCAGGGCAACAACGAGAAGAAGCTGGTTAAAGGCTACAGCTGGTAGCTATAAGTGATTGTCAGACTTCCATTACACAGCCTGGAGACGCTACATGGTCAGTGAGAATGCTCTGTAGAGTGGCAGTCTATTAGGAAAAGAACTTCTGTTCCTGCCACAGAATAGGAGGGAAGGAAGTAGGCTGGTGAGACAGCTCCATGGGTGAAAAAGTTTGCTATACAAACCCTAACTCCCAATTCCCACCTCCTAAACTCATGGTGGTAATGAACCTGCTTCCCAAATCTTTCCATACACATGTGACATGGCACCTAAGCCCGTGTGCATGCACACACACACACACACACACACACACACCACACACCCCATATATATATATATATATATATATATATATATATACACAGTAATAAACTGTTAAGTGAAAAGAAGGGAATCAGGAAAGACAGACAGACAAGACAGAAGAGGGAGAGGAGGTAAGGGAGGGGAAACCTGTAAGAAGGGAGGTGATAGGGAAATTAATGTGGTAAGGATCTCCAGTGTATAGCACATCAAACAACCAAGTTACATGTCTTAAAATCAACTATAATGCAATGGAACTTGTGAACAATAGAGACAAAATAGATAAATTCCAAATCAAATTCTAGCCAGCTGGGGCCTGTGTCTGATCTGCTCCCATCCCATCCCCGTGTTCAATGCACTTAGCACAACGCATAAAACAATGAATACACATTCCGGAAATGAAAGCACTCGGGACACCTGACTCACTGTGTCAAACTAGCTGACAGAGTGGATTAAGGAAGGGTGGGTTTATTCGGAACACAGTTCAAGGTAAGTAGCTTACGAGGGTGAGAAAGTAAAGACAGTGAGATCTTGAAGAAACTGGCCATGCCCCGCCCCTAACTGACAGCAGAGAGCATCTGTGCTTCTGTGTCTTTCCTTCTCCACTCACACAACCCAATATACCCCAGAAAACAGCCCCTACCTACACAACCAAGGCAGACCTTGATAACTTCTCATATGCATGCTCTGAGGTTTGTCTTCGGGTGATTCGAGATCCAAGTAGGCTGGCTATTAATGCTAACCACCACATAGTTATGGTCTTCTCTTTCCTTTGACTCTCTGGCCAGCCATAACGGATATCCTCAGGTGGATTTCCTCAGGGGTGTGCCTGCGTGGTGACTATGATAAATGGAATAGAGCAACTGAAGCTATGGAACTTGAGATTAAAGGCAAGGATAATATAATGCTTAGAAAGCCAATTTTCCCGCAAATTGCAATGTCCTAATGGAGGTATTCAAGTTTTACAATTCATTACCAGTTATTAGAGATTTGAGGCTTTAATCTTAGAGTAACTGAACACTTGGAAAATTAACATAGCCAAACTGAAAAATGATCTATACAAATACATAAAGTTGAAAAATCAAATTATGGGTTAAGTTTAAATTAGAGGAAATTAAAATATTTAAGAAAGGCCGTAACAAGTCATTGTAAATCACACGATAATTTTAATTTGCTATTTATTTGGGCATTGGCTCAAGAACAATTAGAGTGATATTTGAACTATATTCTAAACATCTACCAAGAAAAAAATAAAAAAAGTCTTGCTCTCCTTCTACATAAGATGTAAATAGTTACCATCTTTTTATTTAAGTATTTTTCATCTTCTCATTTTACATCAAGCTCCACAATTCCATGTATGAAACTGATCTTGTCCATATTCTAAGTATTTTAAATTGAGCGAATCTACGTTTTGTGTTTCAAGAATCAGGTCTGTCAGTCTGTGTGGCCTTCTCTATTGGATACTCTACAAGCTATGAGATCACCACACTCAAGTAGATCAGATAGTTCCCCAGCATTCCTAAATCCGGGGAATTTCCCCTCGTTTCTTATTTCATTGCCTCCTTAAGTCTTTCCAAATAGTCCAGTGCCACATCAGTAGCTTCCTTTTCCCCGCTCTTTACCCACGATCAATCCCTAGTGCTTCCACCTCTGAGAGTTCTCCTTAGTGCATGCTCATCTGAACTGGCCATCCTTGCTCTAGCTTGGCCTACACTATCCCCCCAGCACTCACTCTGTGTGTCAATTGCACCTGCGCTGACCTCACCTCCGTACAACCTTCAACCTTCCACCAAAATAATCCCATTCAGGGCAACCCTGATTAGTCTGGCCTAAAGCGCAGAATTCTGAATGGCTCACCAGTACCCTAAGATGTCATTACAGATGTGTGATCGAACAGTCGTGCACTTTATGACTCCCCTCATTGCTTTGTACACTGAGTGATACTGAACTGCTGAAGTTAGGTCATTACTCTCTGGTCTGGACTGAACTGTGCCCCTCAGGATATGTGTATTGTAGCTTTAAGCACTGATGTGACTATAGTTGCAAGTAGGGAAATTAAGGAGGTAGTTGGGGTGAATGACTTCATTAATGTAGGCCTAGTGTCTTTATAAGTAAAGAATGAAGCACAAGAAGCAATGCAAATACGGACAGCCATGTGCCAGCCAAGCCTGTCAATATTTTGATCTTGAGCCTCTAACCTCCAGGATTATAGGAAAGCACGTTTGTTTTAAGCCCCAGTCGGTAAACATCCCTAAAACAGTCATCCGTCTTCTACCATTCTGAGACTAGAGATGGATTCTCTTTGCTTTCTTAATCCCCTTCTCATTCCCCATGTGAAGGACACATTCTACTCAACTTCCAATGCATCCAGCTACCCTGTCCCTCCCCCAGAGCCTTTTATAACTATCTTAGAATGGTTTAAAGGTTAAATCTTTTCTGCTCAAAATTAATACAGGCAGAAAGCACCTTCTATGAGCTTTCATTCCTAGCACAGCCATTAACTTATATTTGTTGATAAATCTATCGAATAGTACTCGATCCATAGCAGATGGTCAGTAGCTGATAAAGTAAAAACAAGTTACATAAAAAGATTTCAACAAAATCATGAGAGCAATCCAATAGACCTCAATTAAAGAACTAAGAGAAACCACCGAATTTTAGTACAAAAGCATATATTGGGAACACAAAGTACCTTGGTTCGATGTTCAGCAATTAAGATAGCACAGGACACACGGACAAACACACAAACACACACACACTAACATACACACACACACACACACACACACACACACAAAACCCATCATGGCAGAGAAGGGAACAGGCAAGATTTTCAGAGCAGACGTAGAGGCAGGTATCAGTTCTATATCAATGTTGTCTTATGATTTGTCATCAAGAATACAAATTCCACCTCCTCGTTTTCTTTCCAGTGTAAGTACCTTCAGAAGAAATGGTTATAAACTAAACCTTTTTAAGATTTAATAAAATATTTCATGTTTTTCCTTGCAATGGTTCTATTAAGTCTCTTCAAAGGGACTTTCCACAGGGCAAACCAGAGGGACAGAACATTTGTCCCAAAAGCAATCTCCTCCTCAGTTATTTCCTGTATTCTCTCAGCAGCTTTTCTCCACAGCTGTACTTGAATAAGAGCTTACTGGATCCCAAACCAGTTTCTCCTGCTGTTTGAAACTACAGTCAAGTCTCAGAGTGTTTGGTGTGATGCCTTCCTCACAATCCGCTACCATGGAAATGGTACACACAAGTACAGCATACGTTTTGTTACAAAGTGAGTTCCTAGATTTACAAAGATAAAAAGATTCAAGACGGTATTTACAAAATGTGTTCAGAAGTGAATTGTGTTGCTTTTGATCCATTCAAAGAAATTAAAGAGGTTCCCGAGTTGAAATCTTTATGTTTAGAGAAAATGTTAACATCAAAAAGATGACGATGATGGTGGTGGCGGTGGTGGTAGTAGTGATCATAGCATTATAATTACATCACAGTGTAAAGTTGGTAACAGCAAAAGAAGCTAGTAGTTTACAGCAATGTAGGGAGGACGGTGATTATATATGTCCATGTCTTGAGCATTGCAAAGCCTTTCCATCAGGGATGCCTCTTTTTCAGGTCCCTGGTTCCAGCCCTCTTGTCTTAGAATTGAAGGACTCGTGCATAGATTTTCCTAGGATCACGTCTCTGGTAAGGAGCCAAACCTTGCTGCTTACCCACTATGCAGACAGAGGAGACATGGCAGCAGGACCAAGCCTTGGGAATGCTTGTTTACTGTTTTAAGTCTTTAAAAAAAATAAGAATTGAAAATAATCAAATGTTCCCATAGTTCCAAAATAAGCCTTTCTGGAAAACTTGGGGAAGAATACATTAGGACTGAGGACTCTGACAGATTTGGAGGTAACTGTCTGCAATATTCCTCCTACTCAGTCGCAACCCTGTGTTTCCTTCTCTACTACTTTCCGAGATGCTCCTGGTGGTTGGGGCGTGGGAAGACTACTGAGAGGCAAGCAGGATTTTCAAGTTCCCCACATTTCATATCACTCTTGTAGCTCTGCTGCCACTGCTACAGCAACCCCAAAAACAGTTTGTGGCAAAAGAGACTACGCCCCTGTTTACAACGTATCCTGGATTCATGGGTCAAAGCATTAATTGGAAAGCAATTAAATCCAACAAGTATTCACTAAAAAGTTTATTTACTCAAGCATTACAGACTATGCTATTTATAGCCCGACAGAAGCAATAGGTTTTGCTGTTGTTTTAAAATCTTACATATGTTTATCCAAACAGGGAAGTAGTCCATTGTTTTTTTCCACTTAAGTCATATTCCAATTCCTCTATAGTTCTAGGTTTCTCTGACCTATCTAGATCTGACCCACGCCCTCGGGACTTGTAAGGAGTTGTAGGTCTCTCCCCTATAGTCTGGCTGAGATGCCATCAGGATAGCAGAAGTTAATGCTGTGACCACTTCCCGTTACCTTGTTGGATCTTTAAGATCCTTCCATGGAGTATTCAGATAGTTTTCTTTAGAAACCAAGCTCCTCGGCCAGACCAACTTGGACTTCCTCAGATGAGAAATAATTTTGTTCTTCCAATGCATCTTGATAGGTTATTCCTAACCCATCTGCCCCCATAGCTGTGGACTCCAGGAAGCAATAGGGACATGCTCCATACTTTCACATGGGGGCATGCCCAGACCTTCTTGTGCTCCTAACTGCTGCCATTCTGAATGTGTGACCCTCATCTAAACTCATTCCCAAAGTCAGCCGCTGCCTTTCCACCGCCTCCCCTCCTACAGCTGTTCACAGCAGAGCCGGGAGTATTCCCTCTGAGAATGCTGGGTTTTGTTGTTGTTGTTGTTGCTATCCCCAGGTGTCTCTGCTAAAATTCCCGGGGCAAAGAACATTTATAGTTCCGCACATGTTTTCCTAGTCAATGGGAAAAAAATTTTTCGTGTACTCCTAATGGACTGTCTTCAGTAATATGCTTCATGGCACCCTTGGATGTGGGAGACCGACGTTGCCAGAATATTTCTTTTTTATGGCTTTTGTTGCTTTGACAGCTTTGATTTTATGGCAACTTTAATCATGTGAGTCCTATTCCTTCACCTCTGGCATTTTGCAAATATTCCATTTCTCTATTGCTGCTTCCATAACTGCCTTCAACAAATTGTGATTCATCAAATGGTTTCCCCCATGTCCTTCTACCATATCCACAGGGGAATCCCTGAAGGGGGCTACATCAAACAAACAAGGCGATGCTAAATGCTCGAGAGTGTGAAAATCTATTAATTACAAAGGGGAGGAGAGAAAGAGCAGGAAGGAAGAAAAATTGCATGTACCGGTTAATGCAGCCTCTAGCCACCACTGGCTGTAAGCTATGTTCTGACACTTTAGACAGGCTTTGTGAGTCTGTTTGCTCTGTTCACAGCTGTTCAGGAGAAAATACGCTATCAAGTTTAACACAAAGTACATGTGTTATCTTAAAGATACAGCAAGTCAATAAATCATACCTGATCCATAACGGTATTATACGTCCCTCTCTTGTATAATCACAGAATAATGGAGGTAGAAATGAAAGAGAGTCAGAGCCAGGGAAAGACCAAGTAGGTTATCCGTTCAATCTTGTCCTGACAGAGAATCAGTCTAAAGCAATACATCTTAAGTTGTATCGTCTGGAAATTAGCATCTCTGTGGTGATGTCGCTCTCTCACCCACTCTCTAAGTAGCTCATTTCTGCGAAGCGGGCAGGAATGGATTCTCATCACCTTCCCTGAATAGTAAACCTAAAATCTGACTTTGTTGAATCATTTACCCTCGTTCTTCTTTTTCTGGTCCCATGGGCCCTGCATGGAAGTTCCCTCTTGTGGGTACTTGCAATGTTCTAATATGAGCGGGATCACTCTCTGCTTCATGTTCCTCCTCTAGAATGAGCCTCATTACGCGTTTTCTTTCTTTAGCAGGAAGGCCACATATCCCTTCCTGCTAAAGGAAGGAGACAGCTCTTCCCATAGAAACTCTTTTGTGTTTACTGCACCCCCAAGAGAATGACAGACTATAACGCAGTGTTCTCAAAGCATCAGCTATGGAAATGCCTCTTCGGCTGTGCAATGACATCCTTGTTCTTTCCAGTTGGTGGAGGCTGCCACCCCTCTCACTTTATCCCAGCAGCCATTTCTACCTTGTGCACCTAAGCTTCTCACTAACTCGTCCCACCCTACTCTTAAATCTCAGTAGCTATAAGCCTTGCTTGTGATTCAAAATAATGTGATCCATTTCTATGACAGTGGATGCATCTTAGAAATACCAGCACTGTTTTTAAATTTTACTGAAGTACTGCTTACACTCTTATGTAGAACATTGGAGATTTGCTTTCCACTATGAATAATAATTACGTTATGGCTCATAACCTCTTCAAATTGATCAACCTATCCCAATTTTAAAGCATTGAGATCCTTCCTCACCATGGATAAGTGAATTCCAAGCTAAATATTTTACAAAAATCATTATTGCTGTCAAAACAATATAAACGTTTTAACAGTGTGCTGGAGTTTGTGACCTGAGGCAGACCGATGCAAAGGCCATTCACTTGATACCTCCATATCTGGAACAAAGCAAATACTCAATGTGAATTCTAGATAATTCACCATTTGTTCAAAGCCAAATAATTATGACCGTGTTAAGTATGTGCAACAAACAGCCAAGGCTAAGCACTGAAACATAAGATCAATGATAGGAATGCCAGTTTAGATACATAGGGTTCTGCTGTAAAATTCTCACTTAGAAAGCCCAAATTTCAGAAGGTCCCTTCTAGTCAAAGCAACAGGTTAAGGGTTAGAGAGGGACATTAACTGAGATCAAAGTACTACAGGAAATGGGAGTGTGTGTGTGTGTGTGTACTAAGCAGATATATGTATTAGTGATATATGGTAAAAATTATAATAGCATACCAAGAAATCATAAATATCATATTCATTCATGTAAAATGTCTTATCTTATGAAAATTCTTTCATGCAATTATGATGGACAAGAAGTTCCATAATGAGCCATCTAGAAGATGAAGAACAAACAAGGTCAGGGATGAAATTTAGTTGGAGTCTGAAATGCTGAGAACAAGGAACTCCAGTGTGTGAGGCAGGTGATGTCTTCAAAGATATACAGAGAATTTGACCTTCTGTTGCCTTGTCTAGTCCATTGGGTCTTCAATAGAGGGAATATAATCGTCCACATGAATCTTCTTTGAAGGGAATCGTCTTTGCTGGCTCTACTAATTCAAATGCTAACCTTTATCCCAATCACCTACACACCCTGTACCCAGAAACACACTGTTTTACCAGCTCTAAGGGTAAATTCAGCCCAGTCAAAGAGGCACGCAAAACTAGATACCACAGAAACTAAGACAGAACAAAGACATATGAATAACTCCCCAGCACCTGGTAAGTTGCAAAAAAAAAATGGATTTAATAAAGACAAAATAGAGCCAGGAGACAAAACAGGAGGTTGACCAGTAGTCCAGTTATGGACCATGCTAAAGAAGCAGGAAGCAGAATAAATGGGCTGAAAACATGCTATTAAAAATAGGTTTAAAGAACAGCTCTGCAACTAAAATAGGAAAAGTTGTGAAATCAGATCATAAAGATCATGTTCTTTGTTGCTAAAAATCATTTTAGATTTAATTCTATTGTAAAAACATTTATTGAAGACTTCTATGTTACAATGCTCCCAAAATATCTCTATTTTGTAACACTAAGTACCAATTTGAAGTGAACAAGGAAAGATAGATGTTAAAGGGTATACTGCAATAGTCTAAATAAAGAATTATTACCCAATAGTGATGGCACAATCTGTGAGAGCAGAAACCATGAGTTGAGCTGACACTTGTATATTATGAGGAGTTGAGGGAAAGGGACATGGAGTTGCTATATAGTGATATTTTAGTGATACCCTACCTGCAAGTTAAAACATAGAGCCTGGAAACAGTTACAGAAAATAATCTATGGAAGAGAAAAGGATGAACACTGTCTTAGTGCACACTTTTCTATTGCCTTGATAAGACATAATGACCAACACAACTTATAGAAGAAAGTTTATTTGGGGCTTAAAGATTCAAGAGGTTAGACTCCATGACCAACATGGCAGAGAATATGGAAGCAGGCAGACAGGAGTGATGATGGAGCAGTAGCTAAAAGCCTACATCTTGATCCATAGGCAAGAAGCAAATTGAACACACTTGGAATGTCATAGGCTTTTGAAATTTCAAAACCCAGCCCAATGATATACCTCCTCTAACAAGACCACATCTCTTAATCTTTCCCAAACAGTTCTACTAACTGAGGACCAAGTATTAAATTATATGAGCCTATGGTGTCAAGACTGATTTGGAGATAAATTAATAAGGGGCATGTTGAATTTAATAAAACACCAATCTAGCTGACTATTGATGGTGGGAAGATCATGGCACTGTGTTGGATTATTTTGAGAACAGTGCAAAATGAGAATTTTTCACAGAATGTATACTTGTGCTTTCGTATAAATATTATGACTCAGTGGTTGTGATAGGAACTTAGTGAATATTTGTAATAAAATCAGAAACAAACACAAAGATTGGTCAAACCTAACAGATCTGCCAAAGTCCTGCTGAGCATAGAGGACAATGTATTTCTAGCTCACCACTTTTTCACTCTTCTGCAGAATAGTGTTTTATAAACTGAGTCACAAACCATTTGTTCACCATGAATTAATTTATTAAATTATAATCAGGGTTCCTCAAAAAATTAAGCAATATAGAAACTCTCATAGTAGCACAGTGCATATATATTTTTTTCTGATACTTTCGTGTATGTTAAATTTGTACATAGAAATAAATTTTTTTATATTATATGGTGCTTTATTAATTTGAAAAAATGCACATAGTCTTGCTATTAATTCTTTGTTGGTGAACTGGGTTATAAACATCCTTCCCTAGTTTGTACTTTCCTTATTTATTTATTTATTTATTTATTTATTTATTAAAGATTTCTGCCTCCTCCATTTTTGCACTTTGTATACTGCTGGTTTGTCATAGAAAATCAAACTTTTATTTCATAGCCAAAACTTTTCAACTCATTGCTGTAGATGACCTAAGTAGTTTTTAGACAAAAATGCTATATACAAGGTTTAACATTAAATTAAATAGTTTATGTCTTAGGAAGAAACATTAAGCAAGGTTTTTTAAAAAGAATCATTCAACGCTGAGAATCATCACCTATATGTTATTGTTTTCTAACATGTATAAACAGTGTCATTTACAATAATTTGATAACAGCTTTGGCCCATGCTTTGAAATAAGTGATAAAGAGAATATAAGCAAAAATATCACTTGGCTTCATTTAAATTTGCAAAAGTATTGAAGCACTAGCTATAAATAACGTTTAAGATTATCGCTGCCTAGTTCTTAAAAGCAATAACCTTTGAACCATGTGTGAGTCTTTGTATTGAAGCTTTGTACATATAATATCTCTCCTAAAGCAAGAATCTGAAGCAGGCTGATTTGCCATACCTGCATTTCTCAAATGAGATTAACTTTAGAAAGATAGAAGGATCTATTTAAACAAATATAAGATATCTCTAAAATATTGAGATATTTATGAAAAACTTTTATTTATTTCAGCTTGTAATAAATAAGCATACTGATCAGTATACATAAAGTAATCATTTCATGACATTTTCTTAAAACCATCATCACTGAGCCCAATACTTTATGTATACATATATGTATATATATTTCTATTTTTTTCAATAATTTTTAACATTTGAAGGAGAGAGGGCTACTTTCTGACCATTACTCTATCTTTCTTCTTTGTCAAAGTAACATCATGTTGTCTTCACATATATACCATAAAGGATATAATTGTGTTCTTTACTCAGAAATATGTTCTGACTAATTTGATCATATCATTCTCCTTATAAATAACTGGTTTATAGATGGGATATGCTCTATTCTAGCCAATGATCTAAAACAAGTTCTACCCTAGCTACAGGGAGCTATGTAAGAAAAAGAAACAAGTATACATTCTGTGAAATATTCTCATTTTACACTGTTCTCAAAAAATCCAACACAGTGCCATGATCTTCCTACCATCAATGGTCAGCTTTGTATGTCATAGCCAGAACCTGGAAACAACCTAAATGTCCCTCGATTGGAGAATGGATAAGGAAAATGTGGTAGATTTACACAATGGAGTACTACACAGCAGAAAAAAAAAAACCCGACATCTTGAATTTTGCAGGAAAATGGATGGAGCTAGAAAAAATTCTTTTGAGTGAGGTAACCTAGACACAGAAAGACAATTACCACAGGCACTCACTCATAGGTGGTTTTTAAACATAAAGCAAAGAAAACCAGCCTACAAACCACAATCCCAGAGAACTTAGACAACAATGAGGACACTAAGAGAGACTTACATAGATCTAATCTACATGGGAAGTAAAAAGTAGAAAAAAAACAAGATCTCCTGAGTAAATTGGGAGCATGGGAGCCTTGGGGGAGGGTTGAAGTGGGGAGGGGAGAGGCAGGGAGGGGAGCAGAGAAAAATGTAGAGCTAAATAAAAATCAATTAAAAACTTCTACTGTTGTGTTTCTCTAATTAAGGACTCTGGAGCTGTAGTCGGTACTCAGTCACTCTAAGCCCTGAAGGCCTAGACAGTTCCCTAAATCGTTACATGAAAAGACGAAACATCATGATTGATGATATTTGTGCATCTAGTATCATAACTTCATATGTGACACAGTAAACTTTTTAAATAAAAGCATTTTAAGATGTGTATTTTGATAATTGCAGTCAATTGCATTCTAATCAGCTCAAAATACCTACAGTCTTTGGATTATAGGTATAGAAGTTTTGACACTAAGCAGTTTAAAACTTCTCTTATCCACCTCTACCCTCCTTTTTTTCCTTTTCTTTCTTTTTTTCCATATTGTAGTAATTTGGGAATACCCTAATTTGAACTTTGCTTTTTAAAAATTTGGTTCATTTTCTGATGGAGCTTGTGAAGGGGCTAGATCTACAGATCCAAAGCTGTGGGATCTCCATGACACAAGGCAGCAACAGGATAATTCCAAAAGGAGTCCCAGTGAGAGCCCAGTACAGAGAGTGCTGCAGAAGCCACAGGCCTTGAACTAGACCAAGGACTTATTGCAATGATCACTTACGAATGAAGATGTATGGGTTAAAGGGTACACTATGAGATTCACTGTGTCTGTCACACTACAGCTTCCATGCCAAGACTGATTTTTATTTTTTGTTTTTTTGATGGGGAGGTTTTGCAAAGGCAGAAGGTGAATATGAAAGGACTGGGAGATAATGGGATCAGGGTGCATGATAAAAAATCCACAAAAAATTCAATAATAAGAAAAGCCTAAAAATTTTAATTCACCTTACAAATATCATATTTTTTTTGTTGAGGTACTATTTCTAAAACATTTTTTTCCTTTAGTGAGCTCAATATTTTGGTTAAGAAATTTAAAAACATTAGCTTGCTGTTATCATGTATATTTAAATTTTGCATGCTAAAGTTTTCATGAGCATTTCATTTTAAAAAAAATGAAATTCTCCTTTTAGAATATTTTGTCTAGGAGACAGCAGGTGTGCATGAAAGTGCTTGTAACACAAGTTTGAAGACCTGAGTTTAAGCCCCCAGACCCAGATAAAGCAGACCACAAAGATGAAAGAGATGGGAAGCAGACATAGAAAAATTTTAGAAGTCCAGGGAGCTGAGGCACACAACAGAGAAACAAGAAAAAGACTCTGTCTCAAGCCAGGTAGACAGCAAGGCCTGACACCCAAGGTAGTCCTCTGATCTCTACACTTGTCCTGCAGGTACATTCACACACAAATGTGTGTGTTTACACATTTATATTTACACATGCAGAAGGAAGGAAGGAAGGAAGCAAGGAAGGAAGGAAGGAAGGAAGGAAGGAAAGAAGGAAGGAAGGAAGGAAGGAAGGAAGGAAGAAGAGGGTGGGGAAAGAGAGAAAGACAGACACCAACACTAAGACACCTAAGAGAGACACCTAAGGGAAGCACAGTGATGCTAAGGTGGCTTCTAACACTAAAACTTTTCAAAGTTGCATGTATGTTTTTCAGTGTATTGTTCTGGTAGATCTTGCACAGCTTTCTCAGAGACTCAGTAAATTAAAAATAAGCGTGTAAGATCAGACAATCATTTTTCTTTACTATTTTTGAGCCGGAATGGCACAAGCCATTTTTAAGCCACTGCTTTTTAAATAAAGAACAGTTTGAACTCATATTTCTCCCTTCATATAGACACAGCTTGTGGGCATACCTGATAAACAAGCTGCACAACTTGGTGGAAGCTGAAAAATGCTAGAAACATTGAGTTCTTTCTCCAAGAGGAAGACTTAGTTTGGAGATTGGTTTTTTAGTGCAGTTCCCATTTCGTTCAGAGCAATATAGAGTCGCTTAATTTTCTTTCTGAGACTCAATAAAATAAGCAAAAGGAAAATGTAGAAAAAGATCTTTGCCGTGCCAGTTTTCATAAAATGAGACTGCCAAACTTTTAAAGATTAATCAAACACTCTTATAAGGTCTGAAAGCCCACCCTCAGCCTCCACTTGGCCTACTCATCGCTTCTACTTACTAAAGATTGTCATTTTCTCTCCAGGACTCAACGTCTGTGTTTCTGAATGCATGGCTGGCTCGGCTACAATGGTCTCTCCATCGTCCTTCACTTGTTGCCTAGCATCTTTTCCTATTTCCCACACTGTCATCCCTGGAGAAGAGTCTCTTAAGAAGAGTGTGGTACTCCCTGCTGTTTTCTCACACAACCCCAGGCACTCTTTTAACAAATATTTTTCAATACTTACGAATATTTATTCAATGCCTCCAAGCACCGAGGGTGCATCAGTGATCAAAACAATATGCTTTCCCATGGAAATAGTAACCTAGTAGAAGCAGATTATAAATAAATAAGCGCATGATATATGGCGGGGCTTAGAGAGACTCTGAAGAGGAAGGAATGAGGGCCAGCTACAACTGCAGAGGAGGAGGAAATCCTCCAGGTGAGACTAACATTTGAGCAAAATCCAGATGTGAGGTGTGGGGGCGGGGGAGACTGGTGGCTGATTTTTTTTTTTTTTTTTTTTAAAAAGAAGGGCATTCAAAAAAGAAGGAACGGCAAATCCCAAAGTTGGATGCAGGAACACACTTGGAATGTTTGAAGAGAAGTGAAGGAGAACAGGGAATGGGGGAGGGAGAAAAGCGGGAGATGAGGTCAGAAAAGTAACTGGTGCCAATTCAAGCTCTTGTATGCTCTGGCAAGGGCTCTTGGCTCTTATTTGGGTGTAATGAAAGCATCAGGAAATTTTGAGCAAGGAGCAATTGGGTCTTGCTCTTATTTCCACTAGCCCCCTCTTCCCACTCTAAATAGAATGAGTACACTTGGCACTGAGGACACAGGAAGGCACCTGACAATGCAGGTAAAGTAGGGTGTGGGGGTGATCTAGTCTGAGGTTACTGCAGACACTGGGAAGGAAAACAAGAAGCACAGACAGGACTTTTTAAGGAACTGTGCTTCAGGAGAAGGTAAAGAGATGGCTAAATTTTGTGCATGTCTTGGAGGGGTGGTACGCAAAGGAAGACCAATCGTAGACCACATAACAGCATATTTTGCACCCATGGAAACAAGCCAGTTAAAGTCTAGATCGTGCTGGATAGAAAGAGACCAATCACACGCCCTTTGTAGGTGCTGATACAGGGTTGAATCTAGGAGACAAAACTCTAGGCTGACCTCTGCAGAGAAGCAATGGCTAACCTACTGCATGGACAAAGATAGAGAGAATGTGTGTTCAGGTTGATGCAACGTAAGCAAGAGATGTAGTTGTTGGGGAGGACAATGGATGGGGAGGAAAGAAGACTGGCAGCAGTGTGATTGCTTGCAAAATGCCTACCATAGGCTCAGGTGTTTGAGTACTCAGGTGGTGACACTGTTTGGGAAGATGATGAAGCATTTACAGGGTGAAGCCTCAGTGAGTGACTTCATCACCGAGGAAAAGTATTGGGGTTGTATAGCCTGATCCTGCTTCCTTACTGCAGGTGTAATGTGACTACTTGACCACTTGCCTTTGCTGACATGCCTTTCCCGTTATGAAGGAATGAGCCTTAAAATTCTGAGCTGTCATAAATCCTCCATCTCTTCAATTGCTTTTTGTTGGGTATTTGTCCCAATAAGCAAAGTAACTAGCACATCTGTCCTTTGAAATTTTTTTAAAAAATGATTATGTGTGAACCAGTGTGTGTCTGTCTATGTATTCAGATGACCACAGATGCCAGAAGAGAACATTGTATCTCTGGGATCTAAAGTTACAGGCGATACCCAATATAAGTGCTCAGATTGGAACTCTCATCCCCATGATTGAGCAGCAAGTACTCTTAATTACTGAGCCATCTCTCCAGTCTGAAGCAGGTGTCTTAAGAAGTCCTCTGAGATTCAAAAGACAGAAATATGTTAGACCTTAGGATGGTTAAACTTGTCAGTTTGAAAGGTTTTACACTCATCAAGGGGACATACCCTTCAGTCTGTGTGTAAGGATGCTTTCAGAGAGATTTACCTGAGGCACAAAAGCCCTGCTGAATGAGTGTAGTGCAACCCCATGGACTGGGATCTTTTACTAAATAAAAGGAGAAAGCCATCCAAAACCCAAAAATTCTCTCTCTGCTTCCTGACTATAGATACCATGTGACCAGTTTCCTCATTTTCTTGGGAATATTTCTTCTCCACCATGATGGACTGTATGTCTTTGAACTTTGAGCCAAAATAAATCCTTATCTCCTTAAATTGTTTTTCCTGTCAGGAATTTAATTACAACAATGAGACATGCAATTAGCATGACCCAGATAGGCAACAATGAAGTGTCACAGTGCTTCAGTACTGCCTGGTTAATCAGAACTTTCTCAACCTGGCTGAAATCCAAATTACACTGAATTCCCAGGTTACAGTTTTGGAACTCAGGCAACTCATGTCATCTATCTATCATTCCTCCTTGCAAAAAAAAGTTCCTACACGCTACCCCCTTCCCAACATATGTTTCCCAAATGAAATCTTACTCGGGCATGTCTGATAGAAGAAAGCTAAGTCATATTCCATTTGTACGGGAAGTTGGAAAATGTTTCTGAGATCTACCTTAGAGACAATGGTTACCTACATGAGACAGGAATAAACATAAGGATGGAATAAAGGAAACATTGGGAGCCTATCTGGTGACACACAAACACAGGTCTTTATCTGTTTGCTCTCATATTTCCAACACTTATTCATGTACGGCTATAAAAGTATGCAGTAAATGTTTGCTGAAAAATCCACAAAAAAATAAATGAGCACACAACATTTTTAGGCACAACCAGTTGTCCAGGCTGGTCCCCACTTTAAACTCTACAAACAACAGAAACATACTGATTAAAGCAAGAAAATCGTGTTTCTGTCTCTAGGGTTGTTCTGTATGGATAGGCTCCCACAGGGAGCTGATTATTTAGAGTCTTACTCATGTTAATGTAATAGTCAGGAGAAAGTTCTAGGTTCTAGGAAAGTTTGAAATATAGAGCAGAGTAGGTATTACTTCATGGAATGTGTGAATATTGAGCCAAGCCCTTTCTGGGACTAGGTGGTGGTGGTGATGTTGGACGTACAGTGGAGAACCAGAGATAAGATCTCACACCCTCTCTTTTAGAACAAAGTAATGGTTTGTCAGTCAGGCCTCCTGTACATACGTACCTCCAGAACTGTGTGATTTTACAGTATTCTGGTTCCTGTTTCATTGTGCGTGTGTGTGCGTGCGTGTGTGTGTGCGTGTATGTGTGTGTGTACATGCACATATGAAGGTCAGAGAACCAGCTCAGGTGCCATTCTCAGGAACACTATCTACTACCTCTGAAGGAAGATCTCTCTCACAAGAGCTAAAGCTCACCAATTGGTCCAGTCTGGCTTACCAACAAGCCCCAAGGATCCTCCTGCTTCTGCCTGCCAGGATGTCAAACATCAGCCATCATGCCCAGCATTTTCTCCAGGGTTTCAGTGATCAAACTAAAGTCCTCATGCTTGTAAAGAGAGCATGTTTTCCAGGGAACCATTGCCCTAGGATAATGGGAGGGTTTTTTGTTGTTGTTGTTGTTGTTGTTTTGTTTTTCTTTTCTTTCTTTTTCATTTATTATTTCTTTTCTTTCTTCTTCTTCTTCTTCTTCTTCTTCTTCTTCTTCTTCTTCTTCTTCTTCTTCTTCTTCTTCTTCTTCTCCTCCTCCTCCTCCTCCTCCTCCTCCTCCTCCTCCTCCTCCTCCTCCTCCTCCTTCTCCTTCTCCGTCTTCTTCTATTTTGGTTGAGATGATGTCACATCCTATCCTACACACTCCAGGCTGATCTAATACTTGTAATTTTCCTATCTCATCTCATGAGAAGTGAGCACATTTTGATGACTGGACAGTTCTTATTTTTCATTCTATAAACACTGTTGCAATGGACACCCTTGTTCTTATATTCTGCAGATACAAAGTATTTTCTCAGAATTATTCCACAAATGTGTGATTACCATACCCAAGAGTCACCATATGTTAAATTGTTACTACTCCCAAAACTTTACTAATTTCACTCTCAGTTGCTCTCTATGTGAGAGTACCTACGGCTGACACACTAGAAAAATCTGTTTTTTTTTTTTAACTAGCAATCAACTCCTGATGACTCAGCCAGTGACTCTCCACAATAGGGAGAAAACCAGGTGGGCAGCTGTCAATAGATGACAAGCCAACAGATTTTCTCGATATGAACTATTTATCTACTAGGATTTTCCAGTCCCCAGTGGGAGGCCAGCCTGTTTTGTGCTGATAGGAATGCCTGAGAGACTTCTTCAGGGAGAAAAGTGAAATTCAAATGCTTGAGGGCTACCTCCGTCAGTCATTAGCCACCCATGATTTCATTAATAAAATGCTGATTGCAGCTGGGTGTGGGTGCACACCTTGCAATCCCTACACTTAGGTGATCATCGGAACAAGCTGGGTCCAGTTATATAGCAAGTGTGAGTGCAGCACAGGCTAACTGAAATCCTTATTACACAAACCAGTCTTCAGATGATGCCTGAGGTTCAGCATGTAAATCTGTACCAGATATGTGGAGTACTCAGTAAAGATTATAAACTTATACCATTCAAGTATGAACACTGAATTATAAGGAAATACATCTAATCTCTTAGAATATCTACATCGTAACCTTTGAAGAGAACATACTAAAATGAGCTCTCATTTTCTTATTGTTCAGCTTTCCAAGCCTTAATAGTTAATGACTATGTGTGCAGATCACAAACAATACTTCAACCAAATCTAATAATAACATTAAGGATAATCTCCCCATCTTGTCAAGATCGAAACACACTGTGAAAGACTATAATTAGAATGTGGTAGGTTCTTAACTTGAAATAAATTTTATTAACATCAGAACCTGTATATAAGTGTACCCTTCTGTGTCAAATTATTTTTTGAGATGTGGCCAACCATCACTTAACCAACAAGAACATATTCTTAAAAGGCCCTAGAGCCACTTACCTCTAAGTTAAAATCATTTCTTTCTAATCCCAAACTTCTAAAGATCATAAAGAATAAAGTGAGTTAGGTTGACCCTGGTGAACTAGTGAAATACCCCAGATTAAATGTCTTTTATTGCTCTTATCTGTGTTGTCAGATCCCATCTCTGTCTGTCCTTTTGCTGCAGCCTAAATCTATAAACCTTTAACTTCAACATCAAAAGCTGATCAAAACAAGAAGAGTTCAACAGGTCCTGGTCATGAGCACTAGTCCAGGGCTGATTTCCTCTTAAGCATGCCTTATATCTATCTGCCTTGAAGTGATGCTAATAGAATCATTCCACTTGGTTGACCTACCAAGTCTTCCTCTGACTTTTACTGTGGCCTCCATGTTCTTATTCTACTCCCCAGAGAATACATCTCCTCTGATTGTATAAATTTGTGTGCTGGTGGCCCACTGGCCATCCTTGTCCCAATAGAGCACATCTTTCCACATTCCTCAGCAAATGTCTTTCTTAGTCTCTACAACTTGGGGCTCACACCAAGCATCTTTTGTGAGAGCATGTTTGGAGTCTATTTCTATGCATTTCCTTCTTTAATCTTCATTACACTACTTCTTATTTCTATCCATTTCTCTTCTTCTAAAGAAAACAAAGTTAATATATCATCTTTATTCCTCATCACATATACATTTATAGCAAGAGTATGGGGAAGGATGATACAATTTGATTCGTGGCTAGAGGGTGCATTCCACCATGGCAGGGAAGGCATGGTAGTAGCAAGAATAGCTCAGGGCTGTGAGTTGAACGTGAATCCCCTTGCTGATATCTCAATGGACCAGGATGCATAGAAACTAATGAAAAGGAGATAAGCTATAAAGTTCAATAACTTCATCCCATTAACCCACCTTTTCTAACTTCTTCCCAACATCCCAAAAGACCCACAGACACCAGGAAGAAAGAAAGAAAGAAAGAAAGAAAGAAAGAAAGAAAGAAAGAAAGAAAGAAAGAAAGAAAATTCAAACAACAAAAACTGACCAACAAATACCTGAGATTGTGGGGGACATTTTATGTCCAAACCACAATATCCACCCTTGACTATCTCAGGCTTTTTACCATCTCGAAATGAAAAACTCCATTCAGTCCAACTATCCCCCCACAGTCTTGACAGTCTCACTTCTATCTGAAAGTCCACCCAAAGCATCTTCTAAGGTAGAGGCAATATCTTATATGTAAGTGCCTATGAAATCTTGAGCAATTTATATAATTCCAACAGACAAAAGCACAGGGTAAGCATTTCTACTGCAGGGAGGAAGAATGGAGGCATGGCAAGGATAGACAAATTGAAGCCAGACTGAAACACCAACTGAGCAAATAACAACTGTAGGGTACATATCCAGTATCTGAGCTCACTCACGGTGTCATCGTCTGTGCTACCAAAGGCTTGGGGAGTTTTAAGGGTTCGATCCGTTGCCTGTGATGCATGTTCTGTCTTTGGGGTTGGCTCTGCTTAGTAAGAAACCTGTAGCATTTTTGGTCAAATGTTCTTAGTTTCTGGCATCTATAATATCCTGGGCCTCCAGTGAAATTTAGTCTTTAGCTCCACACTTTGGTGCAGGGAATTCAACATTCCAACACACCTGTGGCTTCAGTGGCTTTCTTCAGCCTTGGTGCAAGCTTCCATGACCTCTTCACTCTTGTATGCCTGCAAGTGTAGCACCGCATGGACGGTGCCCAGCTTTGCTGCCAGTTCCACATGCAGCCTGTCCCCTCCTTCAAGGGCATCTGTATCCACCTCTGTGTGTCTTCAAGGCTGAAGTGGAGAAAGCACTTTCCTGGGAACTCTTTTTTTTTGAAACAATATAGCCCAAAGACTCTGTGCTATTAGCAACTCTGCTTTCAAATGAATTTGTCTTGTAACACCCTGGAGGTCTCCATGAATGAGGCCTTGCCTAAGGCTTTCCTGTGTTCCACAGCACTAAGTCAATGATTAGATCATTTTTGCTGAATTTATCTTCACTCAGATTTCAGGGCATGAGCAGGAAGTAACACAGTGGCCTCTAGTCCAATTTCCAATCAAATCCTTCTTCCCTTCAAATGCTTGGGCCTTTGCTGAATTTCCATAGGAATTCTGGTCTTCCATGCTTTCACCAGAATGGCTCAGTAAGCTCTGTTTATGGCATTCTAGGACTTCTCTAGCCCTCAATCCCAACACATCCTCATTCCTCTTAGAAACTAATTCAGAAACCCTATAACCAACAAGGTAAGTTGTAATACGTGGACAAACTCATTTCTTGGAAACAGTACTCTGGTTTTTATTCTTTCCTTGTTGCTGACAAGAAGAATTTACAGGGTGAAAGAATTATTTGGGCTCATAGGTTAAGAGTACCATCATCATGGCTGGGAAGCCTTGGTCACAGGAATGGTTTGCAGATAAGAAGGAGTCCACTTGTCTGCTCACATCTAAATGGAGCAGAAAGCAGAGAGAACTGGGAAGGAGACAGACTATAAACTCCAAGAGACCCTCTTCCATATAAGTCTTATCCTCCAATGGGTCAGCATCCTGTCAAATCAGCATCACTGGGTAAAGCCAGGTATTCAAACAGATGAATCAAGCAGACAGACACAGATAGAATGATTACTCTGGTTGCAATCACAATGTCCTGCCTAAAAGCATGTTGAAAGTTTTACAATATGTACAATGGTAAAACTTTGTTGGAAACCAGTTCAGCAGTATGAAGAAGCAGGGCTTTTAAGAGGTATTAACAATTGTGATATGAGTTCTTTGCTTTCATGGATGAGATTGTTGTCCTTATAAAAGGCACTGAAGGAAAGTATACTTGTCTCTTTTGTCTTTCTTTTTGTGATGACAAGCATGAGATTATCAATTTAATGTCAAAGATACCTCACAATATCCTTAATATACCAGGATTCACCCCTTGAACATTTTAGTCTCTGGAACTTTAAACAATTAATTTATTTTTTTTACTGATTATTATTCCCAATATATTATTACTATATTAATAGCAGCAGACTAAGACAGTAGCTATTCTTGTTTTTACACTGGGTAACCAAGATTTGAAACTAAGTCTTCTAGGCCCAAATAAATGCTTTTCATATTTATAACATTGAAAAAGAGCCATTCAGTTTTGCCTAAATACTCTTTTAAAACAGAGATGTTCCTTTTCCATTGGAAGATATAGAAAATTTTATATAAACAAAAACTTCTGTGCTTTGCTCAGGTGAATTTTATAGTCAGCTGCAAAAAATGCCAAGTCAAAAGAAACCCATGAATCAGGCAGGGGGAGAAACCTCACCCAGAATCTGCACCATGAGATTGGAAGCACAGTTAAATGTTAAGGAAGAACTTGCTGAAGCTTAATAAGAAATGAAAGAGTTAATTGACCTATGAAAAACTTACCATGCACAAGGAAATAATAAAAGTATAAAAAGTTTCTTTCCACTTATCTTCTACCCAACACAGTCCCCTCAGCAAGACATGTCATCCCAACACAGGCCACATGCAAAGGCATTCCAATTAGTAATAGACCCTAGGCATCTCAACGTGGAAGACAGCATTCAAACGGTTTGTGATTATATAATATGTCATAGTTTGCTGCGAAAAGAAAATAAGAGAGAAAATGAAGAAATCTGCTTTTAAGCTCTGGCTTAATTAATTATCCTACCAGACTAATCAGGCTGGAGATATGATGCCACCTCTTTTTCTAACCTTTGATCTATTTCCTACCAGGGTTTGTTTCATTTTCTCAAAACCACAAAAAGAATAAAACAAGGTGATCAAGGCTGAAGTCATCCCCTTTGCAGCTTCTTCTAACTTGACACACTTTTTTATCCTTCAGCCAAATCATGTAAGAATTCTGTTTAATAAATAACAGGTTACTACTGCTAATTGCCATGGAATTGCACAGCAAAAAGAGCTTTTTTTTTTTTTTTAAAAAAAACTTAGGCTATGTAGAATTGCTTTCCTTAAATTTATTTCAAAAGCTATGTGCACTGATTACGATCAGCATTCTGGTTTCTGTTCACATTTGAAGACCTCTAGCTCAACAGACTTGGAGTCGCAGGATTGGCACAGCATATGAGACATTACTCATGCTGCCCAGATTGCCCGAGGACTTGGAAAGATTACTGTGGGTAAAGTGCTGATTCAACAAGCATGAAGACCTGAGTGCTGATTCTCTGTACCCACGTGAAATCCAAACGGATTGGAGACAGGTAGGACCTAGGTTCTTGCAGACCACCCAGCCTGGCTGAATTGGCAAGTTCTACTTTCAGAAAGGGACCTTGTCCCAAAACAGAACAAAACGAACACATGGAGAGCTGTAGAGGAAGACACCTGGATCCAAGTTCTGACTCTCACATGAGCATGCACACATGCAACCTCCCCACATACATGCAAATACATACTTGTACATACCATACAGAGCAACAACAACAAATATTACTGGAAATTCAATTCACATCTAAGTAGGTGGTGTGATAGATTATGAATAAAATGCTTGTAAGTTCTCAAGTTTGCACATAAGCATTACAATCACTTAAACCTGCCCAGAGGTTACCTAGAAAACTAGCAGCACAACATTTGCCATATCACTCTTGTCTTTAACTGAAAATGTGTTTCTCTACTCTCTATATTTTTATAAATGACATTACAGGCTTATCTGGAAAGAAACAGGTAGTGATACTTGCTGGTGCTGTACTGGGTGGACATTTTGAGACGTAAAAGCAGCAACTATTAGCTCCAGTTGAAATAAAGGAAGGGAATGGACAATACCAGCCCCAGACTTCTCTTAGTCAAGAAAGTACGCTATTTTCCTTATTCTGCCATCAATGAGTCATTTGCTTAGCTGTTATTGTGTCATGAACTGTTCTATTCCAAAATTTTAATGTATGAAACATTCATGTTTCTCAAGTTACAAGATAATCTATAACTTGTGTGGACCTAAGTGGTCGGGCTGAAAGAGCCTGGACACAACTGATTCTGTATTCTTTTACCAAATACATCATTTTCTGAATATTGCAGACTACTAAGAGTTCTTTCCAACCAAGAGAACAGAATAACCAATCAGAGAGAGAAATAGAGTCTCTCTCTGTCTCTCCCTCTGTCTCTGTCTGTCTCTCTCTCTCTCTCTCTCTCTCTCTCTCTCTCTCTCTCTCTCTTCTCTGAGTGTGTGTGTGGGGGGGGGGGTGTTACCATAGTCCTTTGCCAGATGCTGCACTAGTTAATGGTCTATGTTGTCATGCACACTCAGCTACTGGCTTGAAACTGGGTAACAACGATATGTATTCTGCACAGTTTAGATATAACAGTTTAGAAGTATGTCTGCTCTGGACTCTGTATTTCAGATTGGAATTGGAAAAGCATCATAAGTCACATCAAGAATTTAGAAACCTCTCACAATCCCCGCATGGTACAGTGATCTGTGATAGTGAATGTGAATGCTGTTTTGCATCCCTGAGTTTAGTCAGACTGTGGCGTCTTTATTTTCCTGAAAGACGAACCAAAACCTGCCCTGTGTCCACATGGCACTGTTCTCCGTCTTTGGAAACTTCTCTCTACATTTCTTAATTTACACCCTTTACCTGCAATATGAAACTTTCTTCTTTCCCACTTTCTATGATAATTTAATCCCACAGGTCTCTCCTTAGCTCCCTCAATTAACCTTTCCATATTGGCACTTACATGTCCATCTTCAGAAAGACTCAGTTACTCCTACTTTTAAATAACTTTTACCAAGTGTGCTCAGTTAATTTAGAAATAACCTCTTTCTGGTAATTCTAAATGTCATTTTCTGAGTGATCTTGACCCATTCCTTTACTGAGCTCCTTCCCTGCTGCGGCTTCTGTGAGGATGAGCCAGGTTAAAATGATTTCTGTTTTCCTCTTGAACAGCCTTTCTACTTCACATTTCTCCAGACTCTGTCCTTAGCTCTTTATTCATTATTTCTCTTTCTGGGCCTTTCAGTGACACAAATCTTGCCTCCACCTTTTGTATCCATGGGTGGTGCTATTCACAAAAGACCAACTTCTGAAATTTGGATGGTTTGTACAATCATGGGGAGGACCCAAGTGTGTCTTGTCAGCTGTCCTTCTGTGACAGCTATCCTACCACCAGCTCATTCTTACACATCAGAACCCTTCACTAACGGCTCAGGAGGTGATGAAGGGGAAAAGAATAGAAAAGACATGCCAGTAGTTTTGTGTTTTGTCCTCATTTTTGTTTTAAATACAGTCTCAGAATTGGCATCCGTCATTCTGAACCTGTGCTATACTGGTTGTAACACACTGTGATTGCACTTACCTGGAACAGATGTTGCTTGGTGGGGTGGAGATGTACCCAACAGGACTTGGAAGCTAATTCTGATGACATTACAGTGCTCTCTTCCTTTATTCCAACTCAGTCACTAGCTGTGTCCTGCGAGTCCTTCCATTACAGATCCCATAGGATATATGGGTGTGGCTCTTTCATATTCCCTTCTAACCCAGCACTCCCAAGATGGACTTGACCTTTGAAGGATATGCTTTCTAAAATTCCGGTGTCATTGTATAGACAGAGAGCATAACCTGAGCAAGCCGCCCAGATGATCCGGCTCAGGAACTCGGCGAAAAGCCTGTTTCACAGTGTCCACGTCTACACGACGCACAGGCCACACAAGGCCACCTGCTCCCCCTTTCTCACCGTGCACGCTTCACGATACTTGCTATTTTCCACAGCCCCTTCTCAAGCTTTGCCTTTACTTTTCTCCTGTCCAACATAATCTCCTCTCCTCACATAATCTCTGTGTCTGATTTCATTCATTCCTTTGCATCATGCTAAACATTCAGAGTGGGAATTAAGCCTTTCTTCTCTTTTATTTCTGTTGCCCATAGCCATCTCTTTGTTTTCAATTCCATGGCTGTTTTTCTTAACATACACCACTCTTTATAACTCTGCGACTCTTGTTGCAGTATTTTTCTACCTGTGTACTTAATGTTACCTCTCTCTTTCAATTTCATTATATAGTCCCTTGATACATTCATCTTGAAAACATCTGTGTGATAGAATATTCATTTGTAATATGATGTAGTTTTAGTATCTTTTAATTGGTTCCTGGGATATAGTATGATGTTTTCCTGCTAAATACAACTCCTCCTTTTTTATATAATAGTAGCATCTGTGTATGTACCTATGAGCGTATATGTGTATGCATGTGTGATATTTATGTATATTTTTAACTGAAATTTATTTCAGCAGCATGATTTGTCCTAAGGACTAAATATTCCAATTTTCTCATAAAATGATTTATAAAGTACTTAGAAAAGCTAAATGGTAAGAACTTTCTTTTAAAATACTTGACACTTGAATTCAACTTTAAAATTTTGAAAAGGTGAATTATAGTTAATCCCAGTGGAATTCCTGAATATACATTTGTTAGACAAATTTGTTTGTTTGCAATTGCATTTTATTTTTCCATATGTATATGGGTAGATCCTTCAAAGCTTTTATCTTTGCTCACAGTGGCTTCATACATGAAAATACTAAAAATTTAAATCTTCCCATTTTCATACAGCAGTTTTAAAGCAATCTTTAGTTCTGCTGTGTGTCAAGGTTTATCAGATTGCCCTAACCCGCATTGCTGCTCCCTTACTTCCACATTCAAGGCTTTTTACTGTGCCTTAGCTAATGAGATAGTCCAAAATGGAGTAAGAAATGTAAATAGGGTATGTAGTAGGTTACTATACCAGGAAGCCATTTCAGGCCAGGATAATTTACCACTTCAGTATTTGAGATGGTTAGTCAGGTCCTTTTACCAGTGCTGGGCTCTCTGTCTGAATGAAGTCACAACATTGTTGAAAACTATAGGGACAATTTAAAAATTAAAACACTTCATCACATATAACATGCTAATCTCTTCTTCAATGTCACTTCCTGAAAATATCTCAAGAATTTTTATATTACAGATGTATACTTACCTTATTTGTGTTTTCGTATCTATTTTAAAATAAAGTTAAAGATTACAAAAAAAAAAAAAAGAAAACATCTGTGTGTCAACCTATAATGGATACTTGTTTCAAAATGCTGTAATTGCAAGGACTTTGAAAAGCAGGCTCTACTTTATCTCTGTGATTCTATTTCCCACAGTTTACCAATACAAAGAGAGGGAAGATATATTTTCTTTCCACAAGTATGAAACATGCAGAGTCCAAAGCATTCATTCATTCATTCAAGGGCTATATGAGGATGAGCTCCTTGTTGTCCCCAAACAGACTAATGTTAAAGAAAATGACTTTTCTGGTTTTGAAGACGGAAGTACAAAAGACGTGTAGCAGAAAGAAAAAAAAACTCAATAACTCAGGCTTGAAAAACTGAGAGTTGACATGATGCATTTAGAAGAAAACAGTATGGACACCTTCACAAACTCAAATTTAAGGTATAGATATGAAAGGCAAATGTTCTAGTCAATGAATCATTACTGTTCCTAATACAATGAGACATCAAGTTCAGAAGAACGTAAAGTTAAATGACTCTAGAGAAGTAAGGGAGGCCTGACCATGAGCAGCCTTGCATGGCATGTCCTATAGTATTATTCCTGAACCTAAGAACAATGAAGACCAAGGACCATTTCAAGGAATAAATAATCTGACCTTGTTTAAGGCGAGAAAAGCAAAGGTAGTGGTGAAAAGGGTTTAGAACTGGCTAAGCCGTGTTATAAGAAGGGGACAAGTGTTGAGAGGAAATTAAGAGAAGCCTTCAGAGAATGGGTCTGCCCAGTCTGTACAAAGAACAGAGAGTGCCCAGCAAAGCAAGAGCTAGAAGAAACAAAAAACCATTGACAGGGCATCATTACCAGCCACACACACTCTCAGAGGGTGAAGAAGAACTCTGAGTAGCTTCATATGTATAGCATGCAGAATGTGACCAAACTTATAAATAAGTGCTAACTCCTAAACTTAGTAGCTAATGAGACAAGATGCAGAGCTGGTGAAAATGAGGTGTATTTTGGACACATTGTGACTGGCAAAATCATACACATGTGATTAATGTACAGGGAGAAGAAATAAATTAAACCAATAAAATGAAAAGAATACCTAGATCTGAAATGTGCTCACAAAGGTTTAAATGAATGATAACTATTTACTTATAAGGCATCCATGAGTTACAAGGGCATGGGATGGACTTCAATACTCACATATCACATTAAAATTAAATGAAATATGAAATTCAAAGTATGAATTACATTTAACACTTGAAACACCACTGGTATTTGTTCTTTAGACTTCCAGTTAATGATGAATGTAAAAAACACACACACACAAAACCAATGAGAGTCAAGAGCATGGAGACCACACAGAATATTCTGCAAGGGTTGTGTCGTGGGAAGGAGGACTAGTTCACTTCCGAAAATTATCAAATGAATGAAGCCTCCTCCATCAGCTGCTCATGAGAGTCACCCCCTTTCTTCTTAGAATCATGGCACAATCAGAACTCTGCCATGTTTTCATGTCAACTTAAGTGAAACACTCATACAGCAGCTGTAACATGCCCTTGTAGTGATGAGCCCAGTGTATACACTTTGTTGCCAATGAACAACATTAATCAAAATGCTTCAAGAGATTCATAACTTCCATGTTCATCCCAATATCGCCTGATTCTTCAATAAAGGACTTATGCTTCCCTCATTCGTTCATGCAACTGATGTTTGTTATTTAGGATATGTTAAAAAAAATACATGGAATTGAATAGAACGAACACAAATCCTGTCCTCAGAAAACTTACATTTTAGTCAGAGAAACAGTGGATCCAAAAGGCAAATAGTAGAGTTTGATACAGGGCTTGCATGGGAGATGCCCCTTAGGCATGATAGTTAAAACGCACGGCCTAAAAATCTAGGAGACCTGTGTACATCCATCTTGACTACCATCAATTAACCTATATGAGCTTCAGTCTTCTTTGCTGGGAAGTGGGACTCATGATACGGCAGAGTTCACAGTGTTGTTAAAAATATTGTTATGGCAAATAAATAGGTTAGCATGCTTTTATTGTCTATATAATAATAACTAGTTCCTCATAGAGAGTTCCAAGTAGGCTCTTGTAAAGCAGATACATACTGAAGGTCAACATGAAGCAGGGAGAAGAGATGGTCCTAGAATTTTAAATCTGGTCGCCATGAAATTTCACTGGGAAGGTGACATTTGAGTAGAGAGTTAAAGGAAGACTAATAACATATTACTATTTTGGTATCTTAAGAGAAAAACTTTTATAGACATAAAACAATTTTATGTATAAAAGTTGTACTGGCCAAACTCTATGGAGGGGAGGCCAAGATAGCTGGGTTAAGACACAGTGAACGTAAGAGCCACATTAGACAAAAGCAGATAAAAATACGAGATACACAGCAAAATACTCTTGGGAATTGAGGGCCAGGAGCTTTGGACATCTTGACTGTCATTTACACTGGTTCCTCTGGCTTCTATGCCACAGACAATTTGAAAAAGATCAGGACCATTTATGAAACAATTAAAAAATATTAGAACAAAGCCATCTAAAGCTTTGACCAAAAAAAAAGGAGCTTGTAAGAGAATAAAAACAAAAACAAGCAAAGAAAGATGAGGAGTAGTAGGGTAAAAGGAAAAGAAACTAGTACTGTTTGAAATATACTTGGACAGCAATGCCTGGAGGTTTTGAGGTTAGATAAGGTGATGTGAGAGTCCAGAAAAATAAACAGGCCAAGGGTTATTTAACAACATTAATCTGAGCCACTAGAGAAATAGAAGGGCAATTAACTGACATGAGAATTATTACAGGAAGAGAAACTTGAGGAATGTGGCTTTGGATATATTAAGTGTGATATGCCAATTGCACATTCAGGTTGTGATATGAAGTACACAGTTGAGTGCGCCTTTGAAAAGAATATTACATCTGAACACTTGCCTTTGGGAATTATCAGTGATAGAGATCAGCTAGAACCCCAGGAAGGATAAAAATCAAGAAAAAAAAAGTGTGTGTGTGTGTGTGTGTGTGTGTGTGGAGAGAGAGAGAGAGAGAGAGAGAGAGAGAGAGAGAGAGAGAGAGAGGAGAGAGAGAGAGAGAGAGAGAGAGAGAGAGAGAGAGAGGAGAGAGAGACAGAGAGAGAGAGAGAGAGAGAGAGAGAGAGACAGAGACAGAGACAGAGAGAGAGACACACACAGAGAGAGAAACGGGTGGGGTGGGTGGGTGGGTGATTATTTGCAGCTTGATTCCTGCAGAGAACAAAGTCCACAGAAATTGGAAACACACACTGATCAGTTGATTGGTGTTTCTTTTGTCTTTTGAGAGGTGGCTTCATTAGCCCAGGCTAACTTCAAACTCGCCCTGCAAGGGTGACCTTGAAATCTTGTTCCTCTCATCTCCACACCCTAGGTGTTTAGGATTATCAAGACGTGGCCAAACACCCAAGCATGGGGTGGATTTAGAGAGCTATGGGGAAAGAGAAGCTGGGCATGGTTTTGTACAGTGATGCTTCCATTAACATCACTAAGGCTGGACATTCTGAAACAGGACAAGCGAGAAAGCAGCACACAAGCTGACTCCAGTGCCTGTAAAACGTCTGGTGAACACAACTAGAAGACATTTGGAAATTCAGATCTGGGCTTTCTGAGATATGCTTGGGTTGGAGACACTACGTAGAGTTCAGCAGGATGTGGGTGGAAATTAAAGTTGGAGCAGTGGGCACAATCCTCTGGGAGAGTGTCAAGTAAGAGTAAGGGCATTCTAGGAAAGAATCATGGGAAAGATCTACGCTTGGCAGGCTGCTCCGGCTGTGTCTAGAATACAGTCGCCTTGCCTTGCACTTGCCATCTATTTCCAGAAGCTTATTAACCAATAAAAACTGACAAGGCCTGGCTTCCAAACTTAAATCTCGGGAAAGTATTTGTGGTCGAGGTTTTGCACTCCTAGCTCACGTGTCCTTCTTTTGATAATTTGTCTATGTTTTCCAGGAGTTCCATATCATTTCAGAGGCCTCTTTGCTTCAGTGTCTCTTCGGTAAGTGCTGGCTGAAATGTCCAATTTTATTTGAAGGTCCTATGGTTTTTGGTCCATTTTTTTCACCTGTTTTTGGCTTTTTCGTGAACATCAGCTCCCTTTCTCGGACTATAACTGGAGCATATGCTGTATGAGGCAGGGCTCACTGTAAACAAGTGTGATCTCCATATCTTGGCATATCTGGCACTTTTGCTGCTCTCTATTTAAGTACCTAGATATTTGTGGTTTTTTTTTTTATTTCCAATTCCCTACCTCATATGGCACATCATTGCCCCAACTACTTTTATTTTCACAGAGTTTAGAGCCTTGGATAAAGCACGAAAGGGTCATTCCCTTTGACTGTGTGATTTTGTCCATCAGTGGAGTTTGATTCCATAAATCAATTTCTCTCTTACAACCGAGATGAACGCTCATAGCCCAGTATCGTTTGAGTTGGAATAGCTCTAGTTTTTCATGGGCTTATACTCCAGTGAGAAATTCTTAATGGATTAGAAAATTAATTAAGCTGCATTATGCTTGAAAGTGGCCAGGGAAAATGGAAAATAGGGGTGTGCAGTCTGTGCCCCGATCAGACATTTAAACTCTCCCTGAGTACTTTCAACTCAGGCCATCAGCATTTAATGTACAGATAACTCATTTTAAAATTGAGAAAGTAACAGTGTTATAATTTTTATAATTTCCCCTTAGCAGAGCTTTATATATTACCTTTAAAGCTTTAAGTAAAATACATTCTAAGGATTTCTGCACCTCACCAACTTTATAGAAATGTCTTGGCCGGTGACTCCTTGATACTGAATATAATAACTCCTGAATGAAGCCAGCAATAAAATCAATCTTACATGTGTGCTCCTGTGCTGCAAAGGTTTTAGCTCCTGTTTTTAAGAATCTTGAAAATATCCTTTAAATATGAAACTGGGTTCTGGGTTGTTGACAATCCTCAGTGTAAACTATCTTTTGTGACTGAGTTAGCAATGTCCACAATCCCTCTTCCCCACCTGCTGATCACACCTATGTAAGACCACTCTACTTGATCACACCTACGTGAGACCATTCTACTTGTAACACAGCCCACCTGTGTCCGGTCAATTACCATCACACAAGAGAACAACCCACAGACTTTTGTCCTTCACATTTTCACCTTTAAGAGTTTTAATCCGCAGAGCTATTGTTCTGTATTCCTTTTTAAAACAATTTACTTCTTTTTATTTTATATATGCTGGTGTTTCACCTGTATGTATGTCTGTGTGAGGGTTTCAGGTCCTCTGGAACTAGAGTTACAGTTGTGAGCTGGCATGTGGATACTGGGAATTAAACCCGAATCCTCCGGAAAAGCAGCCAGTGTTCTTAACTGATGATCCATCTATCCAGCCCCTGAATTCTTTTTTTTAAATTTATTATTTTACTATTTAAATTATTTTATTGAAAATAGGTTATTTTTTCATATATTGCACGCTGACCACAAGTTTTCCCTCTTTCCACTCCTCCCAGTTCCCCACCCCCGTCTCCTCTCCCCTATCCACCCCTGCCCCATCTCCTATCAGAAAAGAGGAGACTTCCAGGAAACAACCAAACATGACAAAACAAGATTCAATATGGCAAGGCAAAAGCCTTCACTCCAAGGCTGGACAAGGTAACCCCATAGGAGGAAGAGTCTGAAGAGTAGGTGAAAGAATAAACCACACACCCACTCCCACAGTTAGGAGATCCACAGAAACAGCAAGCTACCAGCCACACACATACACAGAAGACCTGGAGCAGATACCTGCAGGCCTCAGGCTTGTCAATACAGTCTCTGTGAGCCTGTGTGAGCTCTGCTTAGCTGATCCAGTGGGCCATGTTCTCCTGGTGTCCTCCATCCCCTCTGACTTTAATCTTTCTGCACTCTCTTTGCCAGGATTCCCCAAGTTCTAAGGGGGAGGGACCCAATGGAGACTTCTGATTTAGACTTTCTCTCTAGTCATAATAGCTGGCTCCCATCTACTGCATTCTTCAGGGCTCTCTGATGATGGCTGGACAGGGCACCAATCTAGAGTATCATTAAGAATCATTTCATTTGTTTTTGTTTGTTGATTTGTTTGTTTTTATTTTTCCACTTCTCATTGGTTCTACTTTAGCTCTCTGGACTGTCCAGTATTGATGTGGGAGTCCCCTCTGTATGCTGTGAATACCATTAGTTAACGAATAATGCTGGTTTGGCCAGTGGCTTAGCAGAATAGAACAAAGGCGGAATTCCAAGCAGAGATAAAGGAGAGAGTAGGTGGAGTCAGAGAGAAGCCATGTAACCACTGCAGGAGACAGATGCCGGATGCTGGATGGAACCTTACCAGTAGGCAACAACCACACGGTGATGCACAAATTAATAAAGATAGTTTGATTTAAGATATAAGAGCTAGCTAGAAATATGCATAAGATAATAGGCCAAACAGTATTACAATTAAGATAGCTTCTTTGTATTTATTTCAGGTCTGGGCAGCCAGGAAATGAATAAGCAGAGGTCCCAACTGCACAGTGTACAGTTCCTGGCCATCCAAACAGTGTCAGGCATGGGCTCCCTTTCATGGAGTGGGCCTTAAGTTATACTAAACATTGGTTGGCCACTTCCATAACATCAGAGCCACCACTGCCCCAGGGCATCTTTCAGGCAGGACAGATGGTGGGTCAAAGTCTTATGACTGGGTTGGTGTCCATGTTTCTTCTTTGAGGCCTCCAGAGTACTTTCCATACCAGAAAGACTAGAACATAGGGATGAAGACACCAGCTTAACCTTTCCACCTTCAATGATGTGTGTGTGTGTGTGTGTGTGTTATCCTCAGGAATGGATCCCTGTTGTCAGTTTGCAGAGAATCAACATGGGTTGTTTGAGGATCTTTATGGGGATTACTCAACACCTAAACTGAATGCAACCCCATCTCTCCACCAAGAGCCTTGCCATGCTACAAGATGTGGCCAGTTCAGATTCTATATCCCCCATTAATAAGTGTTCTCACTAAGATCACTGTCATGGATTCCAGGAAGTTTCCACACTGCCGCCAAGAACCTCAACATAAAACCAAATATACTGAACCTGATAGAAGAAAGAATGGAGAATAGCCTGGAGCTCATCAGCACAGGAAAAGATTTTCTGAACAGAAAACCAATATTCCAGGTACCAATATCAACAAATAATAAATGGGATGTCTGGAAACTGAAAATTTCTGTAAGACAAAGAACATCATCAACCAACCAAATGGGTATCCTACAGAATGGGGAAAGATTTTTACCAACTATACATCTAATTGAAGACTAATATCTAAAAATAGATAAAGAACTTAAGAAACTAGACAGCAAAAGTCAAGTAATCCAATTTAAAATGGGGTACAGATTAAAACAGAATTCTCCACCACAAAATCTCAAATGAGGAAAACTTAAAGAAATGTTCAAAATCCTTAGTCATCAAAGAAATAGAGATTCTTCTACATACTTCGACCTTTGACGATTTACTTAACTGTCTTTATGAGAATTCTTTGTCTTTTGATCATTGCCACCTAGTAACTGTTCTTCAATGTTTTGAAATAATTCCATCTAGCCAGTAGAAAAAATTTGCATTGAGACCGTCTATTTTAACTCATTCATTATGGAGTCCGCACAGCCATGTCTAACAGACATGGGCTTCCACATGTAGAGCTGATTTCTGTCCTTACACCCACAAGGTTTAGGAATCCATGGCCAAGGTGATTAATGATGACCCTCGGGGTCTAAGATTCAATACTTTTACACGGTCTTCGGGATCAGAGATTTCAACATTGTAAGACCTGAAAATCCTTCCTGCTGAAACCCTACCTTCGTTTCCAGAAAATCCTGTTTCTGTACTCACACCACATGACAACATTCCCTCCCTGTACCAGAAGCCGTACGCCCTTCAGATCTGGAGTTGAATGTCACACATCTCCACTTCAGTCTCCCCCTGTCCCTGTGGTTGCCTGATGAATATTGATGGCACACATATTTCTCTTAGTCGTTTATAAGAGCTCAAGTAACAAATGAATTTTTCTACCCCTGCTGCTCTCTAAACTTTAGGAAGTATCAAGTGAACCATTAGCCATTTCATGATATTCAACTTGGGAGACCATGCTGGGAACAGTTGCAATTTAATGCCTTTTAAAATATACAGCTGTGTGCTGTGTCATATCCCATCCTATTACAGTTTTTTGCCATATTTTCATTTTATTGTGCTATTAATTATTTATTATCATCATTTTACTATCAAATAATATTAATTATATTATTTTCATTTGCTTCTCATTTCTTTTTTTATAAATGTTATATAATATTAACAAAATCTTGGACTATGTCTTGAGAGGCCAGCAGAGTCTCTGAATTGCCTCTGCCAGCTTGTCATTATAGAACCCTTCCTGGGGTCTGTTTGGGCATCTCTTACACATGTAAAAGTGAACAATGAGTTACTTGGCAATTGCCTTTCCTTCTCTTTATTCTGTAAATTTTGCACAATATATAAAACTAGAGAACAAATTATGATGTTCTCAATATGAATCAGTTTTGGGGGGCAATATTAACAGGCCCTTATGCCTAGCAAAAATATAAATATTGTAGGATTTTTAATGACTCTGTATTAATTACTTTTCTGTTCTGGTAATAAAACACCACGACCAAGGCAATTTACTAAAGAAGGCATTGCTTAATTGGGCATATGGTTCCAAAGGAGTAGAGTCCATGAATTCAGCAAAGACATCATGTGGTAGGAACAGGTGAGAGATCACATCTCAAACTGCAAGCCTAAAAGAGAGGAACCACCAGGAAAGGTTGGAGACTTTTGAAGTCTCCAAGCCCACCTCCAAGGACACACCTCCTCGTCAGGGCCACACCTCCTAATTTTTCCCAAGCAGTATCAGTTACTGGTGGACAAACATTTACACATATGAGACTATGGGGATCACTCTCATTCAAACCACTACAGCCTCTAAATTATTGCTTATTAGCATCCAAATAAGGTAGACTCACACAATATTTTAGTTAGTAATGACATTACCAGTCTATCTGAAGTGAGTTCTCAAACTAAAAACTAAGGAAAAATAACTTTGCTAACAGAACAAACTTCATGGATTCTGAGTGGAAAGGAGAAGAATTTGGGGACTCGTATCTTTCTGACTTTAAGTTGAAATTAACAGCCCCACAGAGGACTTCGTTAACAATACTTCTTTCATTTTCCTATTTCTGTCTCTAAATTATCCTAAATGCTTATGTTTACTGTGGGGAAAATCAAGTAAATCTCAACTGTAAGTCATGTTCCTAAGGATGATACTGTGTAAAGCCCTACAGCCTGAAACAACAGTCTCTCGCTTAACAGTCATTGAACAAGCCAACAAATCGGAGGTAGATACATGGATAGCAGCAATCATCGTGAGGGTTCATCTTGAGTGTCACCTTGACTGGATTTGAAATTAACTGGGAGACGCCTGTGGTCAGGACTTTGAGGGCATTTCCACAGGTGTTTAACTGAGCAGGGAACACTTACCTATGCTGTTATCAGAAAAATGTATATAGTCATTTGCAACATCGAGCATAGTATTCTGATGAGATTACTTCTATGCAAGAGTGCCAGTTCTTCTTGCATCTGATTGTTAAATTATACCTTAGTATATAACTATCCAAATGAATATGTATGTATCAAAGTAATCTTTTTTAGTCTCTCTAGAAAAATAGTAAATATGATGAAATCTATTTTTGCTTTCACTTAGCACATGCCAGATATCTTTCTATTTCAATGTGTAGTGCCCTTTTGGCTACAAATAGAGAACTACCAATACTAATTAGCAAACAAAAACACACATCTAATGGGGTTCCTAAAGGATATGCCTTAGTGTAACGCAGCCCTTTGAATTTTAACAGAGCAACCAAAGATAAAAGAACAGTATGTCAGCCTTGTAATTGATCATTTTGTCCCCTACCTTTCCTTACACAAAAGCCACGCTTGTAAAGTATTTGCTAAAGGCCATTTGATTTTCCTTAGATGTGAAAAACAGATCTAATTAAAAAGCACACTTAATTTATAATCAGCTTCTTCTCTTAGCATGCTTTGTGTGTTTTTGAGAATATTTTTACTAAGATGTGGGTTTCAAATCTTTGAAATTTCATGTCATAAAAAGCCTTAAGATGGTAGTAGTTCCATTTAAAATATTCTAACCTATCCTTTTATCTAATTTTAGGTTACTGGTGTGTGTGTATTCAGTATATTCATGTATATGCATATAGCCATAAAGATAGACACAAAGAGTGTGGAACCTCACTGAACTCCTATCCCCAGTGGCTTATACATGCAAGCATCTCAGTTATTAAATTCACTGAAAATCAGTCACCATCTTCTAAGCAAGATATCTTGAAAGAAAACCCAAATTCCACAATACTACTATACTGTCCTGGTTCCAGATTTTATACTCAAAACTTTTTAGTTACAAACAAAATCATGGCACCTCAAATCTCTAATCCTACTACTTCTGAGGATGAGAAAGGAATATTGGCCTGAATTAGAGGCCAAACTCAAAAGAGAAAAAAAAAATTATTCACAGAATAAAACCGAGTCTTTCAGAAAAGCGGTATATAAACCAAAAGTGACTAATAATCAGAATAATTGATATTGGAAAAAATGGTTAGATGTTGTTTCATTTTTCTTTTCTGTTTGGAACTTTTAAGATGTAAGATGATTGGTAATGCTAACACACAGCAATTAGATGGAGCGGGACACAAACCAAGTAAAAAGGTGTATATACAAAGTATGCCTATGATACCAGCAGGACGGAGGACACACGTCTAGCCTGAGGATCAGAAGATCTTTAAAGGGCATCTTGTCATAAGAATCATGGATTGGTAACAGTTGGAAGTCACCAACAGGTTCAACGGGGTATAGCAAATCTAAATGAGGAAGCAGAAAGATGTGGAAGGAACCAGGTAACTTAAAACAGCTCATGGTACGCCTATGAGATAGAATGAAGAAACACATTTCACATGATCAGCATTTTCCCTCCTCATTGACAAGCTTTCTAGGAGTCTGAAGGAATGAGACCACAAATAAAGGCTCTTACTAAGTAGGAGAGGGCAAACAGATCTGAAGGATACAAGATACTGAGCACAGAAGAAAAAGGATAGGGCAGCCCATTATAGTATCAAGAAAGTAAGACAAGGACATACACCAAGTTCAAGGGAAAGAAGTCAGTTATCAACTAAGGAGGCAAAATAAATACATGGCAAGTCACCCTGGTGTCAGCAGTCAGGAAGGACAGAGCCGTAGCTCTACACAGTCGGAGGACATCCTCAGTCTTTTAGGGACTGTGACTGAGGCAAACTCAGGATTTGTGCTTTGATGCAGAAAATCATTTCAAGAGTAGCCAACAGGAAGTGGAAAAGAACTTTGCTAATTATTTCCCCATAAAACTTTAAGCACAGGGGTTAATATCAAGTCCCTGAGAAAGACACAACAAAAGGTGGGTGTGAGCTTCTGCAAGGAAAAATCACAGTTTATCAAACCACATGCTTAGTGCAGATTTTGAACAAGAGGGTTAAGGAAAAAGAAGATGCTAGGAAAAACACACTAAAGTGTCATACAGGTGCCTCAAAGGAGAGCTGCAGCCTAGTGTCTGAGCCATATATGCTATTTTGGTTACTCTAGTGTTAAATATCAAACGACTGCTCAGAAATACTTTTCTTTCCTTTCTTTTTTTTTTTTAAATAAGTAAGATTCTAGGGTAGGTCTGCAGACACCATGCATGGAATTATAATCTGGTAAAGTAAAATCACGACCCACCTGTTTTTTGTTGACATTACTGGATCACACAGATTTTCGGCAGAAGAGGGAGAGTAAGGTCTTTTGCAGTTGTTAATTGTGCCGGAAATTCTTGCTTTTCAGTCTTCCACCAGGCTCTGGAGTCAGGGACTCCTTCACTTTCTAATGCCCTCATAATGCTTTTCTACCTCTCTCTCCTGCTTCAGTGCTCTCTAAGGACATGAGCAGGAACAGGGTCATAGAAGAAATTCTGAACCAATAAATAGCAAGGCAGGGAGTTCATCACAATAGAGGGCTGTTTGCCAAACACTGGTCTGAGAAGTTTTTTGATAATAGATGTCTTCATTTCTCATAACCTACCAGTGAAGAAGTCACAATTATGACAATTTTAAGCCTATGAAATCTATAATGCATATGGGAACCTTCTCCTTGCTGTGTTGTAAGCACACCCATGTATTATCTTCAAATCTCTGTCAAACAGCTCAGCCAGCAAACAGCTCCCTCAGTGGATCATCACACTGGCTTGAGGTTTTCTGTCCTGGGAAGACACTGTGGAAATTTGTGAGCCCTTCCAGAAATTTCTGCAGTTCTTCGTCTCACCAGAGTCCCTGGAGATGATGAATCTACAGCTTCAAATGCTTCATATGCCTACACACCTTGTGCTAATTCCACGTGGAACTGGCTGAGGAGGTAATTCAGGCAGCGAGCTTAACAACACATGTGGAACTGGTTAGGCGATTCTACTTGGACCAAGAAGCTAACCTACTTTTCTTCTAACTTAAAATGGTCATTGGGATCCCACTCTTTTTCTTTTTTTATGATTTATTTAACTTTATTTTATGTGCATTGCTGTGAAGGTCTCAGATCTCGTGGAACTGCGTTTTCAGACAGTTGTGAGCTGTCATGTGGGTGCTGGGAATTGAACCTGGGTCCTCTGGAAGAACAGTCAGTGCTCTTAACCGCTGAGCCATCTCTCCAGCCTCCCCCACCCCCACTCTTTTTCAAAGCTGTTTCCAGCCAGTTTACTTCCTCTCCATTGTCCTATCAGTTTGTTTTATCCAATCTTGATCTACAAAACTGATTTTATACTCTATTGCTGCAGCTTCCAAGCTTTTCTCTAAGCTCCATCAGACATGACCTCAGCATCCTCCCAGGGTTTCTCGATGACAGCAGCTAGCATTTACAGCAAGGGTCATGGCCTGAGCTAAGGATCAAGACCTGGTTTGTCTCATGGAATCTTTCCAACGGATCTATGAGGTAGGTACTATGATTAGCCTCATTTCATATCTAAGTAACAGGAGCTTGAGTGTTTTCTAACATTGGAACAACAGGAAATATCAAAGATAAGCTTAGGGCCAGAGGATTTAGTGTGCTTAACCACTGCCTTCTGTTGCCTCTCACTGCTTTAAATAAAGATCTACTCTAGATCCTCTACTCAAATTCTCCAAAGCATCTCTCAGAGCCTCCATTGCCTTTCTCAGACAGGATTCCTGTCCTTCCTTCTTTATTTCATCCTCTCTTATCTGCTTGTCTGATTATAAACACTGGGTTTCAGGAAGTGATGCTCCAACATATGACGCATTGGTTTGCTCAGTGCTATTCCGGGAAGGATGTTTTGAGGGTTTCAGAAGGTCTCTCAGTGACCTTCTGCCCTCCTATCTCCTGCCTGTCATTCTTCTTTCACAGTGAGTCCTAGAAACCAGGTCTGAAGGAGGCAGGCCGAATAGCGCAGGGGAATAGGCACGCTGGGTAAAAGCTGATGCAACCACAGAGCTATATTATAGCAGAACATTACATGACAGCTGCCAGTGAAAAACAAGCCTTTCCAGGACCCACAGGGATCAACATGGCAGATCAAGATGACCTCTAAGTTCATTACAATGGCTGCTATGTATCGCTGCCCTTGCAGAATTGGCTGTTTCCATCATGTTTCTGGTGTCAGGACACATCCAAAGGCTCATCTAAGAACAGAATATATGAGTAAACTCTACTCCCCAGGAAAACCTCTAGGCTTTTTTTCCAGTCTTAACTCATGAATAATTCTCCCCTTCTTTAAGCTGTATCCTAAAATGTGCTATTCACAATGACAGAGGACTCACTCCAAGACCCGCTACATTCACCCTTCAAGTGTACATTTTGTTGTGCAATAAATGCACTCTCCCCTTTTACTCACGTGTGAATCCTTTCTCTGACAGTAAACAGAACCTGAGATCTTGCCAGCCCCCACATCTGGCAGCAATAGAAACCAGAGATGTGGATCTTACTTTCCCTTGCCTTTCTCTATAAGCACTGGAGACAAAGAAATCTCTCTGGTATTCTTCTGAATTGAATATGGCGCAATCCCTCTTGAATGTTCTTTCTTGGAAGTGAGTAGTAGTAAGTGGAGAGTCCAAGTATCGAGAAACACTGGCCCTGATGCATCTGCCACTTTAGTCTGCTGCCTGCCAGGCCAGCCACTCCATCTATTCAATCACATTTACTATATCAAATCTTGTTCACCCAAACACATTATCTGCCATCAGATATTAGCGTTCATCCAAACATGGTTGTTTTCATCCAAACATGGTTGCTACCTCCAGATCGCCTCCTTCATGCAATCACATTCATTACCATCAGATCTCACTATTGATCTAAACGTAACTACAACTATTTGATCTCCCCATTCACCCACTCATTCTCACTACAGTCAGACCTCACCATTCATTCAACCATATTCACTACCATCAGACCTCACCAATCATCCAAGTGTATTCACTACCATCAGATCACATGATTCATTAAATAGTTCCCCCCAGCTGTTGTTCTTCATAAAAAATAAACAAGCAAAAACAGTGTTTCCTGAGTTTGAGGTCATCATGTCGAATGTTTTCCTTGTCATGCAAAATAATGGTGAGACAAATTAGTGATGATTTTCTCTTGTTAACTCAACTGTTGTTAGAGGACTGTTGCTATGGACCTTAACATGGAGGAGAAAGGGATACTCTCACTTACAAAAATATGACTTTCTTCTCTACCTAGTAAAGTGTTTTGATGTTCATTGTCTCCAAATTCTTAATATTTTCCTCAGAAATGCCAGCTAGATACGTGGCTTATCAGTCTCAGGTTTGTCAAAACAATAAAATTACAAGATGTAACTGAATGCTACATGCAGCACATGGCTAGTAAGCGTGATGTAGGGCGTGCTTTACCACTTCTAGTCTGGTAATCACCAATTAGGCAAATAACGGGTAATAAAATATGCACAACCTGAGGACTCCATCCGTTATTGATCATGAAACTAAAATAAAAAACAGTTGAGTCCGAGAAGTACTAAGGAGACTGGTTTCAATATGGAAAAAAAATCAAGCCTTCTTCAGCAATAATTAAAGAATTCTGTGTGGAATCTGAGACCTGTAGGCAAAACTCATATTATTTGAGTTCTTTGTATAATAACGTTTTCACTATAATAATGTTTGAAATAGCAACTAACCAAACTCAGATGTGAGAATATGGCTCAAAAACAGAAGACAAAAGAAAAAGTGCAGTGCTCTCCGGGGAAGACACCAAAATGCGCCATTTCATTTAACGGGTGTCTATTCTATGTATTTTCTTCAAATCCCTCACAATACATCCAGAAGGAGCTCCCCCCTCCCCTGGACACTCATTACAATGATTATTTATGGTTCTTCAGAGTTATATTTTTGTCTTTTTCAGCTCTTATCTCAAACTTGGCACTAAATAAGTGATTTCTGATCATTTCTTTATCCTTTGTAATTGGGGTAGGTACTCCCGGGATAATGGGATAGCAAGGGTGACTCTAAAGTTGGTGACATCAGTTTTGCAGCCATCCTGACATGGATGTAAAATACATCCTGGACTGATGGAAGGTAGTGTATTCAGTCCCTTGAGACTGTGGATCTCTACTAAACAGAATGTCCCCTACATTCTGTACATCCCCACTACAGTGCCCCATAAACTTCCTCAGCTTGGAAGTAATACTCATGAGAAAGAGGTATGCTGGGTAGCAGCAGCAGTCAGAGCTCGATGACAAGGAAGGCACAGGACAAATAGGAATGAAGAAAGGAAGTGAAACATCATTCAGCAATAATTTCACCTCTTTTAATTATTTTCTTTAAATGCTTGATTTTTTTAATGTTTGAGTTTTTCTGGGTAGTTAGCTTTATTCTTATTCAAAACATTTCTATCTTGCTAACTTATAATATGAGACATATTTAATGATACCATATGACTTAGCAAATATATCTATTAAGTGACTCTTAGCCTGGCATTTTATGAAATACCTTCTCCTTATAAAGTTACAAAACACAATCAATGTTTATCATGAAAGGGACATGTATTCTACTCATAGACAGCTTGAGAAAGTAGCTCATTTAGTTCTAGCACATTCTGTGGATTCTAAAATATGGTGAGCATCTAAAATCCAGAAAAAGGACAATGCCAAAATTTTCAAGCGTGGGAATGAACAGATTGCTCTGTCTATAAGGTGCTTGCTTTACAAATGTGAGAATCTGTGTTCCATCCCTAATACCTACATTAAAAAGCTGGGTGTGATGTTGTGGGTTTGTAAACCTGGGACCGAAGAGTCAAGACAGGAAGACTTTTGGGGCTTACTGGCCAGACAGTGACTACTTGGTAAGTTGTAGACTGATAGGTCACCCATCTCAAAAAAAAAAAAAAAAAAAAAAAAAAAAAAAAAAGAGTAGATGGTAGTCAAAGTATGATACCCAGTACTGCTTTCTGTCCTCTATACATCCTTACGAAATATGTGCACCTAACCCCCAATACACATGTGTATCTACATACTCACAGACATGCGTGCGTACACACACACACACATAGTTTTAGATATTGTCTGTAATCTGAGCAACTCCAGAGACTGTGACCAAAGGCTCACGAGTGCAAGGACAGCCCAGATAACACATCCTATTCTGTCTGAAAAATTAGTAAGAAAACAAGTCCTTTGGGCCAAGAGTAGTGGCTAACATAGGTAATCCCAACCCTTGGAAGGCTAAGGCATAAGAACTGACATGCGTTGGAGGCTAACTTGGGTTACAGAGTGAGACCTTAGCTCAAAACAACAAACAAGGAGGTTTTTGCAGTTATTTGTGTAGAATAAATGGCTTTATCTGTTTTCATCTCCATAAAAATAAGGTATTCTGGCCAGTTCTTGTGTTTGAATTACATAATGAGAATTCCACAGTAAAAAACTAAGACAACTAGCTTAGTTCTCTACGATACATGGGGATTTCCATAAGCAGCAGCCTTCAGAGGTGGCTGTTGGAATTTGCTCTGACGATCCCACTCCTCCACCTTCAGAAAGGTTCTCTTGTTGTGGGCCTGATATTTGTCTCAGGACAGATTTTTCCAGTTATGCAGACCTCATATTAAAATGAAACTGGTGGGGGGAAATAACTCACTTGAGCTGCCTTATTATCCAACAGATTTAAACCAGATCTCACATTGTGGAAGGGGATGAGAAGCAGTAGGCAAGTGAGCGAGAAAGATAAAACACGTGCACCTTGGATTCTGACCTTAGCCAGAGCTTTGCCGATGCCATTTTATTTTTCAAATACTCTCATGGTCACTCTTAATTTTCTCGATTTCATTTCACCTGAGGCACACACACACACACACACACAATTTGCCAATACTTAACTCATCCTGGCTGCTTGTACTTGAAAAGTTATGTGGTTGAAGATTCCACTCATGGGTCAGCATGATATGTGCTCCAAGGCCACCTACTCAGCCCACAATGAATTTCATCCATCTCCTAAATCACTCACAGGGTAATACTGTCAATTTTTAAATGTTTTTTTACAAGTATGTATTTTTTTAAAAATCTACATGATTTTCAAACACTTCAATCTTTTATAAGTAGTGTAAGTTTCTTTAAACTTGTGTGGTCAATTTCTTTATTGGAGAAGAAAAACCCAAATGTCTTTTTAACATTAGCATTACAGACACAGCAGTACTTGATTCCAATAATGAAATGGCATGTGTGTGTATGTCTCTCTCTCTCTCTCTCTCTCTCTCTCTCTCTCTCTCTGTGTGTGTGTGTGTGTGTGTGTGTGTGTGTGTCTGAGAGAGAGAGAGAGAGAGAGAGAGAGAGAGAGAGAGAGAGAGAGAGATCTGTAGTTCCTGTGTTTCCTTCTCAAGGCTAATCATTTTTTTTCATAGACACTAAAATGAAAGCCTAAAGGAGATAATGTGTTTCATTTTACATAGGTTAAGGTTAACTGCTTATCTGCCAAGGAAAGTCTACTCAATGGGGAGGGGCAGTTATAAACATACATGTGCATTCTTCATATTGTTTATTAAGACAGGGTTTCTCAATGCACTTCATTGAACTTGAAGTCCATGGTTAAGCTAGACTGACTGTCGAGCAAGCCCTGGTAAGCCTTCTCGAGTTCTGACCTTACAGATATGCTATCATGCTTAGCATTTTCACCTGAGTGTTGGTAAGAGAATACACATCCTGTTTACGTGTCAAACATTTTACCAACTGAACCATCTCCCCAGCCCCAGAAAAAAATAAAATGTAACCAATAGTGTTTAGTTACAAAAGAAAAATGAAGAATAAAACCAACTTTGACACTAACACCTTAGTAGGTGAAAGGGCATGTATTAGTGACAGCAGTAAGCTAGAAGTGACCTCAGCAACATGGTTATGCTTCTGAGTCAAGTCTGAAGGACCAGAAACTGTGTATCACAAACCTCAAGTGTGCTTAACAGGACATACACAGCAACTATGCTTCTTTTTCCTGAAGCATGCTTTACAGCATGCTATATCATGATAGATAGATATATGTATGTATATATATAATCTTTACATTTAAGATGCTGTGAATTATATTTCCTTTATGTCTAGATAGCAATCACATGGCAAAGAAGCAGATATGGGACATTGAAGAATGAAGGACCTCCCATCATATAGATGACAACCACTGGCTCATGCTGAAGATGTCCTTTCAGTTGTGAGGTGATACAACAACACATTATTGTCATAATCATTAGCTTGCCTTACTCATTCCACAGGTTTGCAGTGGGCAATAAAAGTAAGTAAATAGGGCCTGGAGAATGACTCAGCGCTTTAAAATTTTTGCTGTTTCTGTAAAGGTCGGTATTAGTTCCCTGCCTTCCACTCCAATACACACTCCAGCACACACTCCAGTACACACTCAAGTACACACTCCAGTACACATTCACACTCCAGCCTGTAACTCCAGCACAAGAGGATCTGTCAACCTCTAAGAGCCTCCGAGTGCTCCTGAGTGTATGTGGTGCCCATATACTCATGCAGCTTCACACTTATAAATGAAACCAATAATATTTTTAAATGTAAGCAACAACATTAATGGCACCTTCCTTTTACTGAATATCGAGACAATAAGCATAAGCAAAAACACACACCAACCATGAGCTCAGAAATTGCTAACAGAAGCTTCCCACAAGAGTAGTACTAACAGAAGAGTGCATTCAAGAAAAATGAGACGCAAAAAATTAAAATTCCACAGATTGTCAGGGGAAAAACACAGAGATCGGTTCCCATCGATGTTTGGTGACATCTAATATGGTGGGCAACAAGGAGTATTTGTCTATTTCGTCATTACTAACAAGAAGACACGAGGAGCACTCTCTTCTTACCTCTTTGTTTTCAAAGGTTGCTGATAAGGACTTTTGGGGACATAATACCTCTTTAAAGATTATTTTTTTAAAGCAAAATTCTAAAAGTTAATGAATCTGGTGGTACACACCTGTGATTCTAACACTTGAAAGATAAAAGTGGGAGAATCAAGAGTTCAGGGACAGCCTTAGCCAGACAGCAAGGCCAGCCTGGAGTACATGAGACCATCCAAAACAAAAGAAAACAAACAAAAAACCCAAACCAAAACTGTTCTAAATGAACAAGCTTGCTATATAAAATGGCCAAAATTAGAGTTAAGTAGAAAACTTATTCAGTTTACAGAAAACAATATTTTCCTTTGTTCGACAGAGAATGAGCTCTCAGTGTTTCTGGTGCACCTCTAAGTTAGAGGTTTTATCTGTAGTCGCCTTCACATCCTTGGATGCTAATGCTTGTCTTCTGCCCATGGTACTGTACACTTGTACATTTATGTACAGTTGAAATATTTTAAAAATTAAAATATGTCATAGACAAGGTGATATTGATCAACCCCAAATCCCTTTCCACCTCTCAAAATCCAGCTAAGGGCATTTAATCTCCTTAACTCCGAAAAAGATGCAAATATCCCCGTCGACCAAATTGTTATTAAATTAGAGCAAAAGCAAAGTCTCTCTCTTACTCAAGCTAGCGCAGAGAGACAAAGGTCTGTCTGTTTCGATGACTTTTCCCTAAGGTAGATAATTGAAATGATTCTAAGTTTGGCTGTTCAAGCACTAAAGTGTCATAGTGATGAGCGTGGTAAGATAAATAGAGGGATAGCTTACAAATATTTCCCTTTGCAATCTGGTATTGCATATGGATGCCTGGAATAAGTAATGTAAATGAGTCTCCTCTAATTTACATTTAAACAGGGGCTTAAGCAGGATCAAGGAGCACCGTTCTGCCTTGGAAAGCCAGTGCCTGAGAAGAGTGGCGGGGATTGTCGTCAGCATTATAATTATTACTAAGTTCTCCCAAAAAAGGCTCTCATTAGAAATGGATCTCTCTGCAGGGAATATTTGAGACTGGGGTGTCTGGGTAAAATGTGAATCGAAGGCTAATGTCAAAAAAAAAAAAGCCCTGAAATTACATTTTCAAAAGAGGATGTTACGTTAAACAGTGATAAACTGGGTAATTACAAGAATTTTCTGAATCTTCTAGCATAATTAATGACGTGGAACACTGAAGTTTGAAATTTGAAATCCTTCTATTCTAAATTATGCTTTTATATTTACATATTACATTAGAATAAAAAAAATCAATGTCAAATGGAAAGATTAATAAGTGTAAACCAAGCACGGATCCGTTATTTGTCCATTGTGAATATTACAAAGGAAAGAAAGAGTTACTTCTCATTTTAAGTTGGTTCTTGCTAACTGCAGGGCTTTTACTAAAACTAATATTAATATTATCTTAGTTAACTTTTCATATATAACAAGCTCTGGGTAAATAAACCCTGTATGAAAGCTGAAATGTAATTTATAATGAATTTGTGCTAATGGTATCTAATACGCCTAGTTTAAATGAAATCTTTATTAAGAGTAAATGTTGCTCATTTGCTTCAAAGGGAGTTACCAAACAAGTGTAATTTGATGGCAATTTAAGGAGTAACACAGTGTTAGCTAATACAAGTGTAATTTAAATTTCTTTATGACAGTGTGGTACAGGGGGTCACATATTTTTCAAACAATGTTTACTAATTAAAAGGATGGGGTTGGGCATTAAAAATGTCTTCCATGAATAGAGTAACCAAAGTTTCAAACAAATAAATAATTCAGACTACATACTATGGAGGGCAGAAAAATAATCCTATGAAAACTTCCTATCTTTCTAACTCTTGGGACGTAGGAATATGTAAGCAGGTTCCACGAAGGGGCTCTTTCCAGTGTCATGAATGTGTGAGCCTTAAAAAAGAAGGGATTACTTGCATATAAGTGTGAACAGAGTAAGCCCATGAGTTTTCTCAAGCAAGGATCATGTTGAAATGGGTCTCCATGATGATGAGAGCTTCCAGGTTCTTGGCAACTGAATGAACAACAGAATAAGCATGCCCAAGCGTTGCCTGCAAGAGGTTTACTCAAAAGAGAAAGTAGCTGTCCAGTGGTTCTGCAAAGGTGTAGTGGGCTCTAATGAAAAGGCTCAGAAGCTCCAAATCCCACCACAAAATTCTCTCTTGAGAGTTCCAGGGCTGAGAACAGTGTGGTTCTTTACCCTGATCTACAGACGAGCTGTTCTATGACTTGGGACAATGTGTCCATGAATGGGTGGGACATTCCACAAAGCGTATTGTTTCACATCTGACCTTCCTGTCTTGGTAGGAAATACCTCTATGTATCATTATTCCAGATTCATAAATGAGAGCTAGAGACCTCAACTTTAGCTGCTATCTTCGGGCTCATGCAACTAGAAAAATTGCCAAGTGAACCCTAAATTGTCCAACTCCAATGTCTATGTTCAAAGTGAGAATAATACTGGCTTCTTCTTACCAAAAACTATTACAGAGTATAGAGTAACCCCAAATTTGCTGGATGATTAGCTACATTGATATACATATGTAAGGATTCCACCTAGTAATTACGCACACAGCCCATAATGCAAAGGTGGCAGATTGAGGGAAGGGAGAAAAGAAGATGTGTACAAAATACAGCAGGGGTAATATCTGTCTAATGACAGTGAGGGAGTACTGTAAGGAAACCGGATGATGTGAAGTCCTGCCATTCATGGATATCCACACACAAGAACATACAACACAAAGAAGCCAGGACATCCGAATGTTGTATGGTTCTAGATTAAAACCCCAACAAGGAGGGCACAAGAACACAAGCATAAATCCACCAGGAAATCATGATTAAACACACCCATTTCCAAAGTTGAAGTTTTTATTAGCTCCCTAAGAATCATGTATCCTACATTCTGTCTTTGCAGGAGAAAGTACAGATGGCATTTCCCAGGTTGACATTTTAGAGGTTTGGGAATTAAAGATAAGAGAAACTAATTTTCTTTAAATCCGGGTACATTAACAAAATGATACATTAAATTTTCATATTAAATTATTTAACTATTTAGCATATTATAAAATTAAACATGACAGTTCTGCTTTAAATAATCACAAAGCATAGAATTTGAATATCATTTAATAAGTATTTCTCATCATCTGAAATCAATCTGATCAACTTCCTAATGCTACACAGCCACAATTTAGAACACTATCAAAATGTATTAATACATGTCTTTTTAAAGCATCTTTCCTTTGCTCTTGGATACATGACCAAATGCTGTGATGAATTTTCTAAACAGAATCTTGACATCATTCATTTTTATAATTTGTTTAGGGATTATTTAACAATAAAACATTTCAAGATTCCAGTTATATGAAGAATAGGAGACATGCTTGAACTTACTGGATACTCTTAGATATCTTAGTGTGGCCTATAATTAAAAAAGAGAAGCATATATGAATCAAATCCCATTCTAAGACCATTTATTGTCATTACGATGGAGTGAAAAAGTAAGTGAAAAGATTTTAAACATCTGAAAGATTTAACCTTCTGCTGAAAGATGGCTGGGTGTGATGCCACATGCCTTTAATCCCAGTACTCAGGAGGTAGAGGTAGGCAGGTATATCTCTTTTATATCATTACAGAACACTAACATAAATTATAAGGATCAAAGAGAGATATTTAAATTGTTTGTACTTCATTTTTTCATGCAATATATTTAACTGTTTTTCCCTGCCCCCAACTTCCCCTATACACTTCCACCTTCGTGCCCGGTGCATTGCTAATGAGAAGTGTTGATCAGTTATACAAGAAGAAAGAATGAATCGAGTTCCTTTGCTTGCCCCCAAATATATTCACCTGTTGTTTTTCATAAGAAGCAAGAAACCACAATGTCTATAGCCCAAAGGTACAGTCACAGAAGATGTTTGTGCTATAAAAGTTTGCCAGGCAGGTAATTGATACTTTGTTTTTCTGCGTTTTGTGATGTCTGCTTTATTTTTGTGCTTTTAGCTTTTAACTCGTGCATTTAATTTTCCAAAGTATGACATCATTTGAAAACATGGCCTAGCATTTGTCACTGTGTGCTTTGTTTGTCTTTAAAGTAATCTCCATGACATTATGGTGAGCCTGGAATTGTCCCTGTATGCTTTCTACATGCTGAAATCTGGCATTGTTTGTATGATGTGTGTCTTGATGTGGATCCCCAGTAGATCCTCCTGAGGGTTCTCTGTACGCCCTCCCACATGGTACTCAAAAATCACATGCAGGAACACTTTACTTTGTTCCTCTGAACAAGTAGTACTAGCACTCACACGTGTGGTTGCTCAGGAAATTTCAGGCAAACAATAAGTTTATCTTTAGTGCATCCCCTAAAAGATAAGGAACCACGGGTGTGTGGGAGGCATATGTTCAGAAATTCAAGTACAGCACACACATGCAGCTTCATGTTGTTCATTTCCTCTGAACTTGGAGCTCAGCTCCTAAACTTCCTGCCTCTGTACTCGGCTTCACAGCACCCATGATGGGTGGAACACTCAGCCCTTGCTTCTGCTTTCTTGTTCATGCTGACTCCCCTCCCCAGAAGACAAGCTTCATTCCAGTAGGAGCAGTCATCTAGGCTGTCCACTACTTCACTCAAGCAAGAACTCAGAGGATATTGATTTTAACAACCTAGAGGATCTTAAATATTTAAGATATGAGCAATCTACCTACAACTTCACTCTTAAATATGTCTTAAATCCTTTCTCTAATTTTATCATGACTGCTGCCCTAATCAGAAACTGCAGACTGTCACTGCTGTGTTCTGGGTAGCCTCTTCGCACCCAGCAGTACTTTTCTGAGATCACTCACTCAACTCATTCTACTTATTGATCCTCAGGAGGCCTTGAGCCAAACCACTCCTTACTGAGGCTCCACAAGAGGACCCCAGGGAGAAAACAAACCATCACCTTCTCCATTGTACTTCTATCCTTCTGTCCCCCTCACCTGCCACAGACCCCAATAGGCCTACCATGTCTATGCATCACTCACATCTTTGGATCTCCATACTAGTACTGAAGAGGTACTTATCCATGGGGGACTCCCTACCCCTTTGGCTACCATTTCTGCCATCCCATCAAATGCTTGTGTCTGATATCATTCTCTCCCTAAAATCTTACTGTGGCCTTCATGGGCTGAGGACTCAGTAGCCATCTGTGCACAGTTATGTCACTGTATGTCCATCCTACATCTACACCACTGTATTGCTTCTCCCACTGGAATTTAAATTTCTTAAATCCAAGACACCACGACATTTCTTTTTTGATTCACAGCCCAAGTCTGGTGCACTGCACAAAGAAGCGTCCATAAATATTTGCTAAAGGAAGTCATTTCAGTTAAATTATCCAAATGAAACAGTTGAGAGTATCCATTCTATTTAATTTTTCTAACTTGGGATTACTTATTGAAAGATGTGTGATAACCAAGGTGTCTGATAACATAGAGAAGAGATGCTCCGTGGCTTAAAAAGGAAAAAGGAAATGATTCGGAAACAAACCACATCCAGAGATGGCAGCTATGTTAATGAGTGTGATAATGAAGAACAGAGAGTGGGCACAATGGTGGAGAGGGCCAACCAGAAGACAAAACAACATTTAGAGAGCCAAGTCCTGAAGACTGTGGCTGTAGCACAATTGGTAGTGTGCTTGCACCAAGCCCTGGTTCCTGTCCCCAGTGCCACATAAAGCCGTGCCTGTAATTCTAGCACTAGAGACAAGGAGCATGAATGCTAACGTCCTGGGATTACAGGCACAGAGACTTTCGACAACCTGAGATGCAGGAGACTCTGAGACAGTGTCCACAGAGTCACAGCCTTAAAATTGTTGAGACTCACAGTTAGGAGATGGGACAGGCAAGGAATGCTAGACCCCAATGCTAAGATAATGGAGGTAACTGAGCACATTGGCAGTGGACCTGAGAGAGCAAAACCTTCGAAGAGGAATCCAGAGGTGCTGGGTTCCTTGTGAAGACAGGCAGAATATTAGGAACTGGCTATGGCAGAGTCTGTTACCTAGAAACAAGGCATAGGATCACCCTACCGAACACCTTAAACATATATGAACAGAGTATATTTTTATGAAATAAATTTAATAAGAAAATAAAAGAAACAGCTAACCAAACAATAAATTTGGATGTTTTATATCACTATGATTAAGGTCCACCTAGTCCATTTCTTATCCATATTTCATGGTATTTTTAGAATCTTTCTTATATCAGAATTATTTGGCCATCTTAAAAATTCTTTAGAAATAAACAGAGTGCATTTAGTTGGTGCAAAAAGGAAAAAGGGATGAAGAGGAAAGGAAACCAATGCAAACACCTTAGTGGGGAGTGAGAGTCTCCTTTTTGGTGCTCACCTCAGGGTGGTTTATGACATATAACTTCTGTTGAATTAAGAGCAGCGGGGCTGCGTCCCCGGCACCCGGCCGCCCGCATGGCTAGCTTATGCCCGAAATAATTACACGGAAACTGTATTCTTTCAAACACTGCCTGGCCCGGCTAGTTCCAGCTTCTTATTGGCTAGCTCTTACATATTGTTCTAACCCATTTCTAATATTCTGTGTAGCCCACGAGCTGGCTTACCAGGGGGGATCTTAACCTGCGTCTGTCTGGAGTGGGAGGATCATGGCGACTCCTCTACTAAGCTTCTTTTTCCCAGCATTCTCTTCTGTCTATTCCGCCTACCTAATTTTCTGTCCTATGAGGGCCGAGGCAGTTTCTTTATTATTAACCAATGAAAGCAACAGATAAGATACAAGACCCACCTCCATCAAACTTCTACGTGGAGGAAGTAAGTGGGAAAAAGAGAAGATCCCCTTAGTGACTGAGCCCTCAACCCTGATAATAAATATAAAATTTTGGTATAAATTAAGGGACTTTGAACTAAACACCACAAATCATTCTGTTACTAGGTATTGCTGTTACAAAATTTCCACAATCATTCATGCCAACCCAAGTCCATATGGGTCTAAGGGCAAAACAAACTTGCCTCGAAACCCAAATTCTAAAGAGAGAAAGTCCTTTTGTCAAGCTCCCAGGAAACTAGAGTTTCTGGAGACATTTTCATCTCATAGCCCTCAGAAAGCTGATTTTTTTTCAGGAAAATGAAATGAACAAAGCCCACTGGTACAGTTACCACCTTCTTTCTTCTTCCTTGGTTTCTTCCCGCACAGTCAACAAGTGTTGATTGAGTAAATTCACACTGTTCACTGACCAGGAATCTCCTCTGAAAAAATAGAAGTTGAGTGTGCCCTAGTCTTTTCTTTTACACCATTTTGAAAAACTTATTAGACTAGTCCCAAACTGGAGGAGACATTATTTCCATTAAAAAAAAAACTTACATCAAAATAACTTCATGGGAACATATAACACAAACCAGGTGTATCAAGTGAAGGATGTTGAACAGAAAAAGAGAGCTATCATGTCCCCAAGGAGTCTGAGAATCAGTTCTAAGTACTATTAGAGAGAGCCTTCCATCAAATCGCTGTTCAACTTAATTATGGTTTAAGCTGTGCACATGTGAAATTAATATTCAGGATCCTGGTGATTTAAAAAGCAGCAGTAGGCCACCATTTGAATTCACAGACTTGTAATCCATCTTGTCCCATGGAACAACTAAGTACAACATGATACTGGTGCTCAAATTTCTGAAGAGAGAAAGCAATGGTCCTCTAATTTTTAAAGAATCATGCGTATGTAACTTGAATACAAAAGGGTGGAAATTATGTTAATGCTAAGGGCCATACATCCTTCCAGCTCCAAAAGAGGCAGAAATCCTCAGTTCTTTAAGTCTATTAGGAATGTCACTACCCACACACAGATGCCATATTCTCAGGAAGTCTCGTGTATGTAAGACCTTTGCATGGTCAGAGACGGAGATCCCACATGAAGAACGAGCCAGACCAAGGCTAAACTGATTAATGCCCACATCAATAACACCCCATTTTTATCTGTTACTTCTGACCATGCTTGCTGTTTAACACTGACTATGAAAAAATGTCCCAGACTCTTAACATAAATCTTCTTCCATCATCTGTGTGCTCTAAAGCATCCCCAGAGTCTTGTTCAATGTCTCAGCATGTTCCCCATGGCTGCTGAACACAGGCCAAGTTACTGAAGACCCGACAAGCCTCTGGTGGGCGCCTTCACATTCACCTGGAGGCAATGGCATTCACTCATTATCCTCTAACTTGAACACTTGTATGTGAAATCTCATTGACTTTCAACCTCTGCACCTTGCCGCAGTAACTTTCAGAGAGAGGTGACATGGCCTAGAAGAAAGACCTTAAGCTCTGGGGTCATGCTTATGGTCCATTACTCACTTGTGGCCTTGTATCCCTGGTAGGATACTTTGTACGATAACTATTTTGTTGTTTGAACATCCGTAAATTTATCCAAATTTTAATTATAGGGTTGTGAGCAGCAAATGAGGGTGTGGAAACTGTACAAAACTTCTCCTTCTACGACTACTGTATAAGATGTGTTAGTAAATCTGAGTCCTGAGACTCAATTGGCATGCACATGCCCAAGGATCATGAGTCAAGAATTCAGAAGTGAGCTATACTGTTGAAAAGGGGAACAGAGCACTGAATGATGATGCCTTTGTTACAAAAGCACTGTCTGTCTGCTTTGCCTTCATCATCTTTATATCAGTCATGAATTCTAGGTCACTGTCATGTTGGCCAACACCCTACTCTTCCCTAACTTGGAACATTCTAGTCTCAAGTTTTTGTGATATTCTTCTCCTGGCTCTACTCAGAACTTCCTCTATGTGCCTCTCATTTACAATGTCATCTTCCCAGAGAGCATTTAATGACTACCCCTCCCTATAAGAAGTCCTCTTTGCATTTTTTTCAGTATCCATTCTTTTGTTCTGAACATATACCATATGCTATAGTGACCTTATTTGGTTTGCAATGCATTTTTACTTTAACGAGACATTGTTTGGCTCTTACATATAGTGGGTTTTTTTTTTTTTGAATGAATGATCACATTTTCCACAACTATCTCAATTTGTTAGCTCTTTGTTTTGCGTTTCCACTTCTATAAAGAGCAAGGGACTTGAAGAAAGACATTGTAGAAACATAAGTGGAAGTTTGCTGCTCTGATGGCCACTTTTTTTTTTATTAAGTCCAGGCTGGCTTTGAACTTGTGGTCCTCCTGCTTCTGACTCCCTAGTGCTGAGATTACAACTTCCAAGTGGATGACAACATACTTATAAGAATTAATTATTTCTAGTGATATTTTAAGTATGGGGACTGGGAAGATGGCTCAGGGGTTAGTGCTTGCTGTATAAGCCTAAGGTCTTGAGTTCAGATCTTCAGCATCTCAGTGTTTTATATGGAAGGTAGACTACTCACTGCTTTGGTAGGTAGAGGCCCAACAATACATGTAAGGTTAAAGAAAAGCCTATTAATTCTGTTTAGGTGGGAAATCGGTATCATTCGATGCTCAGACTAAGTAAAAGGATGATAGTGTTGTCCAATAAAATGTATGGAGAGATTACACCCTCAAACTCTTTCAAAGCACACCATTTTCAATAATATTATGGAAAAGGTTGTTCGCTACTAGAGATGCAGTTTTGTTGGTAGAGTGCATGTCTAACTTGTATGAAGCCCCTGGGTTTGGTGCCCCAGCACTGAAACTGGGTTTGGCAGTGCACAGTTGCAATCTAATTAAGGGTAGAGCCACAAATCAAGGCCATCCCCAGGTACCTAGAGTTTAAAGCCAGCCTGGGTTACTTGAGACACTGTCTCAAAAAAAAGCTTTAATATTTAAATTCTTAAGTGAATGAATGGGTGCCATCATTTTTGGATAAAGTATATGCCAGCTGGATTTGCAGTAATATGTAACACATCAAACCCTGCACTTGTATGTAGGGATTGCTTTAATATTTTTATTTTCCATGTTATACTTTGACTAATATGTGAACTTATTCTTGGATAAAGGAATTGAACGCAAGGCCTCATTCATGCTGAATACACCGTACTCCTACACTGTGCTTCCAGGTCCCCACTATGCCTCTTCACTGGGCTCTTAGGATTAAGATTCATTTCAATACCTTTCTGGTACAATTTTTTAATAAGATTCTACTACAAATTCCGAGTTACAATGTGTCTCAATGTGTCTGTTTATAAAGATTTTTTTAATTTAAAAATGTTTGTGTTAATAGAAACTAAAAATAGCAAATGGTCCCATATTTATATCTCAGTAGTCAGAACACAAATAAACATTCTTGGTGAAAACACATCAGTGCTTCCAATTAAGGCAATATAATTGCATGCTTTGAAGCGGAACAATGGAAGAATCTGACAATCCATTGTATTAATATGAGCCGCAGACTTTAGAGACATATAAAAAATAACATTTAATCTTCGTAAGGCATCTGCTTCAATATACTTTTTGCATAACATTTATATGTTTATGTAAACACACACATTAGATAGATAAATAGATAGCTGGATAGATCAGCATATGTTAAAGAGCCACATGAAATCTGGTACAAATCACTAATTCACATTAGTAAGCCATTTCCCTGATAATGCTGCGAGGTCTATTGATTTCTACAGACTTGTTGTTTTCAGGATGCTGCACTAAAGCTTTGTGCCCCAATACCAAGTTAACTCTTTTTCCTACCTGACAGACCTCAAATGACCAGAGGTCAGATCAGAAAACAACTCGCCGAATAAACTCAAGGGGTATAAAAGCCGAAAATGATACCTTTTATCCAAAACATGACTCTGTTTTATTTTGTCTACAAAATGGGGTATCATATATGATCACAGGAAAAGACAAATAAGAGGAAAATCAATCAGAGGAAAATCAATCATCTGCTGCATTTCTGCATAAACTAGTTTATCAAACCAATGGGTCCAACATTCTTCATTAGATTACTCCAGACTTCTACATAGTGCTCTCTCTCTCTCGCACCATACTTATGTATATAGACAGAATCCAGAGGTTAAAATCAGATGTCACTTGCTATTATTCTTGACTGTAGTCAGACTTTTTTAGGACAGCCAGCTCCGAAATAATAAGGCAAAGACTTCTTATTAATTATGAAAGCTTAGCCTTAGCTTAGGCTTGTTCCCAACTAGCTCTTAAAACTAAAATTAACTCATTTATATAAATCTACATCCTACCACATGACTTGTTACCTCTTCTCCATAGTGTGCATCCAACTTTCTCCAAGTTTCGCTGGCTTAATCCCAAATTCCTCAGTTTTTTCCTGAGTTCTTCTTTGCCTAGCTATTGGCCACTCAGCTCTTTATTAAGCCAAACAAAGCATGCCTTAGGCAAAGATGTGTCTGCACAATATATAAGAAGATTACTGTAACAAGAATTCTAATTGATCTTAATAATAAAAATCTGCAGATAGATAAAGGGGTTAATGCTGAAAGATCAGAGAAGTAGAGCAGCCAACCACTAGAGAGTTCGTCCTCTACCAATGCTCAGACCAAAGGGGAGATCCTCTGTCTATGAATCCTCAGGTTGAGTGCCACCTCCACAAAACCTCAGACTGTTGCTGTCTTTAGGAACCCTCAGACTGAATCCTCAGACCGTATCTGAGCTATATACCCAGCCATATCACTCCTGTCTCCACCTCCCTAGTACTGGGATTAAAGGCACGTGATTCCAAGTGCTGGGATCACCTTTGTGTGAGCTCTGTTTCTCTTTTAGACAGATTCAATCTCACATAGCACAGGGTAGCCTTGAATTCACCAGAGATCCATCTGCCTGATCAGATGTCCATAAGTCTCCTGAGTGCTGGGATTAAAGCTGTGTGCCACTACTGCCTGGCTTCTATAGTTAACTAGTGGCTTAGCTCTGCACTCGAATTTTTGGGAAATCTTTATTTGTTAGATCACAAACAAAATATCAGTACAGCTTATCCCGTAAGAGTTGACCTCCCTGTTGGAGGCTGATGTGGGAGTGTCATATATCAATCTGTTGATTTCATTGGTTAAGTTATAATAAACCAACTGCTTGGCCTCAGCTTAGAACATAGATGGGAGGAGTAAACAGAATAGAATTCTGGGCGGAAGAGGAAGTGAGGTCAGACTCTGCTCTGCTCCCGGAGAGACCCGACAGCTCTGCTGGGACACAGACGCCATGCTCAGCTCTCCCGGGTAGACGCGATAGCTCTGCGCTCTGAGGCAGAGGCATGAAGCTGAGACCCACGATGGACGTAGGCTAGACTCTTCCTGGTAAGCGCACCTTGGGGTGCTTACACACATTATTAGAAATGGGCTAGTCCAGGTGCGAGAATTAGCCTGTAAGGGCTAGAGTTCATGGGCCAAGCAGTTCTTAAATGAATACAGTTTGTGTGTTGTTATTTCGGGCATAAGCTAGCAAAGCAGCCGGGGTGTTGGGGACGCAGCCCTGCCGCCGCTCCTATTTCAACAGGAGGCAGGGCCTCTCAATGAACCTGGAGCTCAGTAGTGGCTAGACTGGCTAGCCAGCCAGCCCTATACTCAGGAGCCTTTGGCCTCTCTTTCCAATGTTAGAATTATAGGTATATGCCATCATGAGCAGAAGTTTACATGATTGCTGGGGCTCTGAAGTCTCAACACTTTATTCTCGAGCCATCTTTTCAACCCCACTGCTGCTTATTTTCAAGTGCTATTTTCCCCATCTTCATTCTAAAACAACGTTAAAAACTAAGCATTCTCTGCAAGTTTCTTTGCTAAGATTCATGGTTTCAAGATTACTAACTCTGCCTACAAACATTTTTGATTGATAATTATGCAATACTACAATTATATTGTTCTAACCAAGAAACACTTAGACATAAAGAAAACCAAGAAAATGTCCATATAATCTCATTAATTAATGAATCAATAATTAATATTTAAATGATGGTAACTGTTAATAGTTGTAATTTTTAGGGCTTTAAAAACTTACCTGGATGGTGTATTCTAGCCAAGGACAACCCAGTACAGGGAGCATCGCTAGTACATTTTAGTTTGGATCTGAGCATCTGTGTGGGGAGGAAGACATTAACATCCCATTCCGGACTAGTACAAAGAAAGTATCACTATTATTTTAGGCCCACCACAAACACAGCAGTTTCAGTTAGGATGAATGTGTTCTGACTCCAATCTTCCAATATCTGTTGCAAGTGCTGCATAATCTCTTCCTAATATTTTTCTTTGATTTTTTTTAAATTTAAAAATATCTCTAGCTATTTTCTAATGCGTAAGATTAATTATCTGTATTTTCAAAATTAATTATCAGTAGAACTGAAATTCCTTCAATATAAATATGCTACCATCCTCCAGGGTGAAGCAAACTTACAAAATGTAAAGTGTTACTATATAAAATTTATTTATTTATAATACACACTTTGGGGAGAAACCAATATTGATCAGTGTGCAAAGAATTTAGTAAAATGAACTTCAAAATGTTCCAGGTAAACATTTGGGTGCACTTTAAATGGTCATTAGCTAAAGACACGTATTATCACTGCTCCATTCCTCTAACAGCTTAGCAGATCCTAAGTTCAGACCTAACCTAAAGGTTAAAAATGTGCCTTTCTTTTCCTTTCCTTTTTTTTACTTCTTTCAGATTATAATTTAATTATATCATTTCTCTCTTCCTTTCCTCCTTGAAACCCTATCATATACCCCTCACCACTGCCCTTCAAATTCATGGTTTCTTTGCTAACTAGTTTTTATTGCACGCATAAATGCTGTCTGCATGTCTTTTTCAGTGCTTTTTGGCACTGGGGAAATCCATTTCTCCCTTCCCCAGCTTTACTCAGTTGCCAATCCCTAACAACCATCTACAAACATTTGTTCTTATACCCACAGAAAGTGTAGTTCGTCTTCACCTGTCACCAAGGAAACTTCTCTTTGCAACAAATAGAGACCATTCAGAAAAACCACAACCAATCAAAAGAATTGTGGAGGACAGCATGGCTTTTCAGGTGTTAAAACCTCTGTTTTGGACTTTGTAAAATTAACAAAATTTGCTTGTTTTTGTAAATTCTGAGATAAAGTTAGGGGTCACTATAAATTCGGACAGAAATTTGAAGTGTGATACGGTTTGAGTCAGGTGTTTGAAAACGACGCTCCTGGGCAAAATGATATCAAACGTGAAGATGGAACTAAAGCAAGGAAGAAATAATCAGATATAAAATTTTAATTCATCGTTGTCTTAGCACCTAAGGGCACTGAGAGGTTTAACAAAAGACCACTAAGAATAACACACTGGAAATACACGCCAAAGAAGAAGAAAATAAACAAAGGGGCTCGGAGAGTTCAAGGCAGTGCACAGAAATAAAAGTCTAAAGAGAAACTAAAAAGCTTTGAAAATTGGCCTTTAGGATGGTGAATATGAGGAAGGAAAGAATTTCTAGTTAAAGCCTTTCAAGATCCAACAGATTGTACTTTTGATGGTCAATAGTATCATCGTGACCTTGACTGCTGCTGTAGGAAATAGTGGGCCATTCAAATATGGCCATGTGCCTGCTCCTCGTCAGCCAGACACCAAGAATAATGATGGCCCAAGAATAGAGGTCCTTTGGCTATATTCTTTGTTCTCTGTGGGAGGAAAATCTGAGAAAGATTTTCTATTATGCCCCAAATAGCATTCTTTCTGGCGGTCCATAATAGGGGGGAAAGGGAAGGGGATTATCAAATGAGGGGAAAAGTTTACCTAGGGAAAAGATGTATAGAAAAACTTCAGTGTATTTCATATCAGTGTTGTCTGAGATTCTCCTTTCTCTGTTAACTCATTGGATTCTGAAAATACAGATAAGAAGCTCATTTCTATTTTATAGATATGAATGCAAAAGGCCAGCAGTGATAAGCCATTGCCCATGCCCTGTGACTAACCGGAAGATTTTCCTGGAAGTCTGCTAAGCGCAAAGACTCAGTCTCTAAAATATGATACTTTCTATACATTATTCAAGACAATGAGGGATAGTCTCTCATGAATCTTATGTCTGCACCCCACAGCCTCAGGCAGACAATACCCAAAGTCCCCTGAGTTTCAGTGCACACTAAAGCCAAATAGCCAATTTTTAGAATTTTATTAAGAACCTGGGTATGAGAGACACACATCCTCAAGGGTGTTCCCAGCCCTTCTAGCAGCTGTATAGTAAAGGACCTGAAAGATAAGATGTGGAAAAGATCCCAACTCTTCCTGGAAAGAGGAGTCAAGACCACAGCAACACAGCACAAAAGACTTCATGTAAATTTAACCACAGCCACTGCAAAGGGTCCAGTGCATGTTTTACCAAAGAATGCTCCATCAACGTACTTTCAAATGAGGATAAGCTCTGTGAAAGTAGAATGTTTTGTAGATTGTTTAATCCCAAGAGTTCAATAAAACAGAAGCCATCATTGAAATGAGCAAAATGAAATGTTTCACTTTCACTCACTTGGTGCATTTTTTTAAAAAGTTATGATAAGAAAATAACTCCATCCTCAAGGTGAATTAAAAGATATTGTATAACTCATCTAAAGTGACATAAATAATTTCTTTACTTTTTTGCAAAATGAAAAACACGTTTTTGTTAAAGCATGATTATTTTAAATTCAGTCCTAAATACTCTGTCCATCAAAACTAAAACAAAGACACAATTTCTGAGAAAGTCTCAACTTAAACTTGATGATATTAACCATTCATCAGAGAAAGCCACTTGGTTGCACGGTTGGGGAGGGAATGGCCATTACAGACCCTCACACCACATCCAAGACTGAAGTCATGGAACTTTACAAGAAGTTTCTGATGCTTTCCATCTTCACAGCTGTCCCTGGGATGTGCTCACAAGTTGGCTCTCCTGACAGGCAGAGGTTAGGAGCTGCCTTCTGTGTTCCAGAGGTCACATATATTTCTTATATAAGAAGTATAAGTTCTTAAACTATGACCCGAGTACATTAGTATCCTAGAAATATATCTAACAAATCTGACCTTGCGGTGTTGACTGCCTTTACTAGAACTATTTCTAACCAATAATGGTGAGAGTACACTATCCCAGAATCTCCCAATTTTTGTTCTTTTCCAAAATGTAATTTCCACATTCAACTCTGTTATCACCAGCTTAATAAAGTGCATGCTAGTGTAACAGGACGTAAAAAGCACTATCCTGATTCATCCTAACAACAGTTCTTGAGGCTTGGGCGGTGGCTCAGTGGGCAAAGCATTGGCTGTGCAGCAATGCGGCCTGAGCTAAGATCCTCAGTGCTCTGTTTAAGTCAGGCACGATGCCACACTTGTGTAACCTCAACAGTAGGGAAAATAGACGAGCAGATTCTGGAGACTTGCTGCCCTGCGTGTTGGCCGTAATAGTGAGCTCCAGGTTCAGTGTGAGACCTTCTCTGAAAAAATTAGGGAAGATTGAGGAAGACTTCTGCTGTTGGCTCCACATGCATACACCATGATTAGCAATGATAGCAAAGATTGAGATTTTTGATCAATATGTATACCGAGGTTCTGGGAAGTTTAGGGCAAGCCCAAGATCACTGGCAATATAATGACTATTTTCCCCATCAATAAATCTATTTTTCTACGTTGAGAGGGACCACATCTTAAACTTTTGACTGTGAATTAGCAGTAGTATGTGTTTAAAATTATATGTACTAGTATAGAAGAGATAAAATGGCATGCTCTGATGGGCGTTTTAGCTTACATCCTATGTTCTCACTCTCAGTCCCCATATAAATATTAATGACAGTTATATACATACTAAAGTAACTATAATTGCACACATTACATATTAGATAAGCAAATAATTGTTCTGCAGGAAAGTGATTTCTTCAAGAGAGAATTTGGAAGACTGGAATAAACTTTGTCAAAATTCTGAGCACACAGTGCCTATCACTGAGAGTCACCACTAGAAACTGCTTTCTGTTTCCATCAGGAGTCATTTCCATTCACTGAAACACTGAAAATTCTTGGTAAAGTTACTATGTTGTTAGGAAACCACGGGAGGGTATCGCATTAAATCACTATTAGGCACTAATACCATTCTGTAATCCTACTTAGCCAATTAGCCAGAACGACCTACCAGGTCCTTGAAGAACCAGATGGTCCAGCGTAGCAACAGGTGAGCTTGGCACTGCAGGGCGGAGAGAGGGAAGTTGTGTTCTTAGAGTCACTAAGCCGACAGCATAGATGTGAGGTTATTCTGTCAGGTTCCCCTTGTGGTTGGTGAAGATGACCACTGGATGCATTAACCCACACAGCATTGCAATCATGCAGATCTCTGCATTTCCCAGCTCATGGGTGTCATTGTGGAGCCAAGCTTTTCCAACACTTCCACCCCTGCAATAACACCAGACATTACAGACCTGAGGGGCCGTTTCTCACAGTGCTAACATACATGGCTCTTCAGAGCGCTTATTTCTCTCACCTTTGTTTCCTTCTATTATGTTTCTAACAATCAAGGGTGAGATGAGGTGGAAATGGCAGTGAAAGATATTTTTCATTTGCAAACAATAATTGCATATTTGGGGGTAAACAAGCACCTCCATATCAAAGGCAGATTCAGGAGAGGTGCCAGGCATAATAGCACAGCTCATAAAGCAACAGCTCCTGGAACCACAACCCTCCTATCACAGATGCTTCCCAGGAAACTCCTCCTGCTCTACCCTATACTTAAAGAGAGGATGGAAAACAGGGAAGGTAGTTATTTGGAAATGCATTATTTTTAAATGGATCTTAATAACAATTTCAAGTTTGAGAGCTGAATATCTCAATGTAACTTCACCTAAATTTGTCAGTACTTTTACCCATATACACTCCAATGTCAAGAAGTAAAAGGTTGTAAATGGTTCTATGGGATATTCGTCCTTACAGCACCACTGAGGCCATGAAATTACTCACTGTGTTTATCTAAGTCTGATCAAACAAAATCAAATCACAAGTCTGATCAAACAAAATCAAATCACAATGTAAAGGCATAAAAGGCCTTCTACTGAGCGATTTACCAAAGAGAAAACCAATGAACTGCAGGTTCCAGGGAGATTCTTCCTTAAATGAATAAAGAGGGTGATACTCCGGAGGAATAATACTCACAGTTACCCTCCAGCCTGCACATGCAGAGGCACATGTGGGAAAGCATGCATGCACACACACATACACACAAGCATTTTGCTTTTTCAAAGCTACCACTATCAAGCCTTATTATCTTTATCATTAATGCGTCCTTACAGAGGGCCTGAGAAGAGCTAAGAACTCAGAAACTAGGTAAGATGAAAGGAAACAGATGATACGTGATCTAAACAGATAGGATACATTTCATAAATGTTGCTTAGGATCACTGCTAATAAAGAGAATATCAAGCAAAATAAAGAAAAGCTAATATTAATCTCTAACTCTGTAATTATGCTAAAAAATGTGTATGAGGGTTTAAATTTGCACAAGGCTTTTGAAAACAACTTGGCAATGTGTGTCAAGAGTACGAAATAGTCTTTCTCTTTGAGGAAATTTATCTAAATATGAAGGACCACAACAGAAGATAAAAGTATCTAATAACAGCATGTTTTATGACATTGGAAAGTCAGAAATAATCTAATACCCAATAACAGGAGTTATGTAAAGGTACATCAGTAATCATATTACAATGTGCTCAAAGTTTAGTACGGATAAAAGGAATAACTCTTGAAATTAATTGATAGGTACATGTGTTCAAGATACTGTTCTTCAAAAAAAAAAAAATAGTGCTCTTGCTATTGGGGAGATAGCTCAGCAGTTAAGTTAACTGCTATTCTTCCAGAGGACACAAGTTCCATTTCCAGCACCCACAGGCAGTTTACAATCATCTATAAGTCTAGTTTCAAGAGATCTGCCCCTTTCTGGACCTCTTAGACACCAGGTGCACACATGATACACACACATGCGTACAGAAAAAAACACTCATACATGTGAAATAAAGACTAAAATTTTAAGTTGCGGTGTTAAAGAAATCTGAAATACACTTTTGAAGAAGAAAAGTATAGAAAGTAGCATGTTAAAATGTTAAGTTACTTTTACTTCCCCTGGCAAAACTGCAGACCATAGAAACTTAAGGAAGAGTTTAGATTGGCTCAAAGTTTTGCTGATACCATGTACCATGGCCTGGAAAGGAAGAGACAAGAGGGTATGGAGTCTGATCAGGAAGAAAAATGCCATAGATAGAGGCGCGTGAGAGCTAGGTTACAAATCACAAGGCTCATTCCTAGTGGTCCATTTCTTCCAGTTTAAGTCTAGCTCTTAAACCTTATATAACCTCCCTCAAATAACAATTTGACAATTAATACAAGCTGACAATTAATACAAGGGTCTTGACTGGAAATTTCTGATTAGATTATTGGCTTGTTCTGTGTATGTGGAATAGTACTGTGGTGGTGCACATGTGTGTTATGTTATGCGTGTGAAAGTCAGAGGACAGCTTGTGGGGGTCAGTTCTCTCCTTCCGCCTTGTAGGTCCCAGGGTCATAGGAGTCTAACACAGCCTGCCATGCTTGGCAGTAATTCTTTACATCCTCTAAGTCATCTCGTTGATCTGCAGCTTTACTTTCTTAAGAGCACGTATTTAAGAAGAAAGGTAGTCATTCAGAACAAAGTAAGAACAAAACAAACAAAAAAGGCGATCTTCTTCTCAGAACTCATGGGGACAGTAGAACCCCTCTTAGGAGTAAAGGGATCATTACGAGAAAATTCCTAAAATGAGAAAGGCTGGTACATGTATATGAATAGTTCAGCCACAGAACAATGGGAGGGAAAATACGTTTTAAGAAAATATTGGAACTAAATGGTTCCTTTTCATTAAAAAAAAAAATGTGTTCCAGAAACAAATAACTGCCCTTGGCAATGAAATGCCTTGGCAGGCTGACTTGGAGTCAGGATGAGGTTACAGGCAAGAAAAGAGAGACAGAAGAGGAAGCCCTAGATAGGTCCACAGTTAAGGATTCTTTTTTTACATGAAGGGGGAAACAACAGAATATTTTATTCACAATAAAATGAGAATGGCATAAACAAGAAGCTTACTTTGAGAAAAAAAAAAAAAGAAAGAAGACATAAGGACATGTTCATCTTGTTAGTCCTTCCCGGGATGACTTTAGAAGATGCTCAGTCTGGGGGAGTGTTTTGTTACTTCAAATCTGAACGACCGTGAGTTGTTTTCCAGGCTCTCGGTGTACATTGGAAAAGAACCATGACCTGAGGTAGTGTTGTCTTTGGAGATTAAGAAAAATGCATTTCTGTGCTATCGTTTTTCTGATGCTCTCCAATTATAACCACTTGCAGACAGTTCCCTCTGGCCTTTGCAGCTTGGTGACTACTAAATAATTGGAGTTGAGATGTCAAATATTCCCCTAATGAGCTCAAGGTCCAGAGTAAACTCAGGACAGTAAGGTCAGGCTGGCCAGGCATTTCTGGTGAGGCTGCTTCTGAAGATGAGCTAAGAGAGGTTTTGCCTTCCAACATATGCATGTCATTCCTGAGCCAAAAGAGAAAGAACATGAACATTGAGGAGAAAGGACTCTGTTTCTCTACTAGATTAAGAGGATTACTGTCTCAAAATTGTTATTTCTCTCCCTTAGGTTTAGAGGTTCAGCTCCAGAATGGCTGGCCCTAGGCAGCTGGAATTCTATTCATAGGTTGTTCAATGTTCAGATGTGTAACCTGGGAGAGCAAAAGTTACACTGGAAAGGAAAGTGCTATAAGCTGTCCAGAGAAATCATGATGTGTTGGAGAAGCTGTCTTATTTTAGACAACAGGGTTTCAGTCACCTCTAAGCACAGAGGCAAATGTGGGTGTGAATTTACAAATACAGCCAAGCTTTGTGCCCCCAGCAGATGCCACAGGTTGCCACATTCTCTATCGTGCCTGGCAGGGTGAACCAGAAAGATTCACAAGTCCAGGCTAGGTGACTTTGGCTGTTGTACGCTTCTTTTCTAAATAACATAGAATAAAATAAAATTAGCTAAACCTGAACGAAGAATTGATGGGGTTGGGGTTTGCTACCCTAAAATTAAAGGTAATAATATGGCGATTAGTGTCTATAATTATTGAAAAGGGGCCAGAGTTACAGGTTTGGTTGAGTCTGTTTTTAAGACTTCCTTATAGTGGAGGGAAACAACTTCCTGCTGGTTGATAAGGTCTTTAACTCATGGTGCCAGCTTAGCAATACAGACGTTTAAAATTGGCATATTAAGGTAGAAACTTTTCTTGCCTGTCCCTCTTCATTGAAGGACCAGTTGTAAGTGAGTGGATAGTGGGCACACAGCTCTGTTCACAGTGTTTGTTAAACACAAGCTCCCCAGCCCTCCAAAACGGCACACTGACTTAAGAACAACCTTTGCTCAGCTCTTTGTAGTGTAGACACGTTGGAGCTTGTCTCTTCCAAGGCTTTGGGGATTTTCCCAATGTAAATTCTCTTGGAACTCAGCTCTCCGACTGTACAGATGTTCTGTAACTGACTGTTTATGATCCTGTATCCAGATTGTCTTTAAGGGGAGTAGACAGATTAGACACACTTCTAAGGGACCCATTGTATATTGTAAGAACTACAAGCTTAATTGCAAAAAAAGAAAAATGAATGAGAAAGAAAGAAAGAAAGAAAGAAAGAAAGAAAGAAAGAAAGAAAGAAAAGACCAACAACCCAGCTGCTTAATTTATGGATATCAACAGTAGTGCCAGTAATTTCAACATGGGAAGTGGAGCGCTCATCATTCATAACGCTGGCAAGATTTCCCTCTTAATTTCATACTGAACAAGAATCTCTTTGTTTTCCTCCAATTACTTTTTCAAACAAGTAAATTGAGTGCTGGTGGAAGGTGCTTGTTTTCCTAAGCAAAGTCCTCTATTTCACCAAGGAACAGGTGCGACAGACTGAGGGCCATGCAAGGCATTACAAATACAGTTGAATTCTACTAGTATGCCTTTTCCTTGATCTAAACTTGTCACTTCAACGACTGGGAAAGTTGCGACTCAGTGGCCTTTCATAAACGTAATAGTGATTTCTGCTTTTCGGAATCAGCTGGGCCAAAAATAACCAGATTGCTTCTCTAATGTATTACCTCATATAATTTTGATCTCTTTCTTCCTTTTCTTGAATGGCCATTAAATATAAGGGAGCCTCTTCAACACCTTGTTAGTATATGTTGCTGGTGGTGTGACAGGACCCATATCAAAAACACTTTTCCTGACCTTGCTTTATTTTCTACAGACTCTCTTGGGGGATGTTTTTTTTTTTTTGTAGCAGAATGAGCCCTTTTAACACCTGGTAGTAAATCTCTGGCAGTGAAAAATCGGAAATAAAACTGTCTTCCTAAAGCATCGTGGAAAATCATAGGCACTTTCTCGTGAGGCCATCTTGACAGTCCAAAGATGTTTGAGTCTTCTTGAGAAGAAACTTTAGTGGAATAGAAGTAATTTTCATCTCAGGCTTTAAAATCCTCTTGGATGGGATCCAAGGGGATTTCTGTTAATTGTGAAAGTATTTTCAAAGGCAAATAGTCAAACTTCCAGTGTAATTTCAGTATATTGTAGAGAGATAATCTCGAGAGACTTGTAAGGAGGGCAAGTATTGAGAAACACCTGTTCAGCAATAGACAGCAGAAGTCAAAAGAAGAAAAAGAAAGAAAAAGAAAACACAAATACACGGGAAATAAAAAAATTATATAAAAAAAATGTCAGTGCTGTGAGATCCATTAAACAGAGGCATTCCGATCTAAATCATTCCACCAGAGGACTGAGAATTCCCAAATGCAATAGATTTTTGGTTACTAATAATTGAGCCTGGACGCAAGCCCACAAATTAAAGATAATTCGCGCCCATATCCCATTACTAATTCTTTTAACAAGCCTTCCTCTGAGTAGTTCTTACTTTTTAACCTTTTGGTTACTGACATCGCATCCACCAGAATAATTCCACAGAACACATTTTAGTCTTATTTTTGGCTAACTGCTTGGAATGCAGCTGTTTAGTGGGATATCCTGGTTATGACTTTTGCTTTCTTATTAATGCCAATGTTGAGTATTCACATCTGGGTTGGCAATGAGAAGTTAATATCTGTCCATCCACATCAAGATTGTGTAAAATGACAACCTGACTGTATGTGTAGAAAGTTTTAGGGGTTCCTGTTTACTCAGATGGATAAACCAAAATCTGGGATTTGACTTGATTTTGTACCAAAAGCCAACAATTTAGGAATGGTAGGTATCAGAGACAACTTGTCATACCCAACCTGGTGGTTCAGGTCTGTAACTCCAGCTCTTCAGAAGATTAATACAGGGAGATCTCAAGTTCTATACTTGCCTAGGCTTCATAGAAAGTCCAAGGCCAGCTGGCAAAACCTAGAGAGACCATTTGAAAACAAAAACCAGCAGAAGAATGCTGGAGAGGCAGTTTTGTGGTCAATCATTCATGTAGGTTCACTATGCCACAAGCAGAAGGAGCAGGGCACTTTGCCCTCTTCTTACGCCGAGATTGTATAGCCCAAGACTCAGAATAGATGCCTAAAACTCTTAACACAGACAGCATGAAAATGTGCATATTGTACTAAATCTATATGTCCCTTTTCTGTATATATACACATACATAATATTCTACTTTTAAGTTAGGTACTCTAAGAGATTAATAATAAATAACAAAACAGCAGTTATGACAATACAATATTATGAGATATGTGAATGTAGCCTTATTCGTTTCTCCAAATATCCACCAACACTTCTTACGAAGACGGAAAGTGAAACTCCTTGACAAAAGCACTTTGCAGCCTCTTCTTGGCATACCTGCATGGCAAGCATCGCTTGCACTACATGATTTTACTAAGTAAAATCAAGGACACTTGAACAAAACCATGCATGCTGTTGCAATTGATGTAAGGGCTGACAGCCGCTACTAAATGAAGAACAGTAGGGAATAAACACGGGGTGGGGGCAGAGCAGGATTGCACAGGATTTTGTGGCACCATGTAGAACAGTGTGCTATTTACAATTAGAAATTGTCAGTTTCTGGACTTTTTCTATAGTGTAATATATTTGTACTATGACTGATCAGACTCCACAGGAATCCGATGGATCCGTAAGTAGAGACTGCAGAGGTAAAGGTGTATTTTGGATCCTTTGCTGCTGATAGACAAGACTTCATGCTTTGACACTCCTAAATATAAACTTTAAAGATATGCCATCAAACTATGAATTATGAGAATTGTTATTGTTTTACCACTAACCAACGTGAAATCAAGCTACCACTTCTCAGTGGTTTATTATCAATTGTCACATGCGCATGGTAATAATGATAACTTGCATTCCTCACAAAGTTAGGATTGAGATTAAATACTATTGTACATGGGAAGGTATTTTAATGAACCAGCCAACAAAATACTTAGGGTTGCGGCTGATGCCAAAAGAAGATGTGATTGATGGGTACTAATTCAATGTGTAGGAGAGATAACTGGAATCATATTAGGAACATATTTTCTTTTATACTTTGAGAAGGGGTTTGGGGAACTGTGGGTTTGGCTATGGCATTTATTTAACAAGTCTTTCCTGAATACTCAGCATTCCCCATTCTTTTGTTAGTCATTGTTTACAACACGATGACCCAGACATTAAAAGCTTTCACTCGTGGTGTTTAGATGCTAAGAAGGGATGCCGGTGATGTGTAGATAATCATGCCGATAACAATGATTGCCAGGGAGAAGGATGGAAGGGAGAAAGGGAGGGAAGAGGAGGGATGGGGAAAGGGGATGATAGCTCCAGTTTATTGATATGTAGAATTATCCACATTTTCCTCTGTGCTGCCTAGAGGAGTCTGTTTTCTATTTTTTGGGACGCTTATCACTGTTTCCTCTGCTTACTCGCAGATTGTCATACCCTATCACGTCATTCGTCTTACAGTGGAGCCTCACTCCCTACTCCTCAGGGCCTCAGGAACTCTGCCATGCATCCGGAATTTTCCAGAGGCAGGTTTGTGAGTATCACTTTCAGGGAAAGGAGAGCCATCTTTTTCCAAGTGGGTGATGCTAATTTTCCTTGACTAGGGTGAGACTTCCTCAGCCTCTCCTTTCTGAGGTTTTAAGACCTTTTTTCATTGCAGCTTGGTTCAAGATGGTGGATGCCACTCAGAGACTAGGGAGAGAGGAAGATTGCCCATTACACACCCTGAACACCGAGGGCTGAGCAAAATAATGTATCCAGACACAAAAAAGAAGGCAATGGCAACACCTAGTACAAGGGAGATTAAGAGACATAGCTTTGTCTGCCCCAGGCCCACACTCTGTCTCTCAGGTTGGCTACATGAAAGATCATATCTACATTCAATGATGTAATACCTGTGACAGGTAGTATAGGAAGAGGAGAAAAGTGTACAGTTCAATCCCAGAGTTCCCAGCAGAGCTAAGACTACCGGCTCATTCACTCTTCTCTGGTCTGTTCTCGCTTCTGGTAGGCTGCTTCCACACAGTCTCTTTCTAGGTCTGTGGACATCTACTCCAGGGCCATCTGCTTCCATCTAGAAAAGTTAAGGTCTATTACAAAGTCCTACCTGCATCTATCTGGTTTTAAGACCTCAACAAGCATTAAGGTCGAATTCACTTACATTCTACTCAACAAATGCTGCCCTTACATTTTCCAACAGCTCTCAAAAGCAGATCACAACAGCTGACTGCTTAGGCGGGTGGGCTGTGAACTAAAAGATGCTATAGTCTAATGAAGTGGGGAATTTGTGTAGATTCTTAACCACGTCTTTGCTGCCTGGGTGATCTACACACTGTTGGTTTGTTGAGAGGTTGTGTAGATACAGGCTAACCCTTTTCATTTATGACAGTGACTGTAGATGGACCAGTTAGCTCAGTCAGTAGAGCATGAGACTCTTAATCTCAGGGTAATGGTTTGAGTCCCATGTTGGGTGTCAGATGAAGATGGAGATTTTTTTTTTCTCTCTACCCACCAGGTACATTCAGCTGCTTATGGGATAACTACTCTGAGGCTTAATATCAGTTACAATTGTTTAGGCTTCTTACTGGGTTATCTCTCTTATAAGTTAACCCATTTCTATTAATCTATTATCACTACATGGCTGTGGCTTACTGGTGATGCCCTGGCATCTCGCTTCCCCGGCAGTACACGGCATCTCCCAGACTCCACCTTTTCTCTCTCCCTGTCTTTGTTTCCTTATCTTACCTGGGTATATTCTGCATGGCCATTGGCTCAAACAGCTTTATTCATCAACCAATAAGAGAAACACATAGTCATGGCATACAAAGTGACTGCTTAGAGGGTGATCACCCTCTGGCTTCTCTAGCCCATATCAACTATCACAGGAGGAAATTAATCAGCTCTTACTTAACTCTCCTGACTAGGTGAGTTATTCATCCCTGAGTGCCACTAGGGTGCTGTAATTTTCCTTAGTGAATCCTTCAGTTGAGCCTGCATCTCTAGAATTCCAGTGGGTGATGTGGGAAGGACAAGCTCTTTTTTCTCAGTTGTAAGTACCTATGTACGTGTGCATGCCGTGCTAAGATCAAACCCAGGCGGGAGCCTGGCAGTAGCATATGACAGAAACCAAGGGAACTCTACAGGAATACCTGTTGTGTGAGAGTGTTGTATCTTTGTCTTTTGGCAAAGACCAACAGGCTGGAACCTTGTCACCTAGTATGTGCAAGTAAGATGCTGAAAGATGAAATGATTCTAGGGGGACTTGGTACATGGCTTAGATGGCTTGGCGGTAAGAACCCTTGCTCTGCAAGTATAAGAACCTGTGTTCAGTCTCCAGCGCCCATACAAATGGCCAGCCCTGGTTGCATATGTATTGCTGACCGTGTAACATTGTGGGTCAGAGATGACTGTCTTCTGATAGATAAGCCAATCTAGCTGAAATGAGATTCTAGGTCTGGAAGAGAGCCTGTCCCCAAGGCCATAAGGAAGAAAACAATGGAGGAATACATCCAACATCTTGCTCTGGCTGCTCTCCACCAGGAAGCAGGCATGGGAACCCATAGCCATATGCGTGCACCATACATACATATACCACACACAACACAAACACACATAGACACGTAAAGGGCAACAAGCCGAGCCTTTTTGACTGATCTAGCTACTGAAATAACCACTTCATTCTAAAAGTCTTTCATGTAGAAAGAAGGTTCTGCATACACATTAGAAAGACTTTAAGCTCTTGAGCTACCAAAATTAGTAACTCTCTAGCATTGCCTTCCTTGCTTACACAGGTCACTAACCGAAACTAACAGAGACCATCCAGAGCAAGAACTGAAACTTGTGCTAGTCCAAACTTTCTTGCATGGGTAGCGTCCAAAGATTTCAAGCGCCTGGGTTTCATAGGACTGTGTATTTGTGCACACTACCAGCATTTCGAGGTTAGTGGTGCAAGGAATAAACAGAGGAAGGCAAACAGATAATTCCAGCTGTGTAGCAATTTGGAACAAGTATTCTATCTCAGATTAATAAAATGGAAATTGTGCGTCTAGAACTGTTACTTCCTGTTAGTGCCAAATCTCTTTTGCATTTGTATGATCAAAAACTCATAATCCTATTGAATGCACACAAAATTGGGTAATAAACTTTTCCAAGTGTTATTGTCAGTGTCTGCTCACCAATATCAACGCAGGGGGAAAGCAGTATGCATAGGAGCCATTACAATGTTTTAAGCTCTTGACTCTCCTTTTTTTTTTCAGTGTTAAAATACATGTTCAAATTAAGCATTGAACAGCATTGGATAAAATAGACACATATGAACAAAATTATAATCTGATTGGCTAGTTTATGTATAGGAAAAATAGAATTGTTGTAATATTGTAATTTGTGGTTTAAGATCTGAACAAAAGTTTGGCTATAGTTCTGCAACAAAACTAATTTTAGATTGGTTTTCTTCGGGGGTATCATGTTTCTTCTGTGAAGCCAAAGGGCTTGGTGTGCTGCTGTCTCCAAAGATGGAGGATGAGGCTGCACTGGGGGAGGGAGGGATAGAGGCTGGCATCGAATCACAGGAACGGATAAGCTTACACTAATTTGTATTTGCTTCCTTATCCCCAAACTGCCCTAAGACAGACCACAAAGAAAATTGCATATGCTCACACAAACATAAACTCTCTCAGTGAATCCAAATGCAGCACGATAGAGAAATCTCAAGGGCAAATGTTTCCTTGAGAACATGAAGTGGGTGCACTACCAAGGGTGTTCCCAACAGGGCTCAGACTCTGTGAAACAGAAGAAGATGGAAGAGAGAGCAGACCCCTCCAAATCCTGAATTCCAAAATACTCATCTAGAAGAGAAGCAAAACCTGTTCCTTAAGAGGAACGTACAGTTCTTCAAAAATAAAATAGGCAACTTTTTTCTTCTTTTAAATTTGTTCCTGGATTTGTAACTTGAGAAGCTCCCTCAACTTCTGAACCTGTGTGTCAGGCAGTTGCGGAGTCCTGCAGATTGGGACGGGTTGGGCAGAGGTGAGATATGGGCAATGGCATTCTGTATCACATCCCCTACTCAACATTCCTGCATTAAGTATGTGCCAGTTGCCTACCACATGTTTATCATATAGATTATGCTTATACCTTTTAGACAATGACGGAAACCAGACATAATTCCTTTTTCATCTCACTCTGGAGATGAAAGAAAATTTGTAATCATTAAAGACAGGTAACTGCATCACAAAAATGGTTAGGTAATGCTAAATCAGGGAAGGCCGTGTGCTCTGAGGCTGGCGTTTATAGAGATCCATGTCGCTCTCATTTTAGTTAGTGACTTGATTCATCTAATTCTAACCCCATCTCTAGCATTTTGCTTTTTTTTTTTTTTTAAGAGACAGAGTACTCTGTAGCCAGCATTGTTTTTTTCCTTTAATGCCAGCATAGAGCAAAGAAAGAAATTTAACTATTGGGGCTAATCAATCTGTCAAATGGATGGGTTGAAATTTGTCTTACAATTAAAGAAAAAAAAGCACATGATTTTTCACCTTAAACAGAAGAGAAAGGAGAAAACAACAAAGTGATATGAGAGCACGCGTAGAAGGGAAAAATAGAAAGAACGGGATATCATATCTCCTGCAGTATTAAATTTTTCATCTCTTGCCAGGGCAGGCAATTCCTCTCTGTCGGGCCGCATCATCCCAATGCCACCACCCAATATCCTTCTGGCTCCTGTGACCCACTGAGCTGCTCTGGGTCACACGTACTTTTCCAGAAATCTGGGTCCACTGCACCGTGTGTTTACGGGGAGAAGCAAAAGCTAGGTCACTCATTTCATGGCCCTCATTCCACCCCTTCAAGGTTACAATCTGTCCCTTTTCCCCTCCTTAAAAAAGTATGACTTCCAACCTCATGCACAAGGCGCACAGACATAGCTGTAGGCAAACCAACCATACCCATCAAAAAAATTAAGAAGGGAATAAAAATAAAATATGACTCCCAATACATGCTGGTGAAATCCCTGACTGAAATAGGCTTCATTAGAAGAGACAATAGAATCTAAGAGTTTTATATGAATTCAAGTAAACTGAATGTCTCAAACAGGAAATTATTCTGACATTTATCCCAAGGTTCTAAAATTCCCAATGTTTTGTTGTTTTTTTCCTCTAGGAAATTTTAAGGGGAGGGAAGAAGAGGTTACTAGGGGTAACAGGAGACAGACTTCAACAATATTGAAAAGACTACACTTATGAAAGCTCTTCATCAGTATTGAGGAACCCTGCCGATTTTAAGTCAAACCCCTTCCTCCAGTGTGGTGGTGGCACTCATACACAGGGGCCCGGAGAAAGTGATTCAATAATACTGCATGTGCTCTAATGCATGTGCAAACATTTGGCTGCGAATGTGTATGCTTTCCCCACATTAGTGTGGGGCATTCCATAGGCCCACCATAAGGCTCCATTATGTGGAAGGATCCACTAGAGAACTCCCGTTATGTGGCAGAGCTGAAATATCTGCAGCTTTTATGCAGGCAATATTCCATTTTAAAATGTTTTCCAATCTGGCTCTCAACAACCCCCTCTGTGAACCAAATGTGTTCGTTACCAAATATTCTCCATGGTTCTCCTCCAAGGACCAAGGCAGCCTCCAGGTGTTAGTAATGGCCTATTCAGACAAAAGCCAGCAGTGATCCACACTTAACCCAAGATACGCTTTCTCCTTCCTCCCCTTTGCCTTCACAGCCTTCATACATCTGCTAATTACATATTTGCAAATCTCTCTTTTTATCTCCCCAACAGATGCATGCTGTGATGAGATATACCGAAGCACGAATTAGAAGCAACGATGGTTATCAGCCTCGGAGAGGCGGGTGGGCTTCCTCCCATCCCGCCATGGAACACATGGAATGCCGGGGAATGGTTGGCTGGGGAACTCTTCCACACTGTCACAAGCCTTGGAAAAGAGAAGGCAAGAGACTGATGAGCAAAAACCTGGAGCAAAGCAATCTGCTACCTCCCGCCTCTCAGAGAGGGATGCCTGGTCTGGTGTGGAAAGTCCCAGGCTGAGAGGCGGTAACAGGGACGGGACGTGAGGAGGCCGGAACAGACAGGGAAAGAGAGGCTGAGAGTAGTAACCTCACAGCCAGCCTGTCAGCAGGATCTTCTCCTGAACTCAGTCCAGCTTAACTCCATGTGGCTGAAAAGTCATCATTTCCCTCACGAATTGGTATAAAACATACAGAAAAGAGTAAGAAAACGGAAAAAAAGACAGAAAAGAGGAGAGACAATAGCTTGAATACTGTGGGTCCAATTCCTGATTCTCCTGCTTTTGCCAGACATTTAAAATCAGCAGCAGACATTTTGAAAGTGGCCATTCAGGCTCCTTACAGGCAGGTCTAGACCCCCGTCCAGTCAGTGGTGAGGTATACAATAGCACTTAGGGACAATGACCATTCAATGGCCATCAGGTACCAGGGCTTCTAAATTGGCCAATTTCGTGTGTCAGAAGGGCAGAAGACGCACAATCACATAAAAAAGACACTTTAATCCAGTCATTAGAAGGGAGGGACAGAGAAGAATGGCTGTGTGTTTATGGCTGTACCTGTAATTTCAGAGAGGTTTGTTCAGCCAGAAAGATTGTTTCCAGTCTACCAGAAAACACTTCAATAAGCTGGAATTACAACCCCAAATCTTTCTTTTATTTTTTTCAGGTTGACGTGAAACAAAGAGTTTTCCTCAGTAATAGTCCCTTTGCTGCCTAAGCACCAAGGAATGTTTTCCCCTTTCAAACTAGACCTAATGCTTGTTTATCTTCTAGTACGAAAGCATAGGGACAAAATTGGATTTCCATTTTTTTCTTTTGTTTAATTTTCTGCAATTGATCACTTGCCTAAAAAGATGAGGGTAACTGTATTAAGACTCAGAGGCAGAGGCAGGTGGATTTTTCTGAGTTTAAGGACAGCCCAGGGCTACCCAATGAGAACCTGTTTCAAAAAGAAGAAACAAAACAAAAACAAACAAATAAGAAAAACCTAACACCCCCAACACAGAGATAAAAGGAGAGACGCTGGTTGTCATGTTCTATGGTGGTTTCCATCTATTAATTGTCTTTCTCTTCTTTCTTTCCCCTCGAAGCTTCTCCTATCCTATGACATCAGTTCCTTCACCCACTGTGTGTTCACATAATTTATGCTGCATGCCTTTGCAACGTTTGATTTTTCTCTTTTACTGTGTATTAAGTGTGCCATCGACAATACAGAGGAGAGACTGGGCAGGGTGGTATCACAGCAGGCTTGAGTTTGACCTTGCCACACCCAGAAAACAGCAGGTGGATATCTAAGATGACCCAGTGAGAGGGATAGAAGACCCTAGAATGGCAGGATATCAAATTAAAGTACAAGGCAGTGTTCCTGAGCCTGAGCCCTATCCATGCACTGTATGACATGAGAATACCAGTGGGAAGTAAAGCTTCACGAAGAGGAGACAACTATCCTGCAGCTTACCTCCCACTCTCCAGTACAGGACAGGACAGGAGACAGCATGGCCTTGGACACACGTTTTCTGATGAGACACATACAACTTCCTGTGTTACACTGTTGATTACTCATTTTAATCCAACTAAATTGTGGAAATTCCCATGAATAAAAGTAGTGTCCTGAAAACTAGTTGAGTAAATTTTAATGTACCTCAGTATTAAAAATCAAGTGATTTAGCTGTGATTTGGATACTTTGGAACAGTCCAGTAGGAAGAGAAGCACTCCTCTAACATGTGACTGAACTATTAGTAAGAAGAGCACCTTAATGTGGCCAGGAGAGCAGAAACTCATACAAATAAATAAGTAATAAATAAATAAGTAAGTAAGTAGAGAAAAGAAGTAAGGAAGGAAAGGAGGGAGGGAGGGAGGAAGGGAGGGAGGGAGGGAGGGAGGAAAGGAGGGAGGGAGGGAAGGAAGACACTTCCCAAATCTGAAAAGCCAGGGTTCAGGATAGAGACATACATTTTTCTGTTATATATTTCTTCTCCTTTAAATTTTTTATTTGTTATTTAGACTAGGAGACCCTTGTATTTTTGTTATTCAGTATTGTAGCCAGGGTGGCAAAACTTCTTTGTATTTGAGGAAATGCAAACGGCTATTGGATTCTGGAAGAATTAAAAGAGGGAAGAATATGAGGAGATGGAGACACGCGTGACACTGTCCTTTCTTACCAATCCTAGCCCTGCTTAGCCAGAAAAAGCTTTCTTCCCCATCCAGAGATGAACCTGCCCACAATGTGAAGGACAAGTAAGGCACAGACAGGTACTCTTACTATCCCTCCCATGTGGTACCAGTAAGTCCACTTGGATGTCCACTTTATTGCTCCACGTGGCCTCCAAAAATCTCTTTTCAACTTGCTTCTCTCCACTTTCACCTGTGGGATAGACACTGTTCTAACACATTATCTTTAATTACAGGACAACTTGAGACAAGTTCTGTAATGTTGGGACATTCCTTGTGGCTAGAGCTAGCTTTGGAGGAAGTGCCGCTGAGATAGAATGTCAGTGCTACTCAACGTATGTTGGCTTGTTAAGGTTGCAATGGAACACTAAGGAAGTGATTAAAAAATACTGCCTTGCACTGGACTGGGATGGAAGAGGAGATGGAACTTATGGGATGGCTTAGGTCCTATAGCTTTGCATGACAACAGGACCTTGCCAGTCAGCCTCCTGATTGAATAACAATTGTGTCTCTTTTTCCAACTGCACATCAGCCTACAGACACAGTGGCTTGACTCATAGAGATGACAGCTGTTCTGGGCAGCAGGAAGGCTCATCAGAATGTGCCTCTAACAGCAAGCACAGCTGGGCTGCCCTGTCAACAAGTTCTGATTTCCCTCCGGAGTCCAGTTCTCTATAGATCTCTAGCTCTGGTTCCAACTCAATCCTTGTCAGCCCTTGCTAGCTAGTTCCCTGATTACTCTCCTAGAAAGAAAGAGCTTTGAAAGACCTAAAACCACACCACTGTGGCATCCAGAGCTTCTCTTCATTGCTATGGTCCCTCCACGACCTTGCTTATGACTGACTAAATCTATCGGTTGTTCTCTGATTATCCATGCTCTCCAGTGAAAGTCAGTGGTGACTAAATACCAACCACCACACTCCTTGTTATCGTTTCTACTTTGCTTTCAAACTACTCTGGCTGATAGGACCATCTCACCCATGACATCTTCTTCCATAGCTCCATTAACCACTACTGGACGGTAAAGCAGCTGTCTCTTCAGTATACAGTTTTGTAATTTCAAATCAAAAGCACACGGATAAGATGAAGGGAAAAAGAAAAGACAGACAGAAAGGAAGGGAGGAAGAAACGGAGGAAGGGAGGGAGGGAAAAATGGAGGGAGGAAAGGAGGGAGGGAGAGAGAGAGGAAAGAATAATAACTGTGAATGCTCAACCAAAACTCTTGTGGACAGGAAGAAATATAAAGACCACTTTGAAGCAAAACTTGTTCCATCAGTCCATAGAAAAATAAAACACCCATCAAACAGACCTAAAACCCTGAAGTCTGCCCATGGAAACATAGCAGTAAAAGATAAAAATGGTAAATCACACTGCCAAGATTGGTGGTCAGGGACACAAACCTGAACCTCTGTGAGAGATTTGGTAATTTTGGACACTTAGCTCTTCCTGGTTGGAAGGGCTCTGTCTCTGGTTTTCGGTGCAAAAAATGGGTGAAAAATATATGCATTTTTTTTATTAAACAACAGTAGCACATCCATTTGAATAGTATGAATTACCTGAAACTTTAAGAATATTCATTGTCTGCCTTATTAGACCGGATGCCAAACTGTGCACAGTTTTGAGACAAATTATTAACTGTGTGACTTCTCTGAAGCCGTTTTTAGTGCTTGATTTTACCTCTTTGATTTTTCTATTTATGATTTTTCAAGATAGAGAAGTAAGTTGATATATGTTTTGAATAAGTTATGGAAAAGGCATTTCAGTGGCTTCTTATTCATCTGAGGGTCTGCGACCTCTGAACTGCCTCAGGGCTTTCTCTTCAACCTCTCTTTGGGGGTTTTCTCAACAATTTCAAGTTCTCAGGCTCTCCATTCTTCAGAGGAAGATTTCAAGGCTAGAATTTAGAGGCTGGGTCTCCACACTGCCAAACGCAAGTCTACTTCTCTAGGGAACAGGTAATTCTGACAAATGAGCAAACACTCTGAGAAAAAAAGGAACTTTCTTAGGAGTAGGTCAGGGTTAACCGAGCATGCATGGTGCTCATGTATAAAGTATATGGCCTCTGGTAACACCACCCTCTGAACCGAGGTTGCTCTCATTTTCTCAAGGCTCATCTGTATTTGTCAAGTAAGGGATCCATTAAACTCTGTACTACACTCAAGAGTTGTTCTACATCCGAGTGACCATTCCACGTCAAACACCATAGACCTCTACCTACTGGCATGGATTCATTTTTCCCTCTTTTATTTCTGCAAGAAGTAATTATGTGTCTGTGATTACAGCAATTTCTTAAGAAAGGCATTTTTTTCCTCTCTCTTTTCTCTTCCACTCTGGTGAAAGTGCTGAATCCAGGGTTGGGGTTTATGCTGAAGACAAGGCAGAATGAATTACTAAAAAAAGGTACAAGTGAGCTTCCACAGAATCGTTGTCCTAGGTGGCCTTTTAAAAACAATTACTCATTAGTTGGACTACAGAACCAAGCAGGTATATTCTTTCTGTATTCACGGAGTCAAGCTTGCTTTAGTTAAAAACTATAAAGAAATATCACCACTTAATGCTTTCTTCAGAAATAACACCTAGAAACTGAAATGAAATACCACTATCCACAGGAAAGAAAAATCTTTTACAAGATGACAGTGCAAGCAAGAAGAATCTTTTGTTTTATAATTTGCTTTGAACAACAAAATGTAGAATTGTGTAATAGAATTCTTATCAGAACTATAAATAAGCTTTCTGTAACTACATAGCCATGTTTAAGCTCTATTTCAATAGAAATAATTTTCCCAATTTTATAGTTCTTGGGTTCTTATTCCTACAGGTATTAGAGAAAGCAAATAAAAGGCTATTTTGGCAAAACTCTTTAAACTTACTTTTTAATTATATCATAACTAAATCATAATTGTGATAAATATACATATGTTCTTGTGTAGTTTTGTTAATTGAAAAGGAAAACATTAAGTCAGCGAAGTTGAAAGGCACTTACCTAAATGTCTACTGTGCATCTGGCAAAGAAGTTACATGTGTAAAAATCTCAAAAATAAAGAACTATCCAGTCAAAGACGTTGCCGTTAATGGTTATTCTATTACCACCATTACTTATTTAAAACTAATAAAAAATATTAGTGAGATGATATGTCTATGTTAACGCATGGATACTTTGGCATCTTTGTGTGGCTTTTCCTAACAAAACTTACCTCATGATGATATAACTCTCTGGCTCTGCTATCCCTGGATATCAAGCAGTTTTTAGCAGCTTTCTATTTACAGACAAGCAGTTCTCATTGTGACTCTGTGCCTTTCTATGGGTTGTTGAGGAACTTTTACTCAGCTGAACAATATAGAAACAAAAAGAATGCTGTATGGAAATGGTTACTTAAGGGCTAAGCCCAAAAAAATGCACACCACCGAGCTTGAGTAACGTTGTCTAGAAATCAGTCACATGGACTCATCTAACTATAAAGCTCGATTGGGCATGCATTGTAGTGGATTATCTAGTAATTAATAATAATAATAATGATAATGATAATAATGAAGTGGAAGAAGAAAATGGAGGAGGAGAATGAGAAAGAGAAGAAGGAGGAGGAGGAGAAGGAAGAAAAAGAAGAAGAAGAAGAAGAAGAAGAAGAAGAAGAAGAAGAAGAAGAAGAAGAGGAGGAGGAGGAGGAGGAGGAGGAGGAGGAGGAGGAGGAGAGATGAGATTTGGTTAATAACACCAAGTGGCATCATAAAAGATGTAAACTCTTCAAAGTATTTGAGGGATATTATTCTTGTATGAGTAAATTTAGGCATCAAGTAACGAAAAGGACAATTTTAGAGAGGCACACTAACATGGCCAGTATATAAAATTAAGAAGAGATCCAAATTAAAATGTTCTATAATGTGTCTGCCTTGAACAAATGTTTTCAACAGAGATGTAAATAATTCATGACAAGCTGTATGTATTCAGTGGCTACATTTTATAATTTGATAAGGTAATATACACTTAACATTGTACACCATATATGTGTATATACGTACACAAATCCTTATATGGAATCATTAAATCAAGGTAAACAATACCCAACATTTTCCCCTGCCAGTGTGATGCCCACATGTTCATCACCCATGCCCTGTCTTTAAGCAACACCCATCTATTTTATGTTACTCTGGACTAGTGTTCCTGTCCTTGGATCTTATCCAAATAAAAACAATGCTCCTCTCTGATGTTCTTTCACTCACTACCATTATTATGCCCTTGCATACGTCGGCGGCACCTTCCTTTCAATTATGAACTTTGTGCTATCCAAATATATATAATTTTCTTGCCTATTTGTCTGTTGGTATACATTCAAGCTTTGCTTAGGGTTTTCTATGTGAAAGAAAACAAGCCAGCTGTGAATATTTATGTACAACTCTTTTTATGGGCTTGTATCTATTTTGTTCAGATAAATTTAATTCTTAGGAATGGAATGGACAAATCCAAACTTTGATTAGATTTTGGCATTTTTGTACCTTCATTTTGGTTAATTTTCCACATTGTTTTATCTTACTTGAACTATCATACTTTTTAAAATATATGGTGTTTGTTAGGAGATTTTGGCTTCTTCTCTGCCCCAGTGTTAGGTATCAAACCCAAGCCTTGAACTTTTAGGCAAACACCCAGATATCACATTTATCATGAAAGAATTTGAGCCAAGCTTTAAATAATATACTATGCCAACTACAGTGTTATGATCTTTGTAAAAGTACATTTCCAACTCTTTCCCAAAATTTTCTCACCATTACCATAATTTGTAATACGTTACATAAACACATTAAGTAATTGATATTTTTACTTAAAAATAATGTTTGATGAAATTAAATTATAAGAGAAATTTCTGTTTTCCTTTAATCTGTTAATTTTTAAGCTCTTCTGGTCTCCCCTTGTAAAATCCTAAAATTCTCCTTAAAAATATTTCTTCAAAATGTTCTTCAGGTCAGGCAATGGTGTTACATGCCTTTAATTCCAGCACTCAAAAGGCAGAGGCAGGCGAATCTCTGTGAGTTCGAGGTCAGCCTGGTCTACAGAGTGAGTTCCAGGACAGGCTCCAAAGCTAAGAAAGACACCGTGTCTCAGAGAAAAAGAAAGTTTTTGCAAGAGTTGTTTCTAGGAAGACTTCCCTCCATTTTCTTCTGTCGGAGAAAGCATTGATTTTTTTTTCCTCCATTTTCAGAAGATATTTAATCTAGACACAGAATTCCGGGATAGTAGATTTCTCTCTCTCTCTTCCCCTCCTCCCTCCTATTTGCTTCTCTCTCTCTCTCTCTACCCCTAAGCCTTCTAAGGCTGTCTTTCATTTGATTGCTTGCTTGCAGGCTTTTGATGAAAAGTTTGCCGTCCTCGTCCTATTTCTCTGTAGGCAATAACTGATCTTTCCTCCACTTGCCTTCAAAGTTATCCCATGCTACTTCACATTCAGAAATCTTAACATGAAATTCTTAAGTGTGGATTTGATGGTATCTACCAGATTTTGGTGTTTTCCAGTCTTGGGCCCACTTGCTTTGAGTTTGTAGATAATATTGAAAACATCCAGCTGTTATTTCCACTGCTCTTTCTTCTTCCGGGAGTCCAGTCCTAGCACTACCCATTTACTATTGTCTTGCAACTCTGAATCCTCATTTCTCTCTCCCAGACCCTGACCCTCTGTACTTTGTGTTGTCTGCATGGTCTCTTGGCTTCTCTTAAATGTCACTCATGATTTCCTTTGCTGTGTCAAGTCTATGGATAGGCCCTCACCCCGAAGGCATTTTTTATCTATTTATATATTATTTATACTATTCATTGATTTTTTTCATTTATTCTTAGTGCTGTCTAGTCCCTCTGCAGCAGTAACTTCTCTGATGCTGCACACGGGCATGTTTTCTTCATTATAGATTTTAACATATAGTCATAATTACTTCAAATTTTGGTCAAATAATTCTGACATCAGTGTCATAACTGAGTCCAATTCCTGTGGTTACTTTATTCCTGTAAATGATTTTTTTTCAGGCTTTAAAAAGGAAAATGTCCCACAGATTCTTGTTGAGATCCAGACATCTCACACAGGACAGCAGATACTGTGGTACTTACCAGTATTTGGAGATGGATATGTCTTTTTTGACAATCTATTAGTGAGGGGCTTGTGTTAACCAAACTAATCGGAAGCTGGGATGTTTGAGATTTATGGCAGCAGCTAACCTTAGCTCTCCACAGGCTTCAGATTCCTCTAGTGATGTGTTGGGGCTTGAGTATGAGATTGTTGCCTGAGGTGATCATAAGCGTTTGTCTTCCCCTTGGTACTGTATTTTCCCTGCGCCACTCCTCAGAGAGGATCCGTTTCTTACAGTTCTCCCAGCTGTGCTCCGCTTTCATTTTTACTCAACAGCTGTTAGTCTAGTAGTGGGGGAGAGAAAGGGGACACTTGCTAAGATTTTAATTAAGCCTCCAACTTAGAGTCTGTGAGTCCAAAGGGGATCTATTTATTCTTCATAACTGATTTCTCTCCCTGCTGTAATGCTGAGTTTGGAATGTCTTTTCATTCTTTCCTATGGTGAATGCCATCTCTAAAATTGCTTTCCCAACCTACAGCAGATTCACCAGTACAGCAAAACTGCGCTCGTAATGCTGTCAATGATATTCTCCACCACACCACACATCCCCAAACAGCCAACCCTTGATCCAAAAGTAAAACATGGAGGATGGCTGGGGAGGGAGTTCCTAGCTCCTCCAACATCATCGAGTACCATTAGGACACATTTGAAGGTTATAAAAGGCAACCTGCAATAAATCAAGATTATAATATCCAAAGTCCCCAAATACTTCTACCCCATGGTATACCACTCTCTACCTTCATCATTTTATTTTAGCTGCATTTTCTCACTGGCCTTACTGTCAATACGGGTTCTAGAAGGGCATTTTTGTACAAACGTGCAATGGCCTTGGAGCATCCTCCCCACCAAGCCTCACTCCTCTCCCATTTCCACACCTCCCCTAGTTATCTTGTTCCCCAAATTGTTTCTCTTCTGCCTTCATGTGATCTGCGCATCTCTGACCTTATGTATCTGTAAAGTCTAAGACTCACACATAGGAGACTTTCTGAGGATAATTTAATTCCTGTAATATCTCCACTTCTGTTCCTTTTCCTGCAAACAACAAACTTTGTTCTTTATGACTGAAATAATTTCATTTCGGAGAAACATTCTCTTTATCCCTTCCTCTGCTGATAGACAACTGGGTGGGTTCCATAACTTCCCTGCTATAAACAGTGCTGCAGTGGACACTGATGAGCAGGTATCTCTAGAAACTAACTTTGAAGCTTTGGGGTAAATACCCAGCAGTAGTCTAGCTAGGACTTATGGAAGTTCTGTCTTTAGTTTTATGAGGACCCTTTGCCTTGATATTTGTAGTAGCTGAACTATTTTCTGCCCCACCAAGAGTACACAAGACGACCCTTTGATCTCATCCTAAGGAGCAGCAGTTCTCTTTCTTGATGTTCTTTTGACTTGCATTTATTTCATAACTAAACCAGGTTGGCTTTTGTGGCCAGCGGTGGTATCTTCCTAATGGTTAGCAAAGGCCCAGTCACTGTTCTCTTTCAAGGAACCCTTATCCGTTTTCTCAATGCAGTTCTGTCATTGATGAAAAGTCATCAATTTGCAGTTTGCCCTTTTATTTTTGGTGAAGCTATAATGAGGTTTTTCCATTTGTAAGCAGAAAGACAAGCCAACTTGGTCAGAGGAACAGAGTGTTAACTTCTCTGTTCTGTACTTTGAGACATGTTATGTCTCTGTTTTCTCACTCACACTCTTTCTAGCCAAACAGATGCAGGCATTTATACTATGGACCCACTATAGACAGCATGCCTTTCTGTGTGACTTCTTTTATGATTTTTTTCTCACACATTTTGAGTAGACTCTTGGGTGGTGTTTTGGTAAAGGACTTTCCCTATGGAAATTACTGAAGTTCTTTGATTTTAATAGGTTTGTATTTTCATAAAATCTAGACACTTTGCCATTTTTTTCCTTGAATGTGTTTTTGTGTTTTCACTTCTGTGTCCTCTCCCTTGGAGACTCTGGTTGTGTACATTAGGCCCCTCGGAGTGATGCCACAGCTCTCTGATTATCTGTTTCTATTTTTCTGTGTGGTTTTCCTTCAGTCTCTTCCTCTTTGCTTTTCATTTTGGGTAGTTTCTGCTGCTACATTTTGAATTTCAGGGATCTTTCCTCCTGCAGTGTTCAATCTGCCATTAATCTCAACCGAGCACATTTTTCATTTCAGATGTAATACTTTCTACCTCTAGGGAAAGTTTGACATGATTTTTAAAAACATTTTCCAAGTTTGAGTAACATTTTGGTCTTCTCCTGCTTTTGAAATCCTTGGGCTACAGTTATAATAACCATTTCAATGTCCATATCTGTTAATTCTAACATATTTCATATCTGGATTGATTACAATTATTTACTTTTCCCCTCCTAATTACAGATTTCAATTTTTTCATTGTCATGACTAGAAATTTTTAGTTGCATATCAGAAATCACAAATCACGCCTTGTGCAGAAAATTTTTAGAGTCCTTTAAAGTCTCTCAGCTCTGTTTAGGACTCTGTTAAGTGACTTGGAAACAATTTGATCCTTTGAATTTTAAGATTCATTAAGCTGAAGTAAAATAGTAGTTTAGGTCGACTTCCCCTTTTCTGCTGAGAAAATATCAACCTGAGTATTTACATATTCTCTGAAATTTTTCATGTTTCCAGTCTGGCTGGGAAGTAAGTAGGATTCTCAGTGCGGTGTGAGCTCTAGGTCTTGTTGCTGCCAGTACTGACACTAAGTTCTTTCCTGGCTTCTAGCAGCTCCCTCAGATTCATTAGCTCAGAGAGTTTCAGAACCCTGCAGATTCTGAAAGGTGTTGTCTTTGTTTTTGTTGATTCCTCCTTTTTTTTCCTTTCTAACAATAAGTAATTTGAACTCGAACAAGCTGATGTCCCTAGCTTCTCCCAAACTCTAGAAGTGATATTTCATCTGTATTTTAATAAATAAAGCTTACCTGAAGTTCAGAGAGTAAAGAGTCACACTGACCATCCACCAGGCAGTGGTGACACACACCTTTAATCCCAGTAGCCACACTAGTAGCAGTGCATGTCTTTAATCCCAGCACTAGAGAGGCATATAAGATGGGAGAAGACAGCTCTGACACAGTCTCATTCTGAGATTCCTGGAGGCAGGATCGCCATTTCAGACTGAGGCAGAGGTAAGAGCCAGTGGCTGACTGTTTTGCTTTTCTAACCTTCAGGTTAAACCCCAATATTTGTCTCTGGGTTCTTATTAATTGTGTTACAGGAAGTCTTCTTGTTATTGCCAGAGTTCTCCCCTTGGGTCCTGCAGCTTAGAACCATTAGGCTGTGTATTGAAGCCATGCTATAACTCAACTCATGTATCCCGATTTAAATATCACCGCCCTTCATTGTTCAGTGTTCAAGTTATTTAAAAAATAGTTGGATATATTTTATCAAATGATTATTGCAAATGCAAAGACAAATTTCATGCCTTGTTACTCCATTTTAGGAATTAATTCCTAGACTATTTTTTGGTTATACTAAATGAACTGCAATAATAACAGGTATAATAAGATACATTCAAGGGTGTAATAATGGCATGGATGTTATGAAGAAAACCAAGAATTACCTAATTGGCTATAAGTTATTCCATAAGAGGGAGCACATACTTGGTCCTGAAAATCTGGCAAATAACCCATGGTTGGAGTGCTCACAGGACTACCTGTTACTATTATTTTGCTAAATGTACATGGAATTAAAGCTTCTCTTCAATTCTTTTCTCTCTAGCCATATATTCATGCAGCTCTGAGACTTCATCAGAGAAATTTCTTTGTTTAGTGGCTAATGCAGAAACTCACTACTGGTCAAAATTATGAGAATAAGTGACTGTGGAGTGCCCAGCACAAGTGGGACATCGATGCCATAACCTTTCCCTGAGATTTTAGGACCATCACAGAAGAGGGTTAGAAAGATTGTCAGGGCAGACTGGAACAACAGTGTCTTCTGGCCAGGACAGAACAATTGTACCTGTGGACTCAGCAACTCTGGCTGCCGGGACAAGATCAAACCAGTCAACATTCTAGCATGAAATGGGAAGGGGTTCATGCATGCCCCAGCACTAACTGGGGAGCTATAGACTGTTGATAGCTTCTGGGAAGTAAAAGTCAGTTTTCTTTAAGGGTATGACTGTAGTGATGAGACGAGCGGGCCACGTCCCACTGCTCAGCTAGCTTTACCCGAAATAATTACACAGAACCTGTATTCATTTAAAACACTGCCTGGCCCATTATCTCTAACCTCTTCTTGGCTAACTCTCACATCTTAATTAACCCATTTCTAATAAATCTGTGTATCACCACATGACTGTGGCTTACTGGCAAGATTCTAGCCTACATCCATCTCAGGCCAGAGAGCCATGGTGTCTGCCACACTGCCTTCTACCCAGCATCCTGTTCTGTCTACTCTGCCTACCTAATTTTCTGTCCTATCAAAAGGCCAAGGCAATTTCTTTATTTAACCAATGAAATCAACACAAAACAGAAGACGCTCCTACATAATTTCCCCTTTTTCTGTTTAAACAAAAAAAGAAAGGCTTTCACTTTAACATAGTAAAATTACATATAACAAAACAGTTATCAAGCAAGAATTACAGTTACAATATTTATATCTATTTTATCTTTATCATAACAATGGAAAACTATAGCCATCTATCCTTCAACTCCATCAAAGACTCCAGAAAGATACAATATTGAGACCATGCCAATGGCTCACCGCTCCTCCTTTTACAACAGAGTGGCTGCCCAACGTGGTCTATTAACTCCACGTAAAACCTGAGAGGGCTTAAAAAGGAGAGAGAGAGAGAGTTTAACACAGCTTTTTCCTGTTTGTGGGTGGAGTGCCACATAGAGACTTTCCTGACTCAGCAGCCTTATAAAAAAGCCACGCCATTTTAAAACGAGGTTTCCTGGGCCCTACTGCCAGTGTAGCCTCCAGCTACGGAGCATTTCTGGGCCCAGATGTTTGTATGCCCACTCAGTATCAGGAAGAAAGTACTCTGAGACCATGCCAATGGCTCATTGCTCCTCTTTTTACAACATATGACTCCTAGCAGATCAACCATGCTCCAATAGACAGCCTCACATCCAGGAATATATGAAGATCTCCAATTGGAGTCAATAGGTTAGTGTATTTAAAAAGTAAATAAAAGGAGACACCAACATAAAACAAGTGTAGGTAGAAGAGGACTGAAGGGAAGGAGCCTGTGAATATTATCAAAATACACCATATGAATCTGCCAAGAATTAACAAAGTGCAATCATTTCCTGGGCAATTAAGTTCTTCATTAGAAATGTTCACATCAAGAAGAAATAATGAGATGAGTTAGTTTTAGCCATAGAATGGTTGGTCATTTTTTGTTATTATTTGCCACTCAACCTCTCTGCCTCCTTTTTTGATGGCATTCTATCAGAATTCCTTTGAGCAATCTGTTTTTCTAGAATGTTCATACAGCTTACTTGGGACTTCACTCCTGGCCCACATAATTGAAAAGTAACATCTCAGTGCAGTGTGACTTTGCATTTGTCTTATCATGAATAAGATTAGGCAAACCTTCATACACTTAAGAAGCATTTGTATTTTCCTTTCAGTGGGCTGTCAGTTCATATCCTCGGTCCGCTTTCCTTTGGGGACCTTCTCGGTTTCTCAGCCTCTTTACGCAGTTATAGGATGCATCTGTTTGTTTGGTGTTCCAAGTTGGATTGATTATCTCTTTGCCTATTGACTTTTTCCCTTGATTCAAGAATTCTTTTGTCAGCAGAAAATATTTACTTTTTGATGGAAAACATTTTCAATTTAGTAGATTTTTGAAATTGAAATAATTTAGTGGGTTTTTAATCAGGGTTGGGACTTTGTTGATGACGTACCCATAAAGATTTTCCCCAATGTTTCTTTTAAGTCTTTTCATTGTTTTATTCATATGACTTCCCACAAATGAATGCCTTGCATTTATTAATGATCTTTCCCAATTACCCCAGGCATGAAGCTTTCTTTCTGATTTCTCACAGGATGGATAGGGATGCATCATTTATTATAATTACATGCTTTACTACTTTTACGTGATGCTGTTGAGTGTATTTCATGATCCCTAGCTACCCTGCAGATCACAGGCTTTTGTTATTTCCACTAGGCTGCCCATGTAGCTCTGGGATCCTTCCATCTCTGCTTTCCCAATGCTGGCAGTAAAAGCATGGACCACTGCACTTGCCATTTTATGTGGATGCCGAGAAAGAGACACAGGTCCTTATGCTTATACAGTCTCTAGCAAGTGAGTCATCTTCCAGCCCTTATTGTAGGTCACTTTGCCAAAGTCCTTCAACATGATCTGATTTGCTTTGTGGTTTACAAGACATTTTCTGCATATTTCTCTAAACTCTTGATTTCCTAAGTACTAAGTGCATCTTGTAAACGTAACATAATTTTTAAATACTTACCTCCTTGCTTATAAAATAGAAATAATTTTTGCTCTAAATTCAAGAACACACACACCATAACTAAAATGTTTAGTATAAAGCCTGACATGTGATGTGGTCAGTATTGATAACATGATGTCATTTTCTTCTTCATCATTCTTGTTCTGAACTATGTATTGATTAATTTAGCATGTTTTACATAGATAATTTATGTCAACTTTCCTTCCTTGTCTTATTATTTCTTACTTCCTTTCAGCATTTTATTGATTTTTCTTTTGCCTTTAATATATATGCGACTTGCCTCAACATTCTACCCTAAGTACATTTTTCCTACTTTAGGCATTTTAGATTTTACAGAAATGATCAGCTTTATTAGTTATATAGATAGGCATATCCTCAAAGCAGCATAGTACATTTAGATACAGGTGTAAACACAGAGGTGGTTCCTACTCTCTAGGCACCAGAAATATAGCCTATTTTCCCTTCTGTAGTACCTCCCCTACAAGGAGACACATGTTAATCTATGTGGAGAACCTCTTCCTGAGAGAAAGATATCTGAAAGTGCCTTTGTGTCTGCATTGTCTCCACACTCCCATTATGCTCCATCCACCCTTCCCGGAAATCATCTTCTGAAAGGAATCGTTTCTCAGAAGCTACACATTGTTAGATGTTTGCTGTTCTACCAGGAAGAAAGATGAAGGTTTTGTGAGCACTCTCCGCTGAAATCTTTGACAGCACTTTGAGGTAGAAAGGACTTGCTTATGGGCAAGGGCAAGGGGGGTAAGGCATAGGGATGTAAGCAGCCAGCTCATGTTTAAACAACTGCTAGCTAAGTTTCAGGGGCAAGTTTTGAATGCATCCTACATGAGTCTGAAAGGAGGATTTTATGCCTAGCCTATGAAGCTGATTGTGGGCACTGGAGTAGGCATCCCTGCCATAGGATGCATTTGGGCAAAATGAAACCAAAACGGAATGAAAGAATGGCTAGAGAAACAGCATCAAAAGACCACAGGCAGTCACTCCAGGGTAACTTAGAGCAAATACCCTGAAGAGATAAGAGTTCCAGTTGTAATTGAAAATGCCCTCTGGATCTGTCATCTCACTTACAAGGGGTATCTCCTATTTCCCTGTAAGTTTTGAAATGGGGAGAATGTCAGCTTTGTTTTCATATAGTTTTAAATTCAAGATTGGCAAATATCAAACCTTAGATTGTCTCCACTGACAGGGCTGCAATATCCCCTTGAATTCCTTTTATGATATGAGCAGAATGAATTCCTATTGTTTCTTGTTTGTTCTAACTCCTCCTTAAAAAAAAAAAATTAAAAAAACCTCTTTTTAAATTAGTAATTTTCACTACCTCATACAATCTTCTAAATTACTTTTTAGAGTGCTAGCTATTAATATTTTAGGTAGCTTTGATGTTTTACTTTATAGTCTTCAATTTTATTTTACATTTCACAGGTTCCTAGTTGCAAATAATCCTACAGGCAATTTTCTCACGCTGCAGCTATTCCTTGAAAGATATGCTAATACAGCAAGGCACTTGTGATGCTGGGGGTTAAGTTAATCACCCAAAATGAGTTGTATTACTGTCAGTGGTGTATAAAGACATCCCATCGCGAGTTACAAGGAACGCTAGCTTTAAAGCTGCTTCAAAATAGACCCAAAGCTGGATATGAACGAAAACAGGCACTTATTTCAAAGTCTATTGAGCTCAAGAATCAAACATTTGTTATTTCTGGTCTCAGAGTTACTCAGAATAAACCAAAGGATTCATATTTTTTTAAAAAAAATTTAATTACCAGGAAAATTCATACTGATCTCACAATCTGGGTCTGGGTAAGACAAACACCGCCTAGCAGTGTCTGTCTTCATATTTATCTGCCGCAAAAGGAAGGAATCACTATTTTGTTCTCTGTTTGGCTGAACCCCATGCTGGATATGAAAACTTAGAGAGCAAATTGCCTTGCTCTGCCCACTTGGGGACAATGCCATTCGCAATCTAAAAGTGACTTTTGCAGGGATTCAGGAGGGGTGTGTAGATTGTGAATATGATCACCTTTCTTTTGCACTGCTCCCCTAAATCATAGGTTATGTAAGCAAACTGGGGACCAGACCATTGTATATTTTTCCTGTCTTAGAAATCCAAGTTGCTTGCAGACTATTTTATATCAACCTCGTGGACAATGAAGAGATCATCTGATATTCCAGGGTATGCTTTGGGACAGTCTTAACCACTTCTTTTCGGGAAGGGGATTAGCATAGCTCACCTCTACAGTGCTCAGATACACAGTCACGGGGCAGCTCCAGGTTCAAGACAATCTTCTACTACTAAGTGTACCATTTTCAGCCCTAATTCTTTTTTTTTTTTTTTTTTTTTTTTTTTTTTTTTTTTTTTTTTTTTTTNTTTTTGGTTTTTCGAGACAGGGTTTCTCTGTGGTTTTGGAGCCTGTCCTGGAACTAGACCAGGCTGGTCTCGAACTCACAGAGATCCGCCTGCTTCTGCCTCCCAAGTGCTGGGATTATTCAGCCCTAATTCTTATTGGTGGCATCATATGTGTGGCCTTACTGCTTTTCAGTATGGGCAGCAGATTAAAGATTTTCCAGAGACTTAATCCTTTCTGTCAGAGGGGTACCTCTCGACAGACTGGCTCTTCAGAGGCAAACTGAGGTAGAGTTCAGAACTGAGTTTTAAATAGCTCCACATCTACACTTAGGGTGATCGAAATTTCTCTTTTCTGTCTTGCAAAAATATTGAAATAAGATTTAGCAACAATTCCTGGGATATGCATTTTTATGAGAGAAGAAATATATTGTGGAAACTGCATTACTTCTCTTGAACAGATCAAGAGAGCAAGAAAGAATAAAGGTTTACCAGGAACATAGTATTTATTTGTCATGCATATTTGATGTGAGTTCATTAAATACGCAATAGAAGTGTCAACATAAAGTGTTGTTTAGATCAAGCTACGAAAACAAACTGCCCTGATGCTAACACTGGAACATGCTAAGCTGTGGTTAAACATAAACCTTATTTACTATATGATAAAGAAATACTTTATGGACTATTTTTAAATAACCATCTACTTAGCCTAATTGAATCTGCCCTTTATTTGTAAAGGCTAATGAATCAAAAACTGTGACAATATGATGGCCCTTTCACTTTCTGTCTATTCACATTTCATGGATAGTTCTTCTTTCACCTCTTGACATGCAGTGGTAACTATCAGCGGTGTTGTGTGAATCCACGAGAGTCTGGTAAAGGTTCTCAAGAATGTATTTTGGTACAAATTAGCGGCCAACACTCACTGATTCCGATCAGATTGGATGCCACCGCTGATGCAGTCACCTTTGTCCAGTCGTTCTGCCCAGTGGGTAAAGAGCACTAACAGCGAGCTGCGAGAGACCCTTTCTCTCAGCGTATAAACTGACATGTAGGCACGCAAGACTATGCCCTAGGCTTGCTGCCCCAAGAGCTGGTGGCTAAATGGATCGAAATCCCAGAACACAGCAGTCCAAGGCACGCCTGAGAGCAGTTTCTCAGTCTCCCTAGGTCAACACTGACCCTTCTTTTATTGGAAGTCTTACAGCAGACAGCCTTTGAGGGAGAGTACTGGCGGAACAAGTGTAATGTTGGAGTTTTCAGGCCTAAACTTTTACTTTCTAAATGATTTCTGCCACAGTTCTGACCTTAGCTCTTAAGAATGGAAGACATAAAAACAATGAACACAGATGCTACCATTGGGACATGTGTATACTATACCAACATAAAGAAAGCACTGGGATTTACTCAAACTCATTACTAAAACCCTGTAATCAAAGGCCATTTCTATGATCAAAATTATTCATGTGAAGTAAACCTCTCAGCTATTTTAACCTTAATTTTGTACATTTGGTTATTCCTTCTTCTGTGACTTCCAAATTACCTCTCAAATGAATTGTCAGCATATAGTCCAAGGCCCCGAGTCCTTTAATTATTTAATGATAGTGTGTGTTCTTGTTGTATCTTGAGCTGCTTGCTCAGCATTGTAAAATGAAAGGTTCAAATGAATATATATTTTGGAAGTCTCAAGATTCGAAAAAAATAGGTATAAACTCTAAATTTAATTCTTTATGGTACAAAAAGAAAGCTGCTATAGAAGGAATACTTATCCTTTCTTCAGTAGTGGCTCTCAAGGCAATTTTTAGGGATGAATACAAGAAGAACAAATTCTGGGTTTAAAAGGCATTATTAGGGAGTAGACTCATGAAAGCAAACTACATGGATTCATTATTTTCCACTCTTTAAATATTTTCTACAACTTTCAATCGGTGTCTAAACTAAGTTCAAGTCAAACGCTGCCTATCAGCTTTGGGCTCTGAAAAATGGAGTTTAAAATGTCCATATTATTTTTTAGAATAACCACACACACAAACACAAATACATCACTACTGCCAAATAACAAAGCATTATAGAGAATTTCCTGGAGGTATCAATTGTTAGCATTGTTAGCAAGCAAGCATGCATCTTTTTAGAACATTCTACTGCTCAAAATCTGAACTACCTAGTGAGGCTAAAAACTGGCTACATTGTTCCTGAATTAAGCACTTTCTGGAAAAATTTCTTTTCCTTCACAGTTGGTGTACTAGTGCATATAGAAATTCTTTTCTATAATGGGAAAGTGGTCAAATATTGCACAATTCTCAAGCTATGTAAAGATTAAAAGATGCCAAAATATGGATTCATGTTTCACCACAACCTCCACCTGTGATGTAAATGTTTCTTCTGATTTGAAACGATCCCATTATGTGAATACTCTGGAGAATAATGAATTTACAAGGCTCAGGAAACTCATGAAGGGTATAAGACTCAGAAAATTCTTCCCCATGGTTATAAACACAGTCAAACAATGGCTGGGAACAGCAGATTTTCCGGTGGAGGAGTTGTGTAGAAGTCCCAGGGGTACATATTTTTGGAATGATCACCTATTCTAGCATAGTCCTTTCACTAATACAGTTCTCTTTGAGTCCCTTATATCCCCATAAGCCCTCATCGATGCTATCGTAGTAAGCTTGGTAAGATGAACTCAGAGGTTCACCAAGCTGGTCTTGGCAGTCATGGTTTCTCTGATTTGTCGTGAATGCTGCACCTGGTTTGAAGACATTTGTTCAAATCTCCCAGCAAGTCACAAGGCACAGCCTCACCCAGTTGTCCTTCTCTTGTGAATATACAGGTATTTTATACAGCTACAATTTTTGGACTGTGATATAGTCAAGTTAGTCAACCAAGTCATAAGCTCTCAAGTTGTGCTTGATAGTTCTTCTTCCCTTGCTTTCCGTGCTGCCTGCCAGTAAACCCAGTCCCTTCTAAAACAGGGGCCAACTGTAGCTGCCGTGAAATATAGTGTGAGCAATTGATGGACTGTTAATTAGAGAGATGGAGGTGCAGATCCTGTACTCTCACTGACAGTAGATCCTATTTGGTTGAAAAAAGCAAAAACCCGTTTCGGAGTAAAACGTTGTGAGTTTGAGTTACACAATCAGGTCTCCTTGGAAACATTGCTTAACCTCGTGAAACATTAGAAGCTCAGTGTGTTCCATTTTCCTCTAAGAATCTCAGAAATGCAAGTCTCTCCAGCCGTAGGTCCAGTTTCTGTAATTTCTTGTTAACTAGGCTCGAGATGAGCGGTTTGCGTAGTTATCTATGCTATTTCATGTCAGCTGCCTGTAACCATGCACCTTCCATTACTACATTCACAGCTGAAATCGCAGTTTCCAGAGTCACCCACAAATCATTAGCTCAGATGAATACACTTCAGCTTATATATTAGTGAACTTACTCATTCAGCTTTCCTGGCTTCTAAGTGAGCAATTAAATGTTTGATTGGTTTTTCTAGCTCTCCTTCTCAACTTGGTAAGTCTTTTCTTGTGTGCTTTTCAATCCAGATTTTTCTCAAGGTTCTGTTCTTGACATTTAGTCCTTACTCCCCACTCCCTTCATCCCTCACTCCCTTTCTTGAGACTGAGTCCCACCATGTAGGCCTGACTGTCCTAGAACTTGCTATGTAGATCAGCTTGTCTTTGAACTCTTGGAGATCTGCCTGCCTCTGTCTACTGGGTGCTGGGATAAAGGCATGTGCCACTATTCCTTGGTCTTTCCTGGTCTCCTTTTAGGCAGACCACTCCTGTGATTTTGAAGAATTCCTGTATCTTGGTGATTTTCGTTATGAAGCCTTCACTTTACTTTCAAGTTTCAGGTTATTCTCTTTGGCCAACTTTGTATCTGCAAGGCTGGCTCTCTTCTGATCAGAGGTAAATAAATGCATCCCAATCAGGGGTCTCATTATATCTGGAAAAAAACTGTCCATTTCCTCTTGGATGCTAAATGAAATGTGAAATGTGGTTTTTGGAAACTGAGAAGACTTATATATTAGTATTTCCTTTACCATAGCTTTCTCTTGATATTTTCTATATCTATCACCTGCTTCCTGTTCTTACCATGGCTTTATGTGAGTGTCTCCTGTTTACCTGGATGAAAGCAATACCTTTCGAATTCAGCTCTCTCAGTCTTCCCTCCTTCCTGCTGTATCCTGCCACAAAAGTGAATGTGATGGATCTTAAATCAAGTCTAAAATTTTCCCATAGTTCATTATTGCCCACGGCTTGTTAGCATGGTACACAAGGCTCATTATGAACTTTTCCGTATCCACCATCCACTTCAGAGTTTATCCTTACTGCCTGATATTGATTGTGTTTTACAATATTGTTATATAAATAGCTCAAACCACACTTCAATCTTTAAGCTTTGTAATTCATCTGTGCTATTGCCTTGATTGCTTTCTCCGCTTGATATATTATTCCTGCTTTACAACTTCAAGATTCATCCTTCAATATTCAGTACAGAGGTTTTTCCAATAAATCTCCAAGCAAATCTTAAAGGACTTTCTCCATAAATCATATCATTCTTATCACTAACCACAATAAAGGGAAATTATTATTTTCTCTCAATCCCCCTTTTAGAGATCACTAACTCAAGGATAAAATCTTTATTCTAATCAACTATGCACACTAAACATCTTTAGTCCAATACACTTAGAGATGATTTCTTTCTAACATTTAATTTCTGCTTAGACCCACTGAATATATGGTGGCATCACCCAGTGAAACAGAACATAAAGAAATCTGGAAGTATCTGGGCCAGACCATGTATCTGAAGATGCTAACTGATGGCTAGAAGGAAATATTGTAGATAGATCTCTAGTAGGAGTTGAGTCAAGCATTCAGTAAAGATCTGGTCTGGAAACCAAGGTTTGATAAGTCAAAATCATCTAAACGGTAATAGACCAATAAGGAAATTCAAATTGTTTCCTGCTTAAGTTTTTATGCTGAAAGTTCATTATTTATGCCTTCTGCTTTAATCAGAGTTGCTGCTACAGAAAATCATTTTAATTAACTCAAATACTTAAGAATCTGAATGCCTACAACATCTCTTGGTCTAGATGAAGCAATGGAGTTTTGATTTCAGCTACCAGACTGTGGGGTTATTGTGCTTACAGTGAGAATCACTCACATGAAGCTCTTACACAATCATGAAAAAAAAAACACATGAACTAGAGGTTAAATTAAATATTACTGAGCTCTGAAAGACAAACCACCAAAGAACAAATGTTGTTCTGTGATATATGTGGACAGTACCAACGATTATGACAAATATCACATGAAAGTGCAGGGGCACCACACATTTGTCCGGTGGGGTAACAGATTTTCGGGTTGTAAACTATTTGTATATTTCCTTCCAGGTCTGCAGACCCATAAACACATGTGGAGCATTGATGGCAGACTTTTGCCCTACATATTCTTTGTCGTCATGTGGTTCTAGAACTATACTTTGTCATCACTGTTGTGTTACAAAAAATACAGAAGCAAGAAAAACATGTAAAACTTGTTCTCACAGACCTTCCAGTCTAGTGAGAAAGGCAAATGATGGAATAAAAAGCAATGTATGTTCATTCACAGTAAGTATTATGACTCAAAATTAAACACCAGCATGAAATGTGGAGGAATGAAAGATTAATTTCATTCAAAGATTGGTTTCGAATAAGGTAGACTTCAACAGCAAAGGGAATGAGGTTCGGGATGGAGTATTGCGAATAGCTGGAGGGAAAAAAGTTCTAGGCCAAAGCCAAAACTATGAAGTGAGGAAATTCCTACCGTTTTCAAGGAACAGCAAAGTGATTGATCCAAGGAGTAAAGAAAGCAAGAAGAATGTGTCCAAGCCACGAAGAGACCATTGGAGAATTTGTTCTAAGTGTCAGCCAATGACAGGGTTGGAGCAGAAGAGCATCGTGGTAGAGCTCATCTTTGTGCTTCCTGAATGTTAAGATGACTTCCAAGCTGAGATTGGAATATAGACACATAAATGGAAGCAGAGACCAGGGCAGAGACACACAGCAGTTGAAGTCAGAGCAGCAGTGACTTAAGCTAGATGGAAGCAGGAGGTATATTAAAAAGAGATCTTGGATGCCTTTTATAAGTTAAATCCATAGCATTTGATTAATAGCACCAATATGAACTACAAACAAAAACAAGGCCACAGGAATAACAAGAATGTTTTTACAAAAACTGATTAATGTAATGCAATTGTTAATAGCTATGTTGAGCAGTAAATAAGAGGTTTTAACTGAGGCAGTGGGGAATCTATTCTAACTTAGCCTATTTCATATGCCTGTTAAATATTCCAGTAGAGGAAGTGGGTGAACACGGGGTGCTGCTTAGTTATTTTCCTGTTGCTGTGGCAAAAACAACTTAAAAAAGAAAGGTTTTACTCTGGCTCACAGTTGGTCAGAGAGTCCATTACAGTAGGGAAGTCAAGGAGCCCTAAGAGGCTGGCCACAGCGTAGCCTCAGTCTGGAAGAAGAGAGCAATGAGTGTTTGCGTTCATTATGCAGCAGAACTGTTTTTCCATGATCTCAGCTGGAGAAACGTGCTGTGGGTCCTTTCGTTTCTGTTTGTGCATCCATGCTTCACAGGTAATCACTTCACAATACCACTTCTCAGAAAATGGTAAAGCATGCACATCTAAGTACTTTGTCTGAAACAGAGAATTGACTGCTTACACGTGTTTTCCCTCAACCAGCTCCTTAACACCTGTGTAAAAAGGATGCCACGGCTAAACATTAATTCTGTAGGAGGTGTCCTCTCTGGAGTGCTTTTGATTCCCTATTTTTCTGAAAACAAATTATTGAAGTATGGTATGTGCCACAAATATGCTGCATGAATATATACACACATATTCTATATGGTTCAATATTAATTGAAATGTGATCATTTTGATACATTTGTTTGCAATTCTGAAAAAAAAAAGATTGGTTCTATATGCCCTTGTTTTCCAGACTAAAACCAATGTGTTGGGTCACTAGCTACCTAAGATGGACAGACATGGACACAGAGGAGATAGAATTACAGAATTTTGAAGGCCATATTATTCTCAGCCCAGATTTCCAGTAGATAAAAAGGGAATTCCACCCAAGAAGAAGGGAGGATCTGGAAAAAAGAAGCAGTGGGAAAAAAAAAAGACCCAGATTTCACATAGTAGCAAACCTCTCTCTCTCTCTCTCACACACACACACACACATGACTATATATATATATATATATATATATATATATATATGTTTGGATAAGAGGTAACCTATGTTAAATGTATTAGATGATATATTGAAATGATAATAAATAATGTAATTTAATAAAGATGCTACAGCTCAGATCCCAAATAAATATAAGCTAAAATGTTTATTATGGTAGCAAAATTTTTATCTATAAGCAGCATGTCCATTTTTATGAAATGGTTTAACATCAGTTTTGATAGGCCACATTTATCTCTGACACAATAAAAGCTATATTCTGACGCAATAAAAAACTACATTTGGTTATGCTTGTTAAGTGATCATTATAGCTTCTTACCTTAAAAAATAAAGTTATACTCAGGTAGCATTAAAACAGCTGCCTCGGAACCGATGTGAGTTGTTGTGGTTTGGCAGAGAAAGGCTTGAGAAAATACTTGTCGGAGCTCAGTCTCTAGGACCACTCATCCTTGTAACTGCCAATCAGCCCCATTAGATGGGTGATTAGCAACTGGGAACGTGAATAGAAAAGCAGGTTTGCCCCCCAACAAAGCAGCCTTTGAAAACTGCTAGCTACTGTTGCTGTATCTTCTGGTGTTTAAGAAGCTCATTTTCAGAAATCTGGTTGTCTTTTCTTAATCAAAGCTATCATGAATTTGATAAAATTTGTTGAAGTACTCTAAATGCACTCTAATCTGTTTGGCAGGGCTAAGTGATTCTTCGCCATCTTCCAGATGGGTCTGTTTAGGCTGACAGTGTCTGAGTAGCTGAGAATCCTAACACACACAGTCTCAGAGAGGATGCTCTGAACAAGGATAACTTTACCCAGAGCAGGTCCGGGAGCCCAGAAAAGACCAAGCAAGGTCTTGGTGATCACAAAGAAGGAACAGAAATGAAGCATTTGCTCAAATTCAAAACCCAAAGGTTCACCTCCCACCAGTGAAATCTCAAAGAGAAATCATCAAGAGACCCATCTATGACTATCAAACTTAGTCAAACCTAGTTATTATTGCCCAAAATGATTCTGAATAACTTTCCTCTGATATCTCATTGAATTCTAACAGCATCCTGAAGTATTACTGTTCAATCTATGCATGTAGAAAGTGAAGCTCAAGAAACAAACTCTTTGCATGAAACCGCTAGCCACCACCAAGCAGATTAACTCCTGAGAGTTTGCATAAATCCCAACATATTTTTACTGCTCCAGGACTCTCTGTCCCATTGCCAGAAAGATATCTGGGTACTGATTACTGAGGATCTCAGTATTTCCTGCATCTTCTGTCCAGGACAAGAAATGCTAATTGAAGAAGTTAGAATTTAGAAACTATACATATCTAATATGCCTCAGAGCTCTTATATTCCTTTTAATTCACTTGCCTTCCTGTACATGTTCTAACTAATTGTGATTTCCACCTTACAAGACAAAAACATTGACATAAGAAATGAAGAATAACTCACTTATAAAGTGATGGTAATGGTTGTTCCTAAATAATAAATGACACCAGAAAAGTAAAGTAATATGTCCAACAAACATCAGGGTCTCAGTGACAAATTAACATTATAATATTGCCTTACAAATAGAGAGTATTTATATATGATACACTTTTAATATCTGACAGTTCTCATAGCAATGAAAATGGTACTACTGTTGTCTTCCTTTATATGAATAATGAAAGAAAAGAATAGAGACATTAATTTATCAAAAATGAACAAACCACCATTTCCAAAGCTAGTTCGTCAAAACTCAAAATCAGTTTCTCTGACTAGTATCCTGTGCTCCCTGTGGGCCCTGAAAAGGGTCATGCTGTAATCTGAATAACTGTTGTTATAATTAAGTTGGGTGTTAAACACACAAGCTTTATAAAACTATATTTGCCAATAATGATCACATTATGTGATCTAAAGCCAGAATGACTGTGACATTGTTAGAGATGGTGATGTCAGGACCTTTATGACTGCTGCAAGCTTACGGGATGGTACGTCACACTCTCCTCAAATGGCAGGAACCAGTCAGTCCACTGAGAACAAGGGTATTATGGAAAAGAAGGGGTATTCATTTGGGGAAATGAGATTTTTAAAACTGGCTTAGACAACTTAATTTTTCAATTCCTTGAGTTTTATAGTGAAGATTTAAGTAAGTTACAATATCCAGTGTTCTAAAGCTTTGAAGAACGAAATTACTTTTAAATTCCTTCGCTAGACTTGAAAGATTGAAAAATTGTCATGAATTAATTCCTTTTCTTTCCTTTTTCCTCCTTTTTTTTTTCCTTTCAGCATTGGAGATTGAACTCAAGACACTGCCATGCTAGGCAAGTGCCCCACCACTGAGCTATGTCCCCAGCCTGGATTAAAAATTTTAATGACGTTTAACAAACCTCACTAGGAACGTTAATACCTCTGAAACTGAAATTTTCTGCTACTGAATACATGAACAAATTTTAAACTTTCCTTTCTTTTATAGATATAATAAAATTCAATAATAAAGTATTTTGCCTCCTGTGGTTAATGAAGAGAAACATTTTCATGCTACTGGCCCATGTGAGAAAAGCCTTAGAGTGGCGGGTAGTGGGGCTCTGGTGTGAAGTATGTGTCAGATAACACAGGAGAGAAATTAATACCTCTGTGGACAGGTCCCTGGGATGCACGATTGCTCCCTGAATTATGTCACATCTCAGGCATCTGCATACAGACCCGAGGAAAAGAAAAACGCCATCAGGATAAACATAGCTCTCAGTGCATTTTACAAACATCACAAGATCCTAGAGCATTAGAGAGTGAATGCCTAAAACAGTGATTTTGTTTACAATATGGCCATCCATTTCAGTTTTAGAGTCAGGCGTCTAGAAGCCCACACAAGATCAACATCTCTCAAACAGATTTGATTTTATGTCATTTCAGCCATCAAAATATGAATAAATTAACCATGCCAGTTCAAGAAAGCCTTGTGCTTTTGCTTTGTCCATTGTGCATATTTCTGCCAAATCTAAAGAACGAATACATATTTGAACAACTACAACAAAAAAATCACATAGCCCAGACTGGTCTCACACTCTCTCCAACTAAAGATGAACTTTAACTACTGATTCGTCTGCCTCTAACTCCCAAATGTTGGGACTGTACCAGATTTTATGTGGTGCTGCGGATAAACCTAGGGCTTCTGGGGTGTTAGACACTCCATCAGCTGAGGTCCAGTCACTGAAATAATACTTTCTACAGTCAAAACAAAAGCAATTCTGGGAGAAGCAGAAGTACCTGGCCAGGAACATATTCTTGGGACTTCCCCCCCCTCCCCTGATGGTGTTTTGTGATAAATATGAACACTCATTTCTGAATCTACCCATCTGAGTTTCCAATAATTGAAAATTGTCAGAAGCAATCACAAGATAATGACACAAATGAGTTCCAGAAAACTCCAAACACGTATGTAAATGAGAAGGATCTGGCAAAGAAAATCTACTGCTCCGCCCACAGCACGGCTCCAGGAACTGCTCCTCCAGGCAGAGGTTCTGTCTCCCATGCTGCCTTGCTGGAATCCTTTCCTGTCAGCTAGGACAATGCCCCTAGCTGAAGACAGCCATGCCGTTAGTGCTGCTTTGAAACGGTTCGGCTCTCGCTTTCATTAAATACACTCTGACCCAAGGCAGCAGATGTGAGAAAGTTCATCATAATTCTGGGATCTATCCCAAGTCACTGGGAAGGAACGCAGTGGGGAACAAGCACTTTTTTTTTCTGCATATTTTTCTCCGATTACAATTATAAAACAACAACATAAGAGGCCTTTTCCAACTTGTGGCAAGTCTATTCCTTTCATGTAACAAAACATTACCTGTCTCTCCAAAATTGTAGTGTGCAAAGGACGAGATGGTGAGAACGAGGGGCAGGCTGGGAGCTGCCTTAATTCACCAGCACTTGCACTGTATGGGCAGGCAGAATGGGAGGAGGGCAGGAGGCGGCTGAATGTCCCAGACTAAGGGATTTGTAAAACCCGAGTCTCTGGCAGTCCTCTCGGCCCCAGTCTTTGAGCTTTTCAGCACAGTATGCTCTTCGTGGCTCTCCTCCCAGAGAAAGTCTGGAATGAGTGAGGGAAAATGACCAAGGTATGCTGGACATAATTATCTTCGGGACATTTTCTAGTCAAGCCAGGAATTTAAGAATGGCATTCAAGGGATCCAAGGTGTCTTAACCGACAGGGGGAAAAAAAAATGCACCACTGCAGCTTCCTACACAGCAGACAACATCTATGGCATTTTTTATGGAAGGTGTCACTCTACCCACAGCAAGGGTGATAATAATTAGTAATCTTTTCAATTACAGACTCTGACAATGCTACTGATAGACAGGCCTTGGGAGAGATCACCTAACAAAGGCGATGCTGAAAGAATTTGGTTCTATGGGCATTTCCCCACCTGTGTGCCCTCATTTGAACCAGCCACTCTCCCTCCTCCTACTCAGTTAATGGAACTGCTTCCAGTCCCGTTTTCTTTTTGTAAAGATATATTGTATTATTTTTAAGTAAGTGTATGTGTGTGTGTGTGTGTGTGTGTGTGTGTGAGAGAGAGAGAGAGAGAGAGAGAGAGAGAGAGAGAGAGAGAGAGAGAGAGAGAGAGAGAGCGCACAAGTAAGGGAGTAAGCAGAGCAGGTATGGAACTGAAGCTCCAGATGTTGGGAGCCATCTGATGAGGGTACTGGAATTTGGGTCCTCTGTAAGAAAAGCTAACACTCTTCACTGCTGAGTCATTCATTGCTCTAGCCCCAAGAAAGAGGAAGGACCTAACATCCATTGCTTTGAGGTAGGAGCTAATGGAGCCCTCAGGTGGACCTTCTAGTGACATTTACAGAGACTTCTTGCACATTTAGGACCACATTGACTTGTTTGTTCATTTGTTTGAGACAGGTTTTCCTGTTACACAGACTGCTCCCAAACTTGTTATACATTCAAGGATGGCCTTGAACTCCTAGTAGCTGCTTTTCCTATGCGGGGCTAATAGGCACGCACACAGCACCAGTATAGACCACATTTCACAGAGAGGCACTGTATTTGTCTGTGGAGAAATCCAGAGTATTTCACTCAGAATTCACTCAGAATTTTGAGAAATGACAGCTGTGACTCAAGTTAAGTTGTCACCCAGCTCCAGTGTAAACTTCAGTGGAGACAGGGATTTAGTGAGTCTGAATTATGAATCACATCTTTTTATGAGGGAATGTCAACTCTGTTCTTTTTGAAAATTTAGTTCTTCATGTGCATCTAGTTCTTGCGGGAAAACTCAGGCACCATAGTGCATTTTCTAAATTAATCCAATTATAATGATTTCTCTGTTTAACAATGAGCCACCAATGTTTTTAATCACACCAAGTCTCCTTGGTGCAGCTTAGACAATACCATCGCTTACCTGCTGAAGAAGAGTGTGAAGATAACCTAGCACTCTAAGGGGACAGCTGGCAAGCCGATAACTCATCCTCAGAGGTCAAGCCACTTTCAGAAAGACAGAAGCCACAGATTTGGAACTGAACAAAAATCCACTTCACAAGTGTTGTCTTTCACTGTGCAGCCAAACTGCATAATTCCAATAAAAAGTATCTACCTTGGGGCCTAAAATTATACCCTTAAAATTAATAGGATAATGACCTGTTCTGCATTTTTTCTTCTGCTCTGAAGATACAGTTTTCTGCTTATGGCTTCGGGGAAGAAATACCGGGAACTTTATAAAGGAGGAGGAAAGAAGTAGTATCACCAGGCTTAGCAGTATCAGGCTTGGAGTCTCCCTTTGTTCCCAATCTATTTTCAAAGCTTTGGATTCCAGGATTAAAATGGCACTCATAACAGCTCTACCATGCAACATCACCTGTAATTGAGTGAGTAGCATGTGATTAAATCAGTGATTTTTAACTAGTTAAGAGTTGAGAATGGGAAACAGAAACAAAATGAACTGTCTCCTAAATGTGAGCAACAAAATCATAACCAATGGAGGCCTGCATTTTTAAAAGAATTGTGTGAAGCATTACAATTTTTAGTTAGAATATAAAAATTAATTATTTGCCATATTAAATATAAAAAGTAAAGGCTTCTAAGGTTTTACTCCCTGGTATAAATGAAAAAAAAATATTTCTGGACCTCCTTTACTTTTTATACACTTCTTTTTGTATGGGTTAAAGAAAATCTATCAGATCAAGGTTACATCTATGATGTGGGATTTCTCTCTGTATACGTGAATGTCATTGTTTAATAAAGGAATTGCTTTGGGTGTATAGCAGAGCTATAGGGGAACAGAGCTAGGTGGGAAAAATAAACTGAATGCTGGGAGAACGGAGGCAGAATCAGAGAGAAGCCATGTATCCCCACTGGAGACAGATGCTGGAACTTTAGCTGGTAAGCCACAGCCTTGTGGTGATACACAGATTAATAGAAATGGGTTAAATTAATATATAAGAGTTAGTTAATAATAATCTAGAGCTAATGGGTCAAGCAGTGATTTAATTAATAATCACAGTTTCTGTGTGATTATTTCAGGGATGGGCAGCTGGGAACGAATAAGCTGCCTCCTACAACACGTCTGCCAGCATGATGGCAAGCTACCAACACTGCATATTCTGTGTTGCCCACCCCTGCTCGGGGACAGTGGGAAGAGAATAAACACGATGCAGTCCGGCAGCATCGGTCTGATCTCATTAGAATAGTGAAGATTCTTAGATTCAGTCATTAAAACAGAAACATGTACAGAGATCTGAGTCCATGGGAAAACAAGAACTGCAGCACCGTCTTGCTCAGTACAACCCATGCTAGGGATATCTTGTCATTTTGGCCTAACTTCAAATGAAAACCCGGATAAAGTCTTTTAAAAATTATCCCACTAAACCCTTTATAATTGTTTTTAGGCAAATACAGTTAACCTCTCCTGTACGTGCATCTTAGCACCAAACTTCTATGGAGAAAAATAAAGAATAATATCTTATATTTGTAACAGGAGAAACTGAGTATGTGTGGTGTATCTGTGTGGTGTGTGTGTGTGTGTGTGTGCGTGCGTGTGAGTAGGTATATGTAGCCGTATGTACATAAATGTGCCAGAGCTTGACATCCAACCTCTTCTCAGTTTCTCCCCACATTTGTTTTTGAAACAGCACTTCTCACTGAACCTAGAGCTCACTGCTTTGGCTGGAATAACTTGACCAGACTAGCCGTGCTTAAATCTTCAAGGAATCACTTGTCTCTACTCTCCCAGTGTTGGAATTCCCAATGCTTATCACTTCTGCTTCTATCCGGATGCTAGCAGTCTGAACTAGGTCCTCATGCTTGCATAGCAAGCAAGCATTTTTACTTCCTGTGTCATCTCTCCAACTCCAAGACAAAAAAAAAAAAAAACCAAAAAACCTGAGGCTAAATATAAATTTGAATTCAGAACTATTGGATAAGCAGAATGATCAAAATGGTGTGTGCGTATATGGGTATATGTTGATTTATAACACTAAATGAAACATGAAAGTTTTCATATTTTGTCTGCAAAAACATAGCATTAGCTTCTCCACACACACATGCAAACACATGCACACACACCACATTCCCTCATTTGGTGTGTCGTTCACTGTACAAAACAGGCACCTTAGCAAGTTGTAGGCCATTACAAATTCAAAACTGTCAGCAATTGAACCCACAACTATTTGACTCTTTTGACTCTGAGGTTCCTGCTTGCCTGTCTATTCTCTGTTGTTCTCCCTTGCATCAACTCTTTTGAGAACCACAAAAAAGTTGCATGGATGACAGTGTCAAATATTAAGTAGAATGGAAATAGATTTTATTTATTAGCTACTACTATCAGATAAGAATCCACCCAGATTCCAATTTTCAAAGTTACATACTCGCCTTCTGTTTCATTTTAAGCTTGGATTTGGTATCTAGAAGAGTACAAGGGGTTCTATGATAAACAAAGAAAGGACAAAATGCAAATAGATATTTTCGCTTAGCTAGCTGTAGTAGTGATTATTTTGAGCCAACACAGAACAATATAGGAATCTGTAGTTTTCTAGTTCACACCAAGTACACTGTATTAAAAAGATATTTTTGCTTGCTTATTCTTATGTTTCTTCATCATTATTTTTTAACTAGCTCAATCAAACAAAATGCTCCATTTGAGTCCAATCTTCAGAATCTTTGTGAATTTTCAGGAACAAATATGTCCCTTGTTCCCTAAAATGTCTCAGCTGAAGGTGTTTGCTGCTGACTAAAGTCACTAGGAATGGCCTGTGATGTGATCTAAGGGAATACCTGTCACACTGTGCTTTGCAGGTTAGCAATGCTTTGAAAAGATGTCATGGTCTAAACCTGTAAGAGCAGGGAGTCTTCTGCAGTGCGAGAAGAGCACCTTGGAGCAGAATGGGCGTCCCTGGGCATTTTGCAGAGAAAGGTGTACTGGCGCTAGAAATCTAAGACAATGGACATTTCCACAGGGAAAGTGAAATAATTTTCAAAATTTGTCTTAGCGTTTTCTGGCCTCAACTCTTATTTCCTTGATATTCCATCAAGTTAACACTTTGTTCCTGGTCAACAAGTGCTAATTTCATCAGGCAACAGTGACTTAAAGATGCACAGGCAGGTTCAGGAGATGAAAATCAACACCTCTTAGCTTAACAACAGCTAAGCTTTATACTTTGCAATCCATGAAGACAGATATTATCCCAGTAAATATTTATTAGTCAGCTCTCCAGAAAAGCAGGGGCAACAAACAGTATCATGGTCTTTAATGTATACCAATTTTCATGTTATACATGCAGCCATCATGACTGCAATCCAGCTACTGAACATGTTAGGGTTTTTAGGATATTGGGCCCAAGCTTCAGCATTCCATCAGCCCAAATATTGTTCTACTACTATGGAAGTGTCCTGCAACCAGGATAGTCTACACTGATACTGAAAGTCAATGACACACCACTTAAAAGTCCTTGTTTTGGGGTCAGATTACATTCCAGATTGTACTGTAGTTATCTCTACCTATAGCCAACCTTAGCATGAGGACCATGGTCCACCTTTAGATCCCATGCACAACTCTATAGATTATTCCTGTTTCTGCTTGTTGTGCTAAAGAGTAGTTTTGTTTCAAAGTCAGTAATCAAGAATTAAATAGGTGATATCTAATATCTCTCAGTTATTTCTCATAGAATTTTTAAGAGCATGTCATAGTTACTAAATATTTGTTGATTCATTTTTTGGAGTTCATATTTTGAATTCTTCAAGTATGTGTTTTGAGTTCTGGAAGTAACTGAGGAAGCTGTAGATACAATGGCTCCTTATATTTAGTTTTGTTGCTTTTGATTTTTTTTTGTCTGTGAAAGATAAAATAACTATGAAAGGAAAAGAAAATTAAAATGAAATAAAAATTAAATGCATCATAGATAGGAACTCCTATAGAAACACAAACAACAAAACAAATAAACAAACAAGTACTAGATACATAGCTAGGCATTGTGGTTCATGTCATCAGTCCCAGAATTCTGGAGGCTATGTTGTGAGGAAGGCCATAAATTTCAGACCAGCCTGTGCTAAACAGGAACAGGTCATCCTGGACTACAGATTGACAGCCTGCATCAGGAGGCAGAATATGTATACTAATTTATGTTTGGGGAGGTTAAAATACTTAAGCTAGCATGTAAATATCTACTAAAACAACAATAACTGAGAAGAAAGTGAAATTATTGGACTGTACATGGACCTCTGAAACCAGATGCTAGCATTGGCAGTGGTAATGGATTTCAATGTAAAGATCTCATTTATGTCTTGCTTGTTTGAGTTGTTAAGAGCAGAATAAATCCTGGTTTGCACAGACAACAAATTTATTCTTAACCTTTTGGTTTTCAAACCTACACATCTTCAGTTACACCCAGACATTCAGGAGGAGGATGGGGAGGATATTTTTATTGTTTGCAATTTGCATAATCAGCACTATTTCAGAAACACACATTGATAAAGTCTTTTTGGTGAGTCTTTGTTGATTATGTGAACGTGCTTTATGTCCGACACACATGTACTGAAATATGGGTTATTAAATAATATTATTAAAGCATCCCATGTGTCTCAATGCCTACCTCCATCTCTCGTTCACTCAGTTTCATCAGAATCAAATTGACTTTATTTTCCATATTGAATTCAGACCTTAAGTTTGGTTTTTTTATAGCTAATGTTTTATATGAAGTTGTAAATGAGATTAACATCACAGGCCGGCATTGCACACTGAGTTCTTTCAGCTTATTAAAAATGTCAGCAAGAGACGAAAGCAAGCACAGCCACACTTTCAGTGAGATTTTCTTAATGGTGCTATTACCATGAGCGTTTTTTTTTCCTTGTCTCATTTGAAAGATTTGTAGCAAGACTTGGTCTTGGCAGAACCAAGTAACCTCAGTTGAAAAGTGAATTCTGGAACCCCAATGGGAAACCACAAAGACTACTAAAATTCTCCATTGTAAAGAATATACCTTAAACACTGGCAGTACTCAGCAGAAAAACTGAACGCTGTTCTGAAAGAGGCTCATTTATCTGCTTTACAGCAAGTGTTATCTATGCAACACGCCACAGTTCTCTAAACTTATTTTGGCAACTTCTCTTACAGGAATCAAAATGCCTGGGTAGTTTTACAGCCATTACTTGCTCGATGTTAATTTCAACTCTCTACATCTTTGGAAAGTCATTTAGTGTCACGTTCAAAAAATTAATATGAAGCTTAAGCACTTGGTCTGTTCCATGTCTTTAAATGGTTTTTGCTGAGCATGTTGGTCAGTTTTAATTGTCAACTTGGAGCAGCCGAGAGTCACCTGGGGAGAAATTCTAAGTAAGGCACTGTCTCGATCAGATTGACCTACTTGCGACAGCTCTGTATTAATAACGAATAAACTTTATTATTGATTATCTGGATCATGATAGGCATGTCTATGGAGGGTTGTCTTGAGTATGAAGTGAAGTAGAAATATATCCAGTCCATTGTGGATGGCACCAGTATATATGCTGGGTTCTGGCCAATGCAAAAGGAGACCAAAGTAAGCAGGCTGTCTAGCTGCATCCGCTTCTCTCTGCTCTTGACTGTGGATGTGATGTGACTAACTTTTCTGTCTGACTCCTAATTTGGGTTGCCCCACATCATGAACTGTAACCTGGTGTTGTAAGTCAAATAAACCTTTTCCTCACTTGCATTGCTTTTGGTTAGGGTTTCATCACAGCAACAGAAATAATCCCTGTACCCAAGAACTCTGTGGGCGGGGGGGGGGGGCGGTGTGTGCACGCACGTGTGTATGTGTCCCTATCTGCGTGTGTTTGTGTGTGTGTCTGTGTGTATATATGTGTGTTCCTGTGTATACATATGTGTTTTTGTGTATGTATGTATATGTGTGTCTGTGTATGTGTACCCTTCTGTGTTTCTGTGTATATGTCTCCATATGTGTTTGCCCATGTGCTTATGTGTGCCTGTGTGTGTGTATGTGTGTCCCCATGTGTTAATCAATATTGTCATATCTTACAAAAACTAGAGACGTGTGAATTATAGTATTCAGACATGGAAACAATCAAATTTCAATAGTTCCATCTTTTAAAATAAGCAATTATTCACATTGTACTTTGGTCATTTGCATAGAGTCTACAGCAGTGGCAGGCAGTATGCATTTCTGCTTGCTCACACATCATAGCACTGCGGCCAATGAGCATTTCCTGATAGCTTGCGCATCCCTTTTACTTACAGCACCATAGCTTCACACCACACTATACATTTTCTTGACAGATTTACATCTGTTAGTACACTATTTCAAGAATATTGAATGGCTCAGATTGCACTCACAGATGTGGAGAGTCTTAATTTTATGGTGAAGATTTTCTTTCATAACTTCAGAATTGGTCAGCATTCACAGAGAAGTGAACTTTGCAGAATTTAATTTGATAAACACAATGAGAACATTGTGTAGATGGCTCTATGCTTGGGACTGGAACAACGTCACTTATGTCATCTGACCTTCATAAGATTTCTGATATCTACCATGAAATTTTATTTCCTCATGAAACTTCCTGTTTTTAATTAACAATCCATCTCCAGTTTAAGCGGCAATTATTTCGCCTCGATTTTAAAGACTACACTCCCGCACATGTTTAATTTAGGCAAATGACATCTGACACTATTTTTCTCACAATGTGGTCATGGTGCTGTGCGTGGACTTCACTTATTACTGCACAATTGTCTAACAAGGCGTGATAAGAGCTGGAGCTGAGCAGATGTGCCCAAGCCCTGCCTGGCAACTAACTGAGCTTAGCATGCATATGATGAACTAGTGAGCTCACTTGTATAATTTTATAAGAGCAGACATGTGCGGGCTTGAGTCAAACAAAGACCAGAGCAAAACCCCATCTTCCCAATCAATTACACATCTGTGGGAAGGTTGGGCGTATGTGTAAATAAACAGAAGGAGCCGCAACTGGAATTCTGCATGGAAGCAAGGAATCACGGTGCACAGAAAGTGCTTCATAGTCTCAGATGGGCCAGAAGTGGGCAAGTAGCACATTTTATGCTTGCTTTCGTTGGCTTTGTGGAGGCTTAATTTTATTTCATTTGGGTTATAGATTGTGAAATAAATGGACCAAGTTTCAAATATTGAATCAAATATGAAGCTCTAGAAGTATCTCATAGAATCCTAAGGTTTCAGAGAAAGCACGTTCAAAGTACACAGAGTTCCAACAAATACCCACCCAACATAAGACATGATCAGCCTGCTCTACTCTACTTTTTCCTCACTGAAATCATCTTCTGGTGAGAATGGAAGGGATGGAAGAGAAGGGAAGGCAGCAAGGAGATGGGCAGATGGAGATAAAAAGGAGAGGGGGGGAAAGAGGGGGAACAAGGAAAGAACTGCATCTGAGCCAGGGCTGTGGAACTCACAGTGTTTGCAAAGATCTAAACTCCACTAACTCCTAAGTTCACCCTCTCAGGCAGGTCTGCCCTTGCCAAAGACTGTACATGAGACCTCCCTTTGCATTCTAGGTTTTTGTGATGCTTAGTGGCTTCACAAGGTACACTGTCCTCAGCCACAAACAGTGCCGAAACAAAACCTTTATATGTGTCGTGGTGGATTGTAAAGAGGCAATCCTTTAGCTACTTGAATTAATCAACATCAGTAGCAAGTAAAACTCTTTTTCCTTTCTGAACCTATGGCTATAGATAGGAGCAAAGATGAGATCGTGAGCAGCTGCTATGTGTAAGTAAGCATTAGGAAGATTGGAAGGTCTCATCTGGTAGCTCGTTTAGATCTTGTGTCAAATACGTTTTGTATATCACCATTCTTATTTTTCACAGTGCTAAGAGAGAGAAGACAATCTTCTTTCTCCAAATCAGATCATTGGATTCTAAAGCTTAAATAGCTAAATATCAAATTATTGGTAATCTTCCAAGCTCTGAAGTAGCTATACGCGTTCCTTCAAGGTTACTCACCTAACCTCTATTGCAACAAGTCTCTGATCAATTTATTGTCCAGATGGTAATATTTATTTCTTAGTTGGTTTATTATTCTAGGCTATAGTTTTCTAAGGTATGATTCTATTAATTTCATACTCCAACCTACCTAATATAGTAGAAAGAAAATGGAACTGCAACTCTCAGATAACTGATGAATTTTAGGCATCTTTCAAATGTCAACTTGTAAAAATCCTTCAATTAGAACAACAGCCTTGACTCTACAAGAAACTTTTATCTGTGCCTGCATATCACGAGAAAAGGCTCTCTTCACGTCTCAGCTTTGAATAGTCAATTGAAAGCTGCGAGGCAACACTGGGAAGGCAAAGAGGCCACAAATTAGCAGAATCTCTCCTTCCTGTGTCAGCATAGGAGTACATACAGGTACCCAGGGAAAGGAGTTCCTACATCTGATCTTTTGTGGACATGTGGATGTACACACACACACACACACACACACACACACACACACACACAACTCTGGTGTGTTTCTCTTCCTTGCTCAGCCTTCTTGATTGCAAGGTCTCCTCCTTTCTGCTTCTTTCATCTTTGAAGAGCTTCCTAAACAGCCTCTCCAAAGTAGAACATCGCCAAGTTTAGCCAATTGATTCACATACTCCTCATTATCCACAGATACCATCATAGTCACTGTTATTTTTTTTCTGTACATAGTTTGTCAGAATTGTTCATAGTATTTCATGGTAGGTAGACACAGACCACCAGAAATTAGTTAGTTTAAGGAGTCAGGCTTCAGAGTCATGTGTACAACCATACCTCATCTTTAGTTTAAATGATAGTATAATGATTTTCTGAACTTTGGGAAAGATTTGGTCCAAACCCCTCACTTTGCAGATGTGCCATTTCAGTATGAAGTCAAATAAAGTGATGTCATAAACAAAGCTGCCCAGTAAAGAAGCGAACACTAGCTTCAGGCAGAACTAATATATGCAAAAACTGCTTCCTCATCCTGCACAGCACTGTGCCTGTGGCGTACCACCCACAAGGCTGCCAGGCCATTGTCACCGTGAACACAAATGACAGTAACCTGATATGTGTGAGCACTTTTACAGGAAGCCATTCGTAGCTATTGGCGCAGATGTGTTCTGTGTCTCATTTGGTAAAATGATTGCATCTTTCCTTTATTAATCTATGATGGATATTCTTCACGTTCATATTACTTTGGCATGAGACACTCATGCTGTTTTATGGGAAAAATCCATACTTTCGAACAGACTATTATACATTCTTGATATAACCAATGTCACTTCATATAATGAATGTGTTAATAAAATACCCAGAATGATTGCTTCTCTCCCCCAGTGTCTGCACCCTACTTGAGCCCGCATCGAGCACTACAATACAATAATCATTATTACATTCTATTGTCAAAATATATTGGTGGCTTAACAACCAATGATGAGCAAATCTCGATGGGGTTTGAATTGAAAGCTCTTTAGTCCAAAAGAAAAGGAGAAAAAGAAAAACTTCACTAAAGTAGACTTTTTACAAACCCTGGGTGCCTTTGTCTCCACTGCTAGAAAAATTCTTCAATACAACTTTCTGTCTCCTGACATATGTGGTTAGGATCTTAGCCCAGGCTCCGAATTATTTGCTAAATGTACCTCTCTCCAAGCCCCCATAGTTTGAATTCATTCTTCAATCAACAATACTAACACAGCATATGGTTTTTAATATTTTGGGAGTATCATTTTTTTTGACACACAGACCAATATTTTTCTAACTAATATCCCAGTATTTACAGCTTGTGTCTTATCCATGTAAATTAAAATTCTTTCTGTCTTTTAATGCTGCCTTCCTTAAATCCTATGATGGGATTTATGTTGTTTTCCTTAAACCTTTAATCAACCTTCAAGAAGAAAGTTTCCCCGGTAATTATTGTCTGTGAAACAGGAATGGGAAATTGCCTCCTAAGGAGTTTAACTAGGCAGGACAGTCTTCCCCAGTGTCTGCATCAATATCAAATAGCCATGTTGTTCTTCTTATCTAACTCGGTGAACTTACAACCTCAGAACAGGGTACTATTAATAAGCTCAGACCCTCACACCGTCCATGTTCACATGGTATGTATTTTAAACACAAGGTATGTAAAATAATCTTATGTTTTGTTTTAGGGTGGTCACAAGGGTGGAGGTGAGGTAACAGAATATGAGAGGGATCAGGATGCGTGGTGTGAAATCCACAAAGAATCAACAAAGAGGGTTTTTTTTTAGAGGTAATCAAGGGAGGTGTTGTAAGGAGGTCACTAGTTAGTTCCCAACTGCTTAGCCTTGAAATAATGACACAGAAACCATATTATTTAAATCACTGCTTGACTCATTAGCTCTAGCTTCTTATTGGCTAACTCTTCCATCTTAATTTAACCCATCTCCATTAATCTGTGAATCACCACGAGGTCGTGGCCTACCAGCAAAGTTTCAGCACATTTGTCTCCTGTGGTGGTTTCATGGCTTCTCTCTGACTCCACCTCCTTTCTCCTAGCATTCAGCTTCGTTTTCCCTGCCTACTTCTATTCCCTGCACAGGCCCAAGAGAGTTTCTTTATTTACCAATGGTATTCACAGCATACAGAGGGGAGTCCCACATCAGAGAGGTTCTTTTTGCTGAATGCTGACATTCATTGAAGGGTGAGAAAAGTTATTTTCAAGATTTATTTTTATTATTTTTTAATTATGTGTGTGTGTGCATGCACACACACAAGCACATGTAAATGCAGGCGCATAGAAAATCTAGAAGACATCAGATCCCCTGGAGCTGGAGTTGAAGACATCTGTGAATCAGTCAACATGGGTTCTGAAAATCAACTTGGGTCCTTTATAAAAGCAGTATGTTCTCTTTAAATGCTGAGCCATTTCTGTTGCACCCAGAGGAAAGCAATTATGAGAGACTCAACACATGTAAAACTAGGGAAGCATTTTGTTCTGTTTACTTTGTGTTGTGTTGTGTTGTGTTGCTTTATCTTCAAGACCAGTCTGCTCTTTTAGCCAAATGCTCTCCGGTCTTCTACCTGGTATTAGGAGGTATGGAACAAATGATCCCAGTCCTCTGTATTCTGAGAGAGGAGGTAGAGAAGGTGAGTTGGTGTGGGAGGTCCTTCTGTATATGTGTTGGTTTTATTAAATATGTGTTGGTTAATGAATAAAGAAACTTTGCCTTGGCCTGGGATAGAGCATAGTAGAGCTAGGCAGGGAAAACTAAACTGAATGCTTGGAGAAAGAAGGTGGAGTCACAGAGAAGCCATTACTGCTGGGGACAGATGCACTGGAACCTTGCCAGTAGGCCACAGCCTTATGGATAAAATATAATTAATGTAATTCTGAGTAATTATTTCGGGAGTCTCGGCGGCCGGGAAATGCACAAGCAGCCTCCCCCAACAGTGAATGCTCCCACTTTCCCTTGTGCGGGTGTCAGTCTAACCCATCATTCTATCTTCTGCCCTGAACCTGGCCTAACCCATACTCTGCAGTAAATGGAATTAGACATTTGGAGAGGTCAACCTGGGGAAAGAATCAGCCTCAGCCATGCTACCTATCATAATGCGGTTCAAAGTCCTCCACACCAGGTCTGTTGTACTCGTTCCTCTGCCTCACCAGGAAGCTACGAAGCAAACTGGATCCTTTTCCTTGAAATTTCTTCTGTGGGCATCTCTTGTATGCTTCTCTTCTCTAGCCTAAGTCTCCCCTTGACTGTGCTGGTTTGTTTTCTGTTGCTGAGATAAAATATTCTGATGAGGATTAAGTGTAGCTTATGGGGAGAAAGGCTCTGTCTGTCTGTTTGACTTTAAAGTTCCAGAGGGCCAGAGTCCACTAGTGGTGAAGATATGGAATGATGGCAAGAGCAAGAAGCTGGCTGTTCACATTTCATTTACACAGGAAGGAGAGAGAGAGAGAGAGAGAGAGAGAGAGAGAGAGGCAAGTGGGGCTGGACTTTATAACATCAAAGCCTGTCCCAATGATTCCCATCACTCATCAGATCTCTACCTCCTGAGGGTTCCAGAACCTTCAGCCTACTTGTATTCATTTTGTTTATTTATTCTCATTCTCCACAATGTTTTTCTCCCATTTACTTGTTTGATTTTGAAATTTTCTCTTCCTTTCACCAGGTTTTGAATACAAAATTTAGAAATGAGTGTTTAGCCATCTGATGACCTTGTGCTTATTATCGTTCTGCAAAATTAACTGAGTTTTTATATTATCTTTGTTCCTTTTAAGTAGCCAATTCTCTCTTTTTATTATGATTCCTTCCTTCCATCAAATACAGTTCTTACACCTAGGATGAATGTAAAGTTAAAATAAACAGAGATAGATCTATCAATGTTACATATGTTAGCAAACCTGTCCTGCAAGTACAAACCCTATTAATAGTATCAGATTCAGATGTTTCCTTTTAAAGATTGTCTTCCCCATAAATAACCAACTTTCCAGGCATAATTTTGTCTGGAAATTCACTTCTGAATGAAGACAGTCTTGGCTCAAGAGTCACATGGAGAAAACCCAGCACAGCCAACTTCCTCAAAGAAAATTCTCTGTTAAGTCACTTCTCAGGTCAAGCCTCTCAAAGAGTGGGAGAATGTGACTGGAAGCTACTTTCTGAAAATTACTCAGAGACATAACATCTGACACATCTACCAGCAAACCATGTCCCTGAGCCTCAGGGATGCTCTCCAGCCAGAAACTGGTGAACAATGTCTGTCCCCTCGATTATCTGCTGTAGTGTAAATTCTCACATGGTCTTCCAAAGCACTGAGTTGTTTGAGTTTCAGCATGGGGACTTTGTGTTTTCAGTTGAAGGGAGTAATTCTTGCAGAAATTGCATCTTAGTATACAGGCAAAGCAGGTTGTATTTAAAAATAAATGAGTTATATTTAGAAATATATGTCTATTCATACATATATGTATATATATATATGCATGTATTAGCAATTACCAAATGAAGAGGATATGAATTTGAAAGAAATCAAGAAGGGATTTATGGGGGCATTGGAGGGAGAAATGAGGTAACTATTATGGTCTCAAAAATAAAAGAAAATATTGAATTTACTGGTTACAAATCAATGTTTATTAATGTTGAAATCCAATAACATGCTTTATCGTGAGATATTAGAAGCTTCTACCCTGTATTGCCTAAAACGAGCATTTTTAAAATTTGCCGTAATTTTATTTATTGTCTGTTTATTTTTATTGTTCATAGTTCTAAACCACCTTTCAGATAGGAAACCCTGTTTTCATTTACCTACTCATTTGACACGATTTTCTTATTCTTCTCTTTGTTACCCAGTTTTGCTCATTTCCTTTGCTTTTACTCGGGCTCTGTTTCAGCTTCCACATTCTGTTTTCACTGGGAGACAGAGCTGTTCCCTGGCCATCCAGTTGTCCCCCTGTTGCAGAAACCATGGCTTGGTGAATTCTTCAAGCCCTTCCTCTTCTGCTTGGCATCTTATTCCCTCAGTGCTAAGCCCTTGCTTCACGGCATTTGGAACAGGCTCAGGATGACTGTTAAAAGCCTTGTTTGAAACCCCTTTTCAGAGTGGTTTTGCTCTCAACGTTGTGGCAGGAACTAGCACAACGAATAAGGCAGAGACAAGAACTGGACCCAGGGAAGCTCTCATCCTTCCCCCATTCAGGAGGGAGTGCATTGTAGACAGCGTTCAGAGTCTAGCATAAAACCACCTGCGGTCTGCTAGGCTTGTCCCGATAAATGTCAGAGGCTGCTCTTGCGTCTTCCTTAAGGTTAATGTACCTTTGCATCCCGAAGCCCTAGCAGTTTAGAAACCAAACATGCAAGCAATTTGCTGCTTTCTCAGGTTGGCCTATGAAACTAATAATCTTCTGAGACACGGGGGCAAAAATATCAGACAAGAGGAACAAAATCAACATGGGGTAAATTTTTATTTATTTCTTTGTTTGTTTGGCTCATTAAAGTCTCCTATCATTACCCCATTACCCATATTACCAAATCATGATTAGGTTACCAGCTGCTCTCAAGATGCTTTGGTGACTCGCTGAGTCTGGACTCAGGTGTTCCTGAGTTCATGCCACAGCCCTGCTGCTAGCCAAATGACACATCATGAATTATTTAGTCTCTGTAAACAGCCTTTTTGTCAACTGCAAAACCCTAGGATAATGTTTTTATGAAACTGATTTTGAGGTATATCAGGGGAAAAGAAGGATAAATAACACAAGATACAAACCAAAAAATTGATACATTTGTGAGAACTTTATACTTAGAAATGTTGAAATCAAGAGCAACCATAGCATCAATGTCAATTTCTATTTTGATTTGGAGACGGACAAAAATTAAATATCAGTGGGTAAAAAAAAAAACCCTGAGTCCCCAAAGGCAGAATTTTCAAGGAAAGAGTCTGCATTCTGACTAGCAGTTGCTTTTGTCTTTCAAAAGATTGCACAATAGCAATGAAGAGAATGTAGAGAAGCCAAATAGGCCAGAGATATTTAAGTGGAAAATTTCAAGAAACACAGAATCCTATCACTTTTGAAAATTAAACTTCCCGTTACACACACACACACACACACACAGACACGCACACGCCACAAGGCATGGGGGGTGGACATTGGTGAAGGTCAATAACACTGAAATTTGACAACATTTTAAATTCTGAGGTGCATGCTAAGGTTTAATATCATCACTGCAGTGGGATTATTCAGCCTTCACTGAGCATCTATTTGGTGAATGTCCTTGTTTGCACGTGTGTGGGGACCCACAGATGTGAGTCCTGTTCCACCTTGACTGGAGGTCAGAGAGTTTGGGCTTATTTTTGCTCTTCCAAAGTTGTTGGCCCAAAGAGATGGATCCTCTCCACCCTGACATAGGGAGTGACTGCCTACAGAATATTTGATCTAGGGTATGTTCGTTGCATATCCTGCCCAAGACATCAAACACTTTACTCAGGAAATAGTGGCTTGATGTCTCAAGTATTGAAGTAAGTAACTGTTCTGGATGTCCTTTGTGTCTTTTTTTTTTTTTTTTGTCTTTTGCCTTCTTCTCTCCCTTTTGTATCAGGGTACAAAAGCAGACAAAGATTTAAACACAGGAAGATTCAGCATTCGGTACCCACTGAGTTGTTCTCCTGGTTCTATCCTACATCTCTGTGTTTCTTTCATATCTCTGTTCCTCTTACCTAACATTTCTGATTCACACGCCCCTACCCTGGAACATACAAACCCATCATGACTGGACATGTATTTGGGGTGACAGAGGGCACCCCAAAATGTAACTTACGACACATGTGTATGGGTGTATGATGTGCAAGTGTGTGTACATGCACGTTCCCATGTGTGCAGGTGCAGGAGTGTGCGTGTTAGCGAGATACAGGTTGAGGTTGATATCTGGTGTCTTCTCCAATTGCTCTTCACTGTATTTACTGAGACAAATTCTCTCCCTGAACCCTGAACTCTCCATCAGCTCACTTTAGGGATCCCTGCTCTATGGACAGATAGTTGGTTTAACAAGCAGGCTACCATATCAGCCTTGTTTTTACATGGACGTTGGCAATTCAAAGGCTGGTTCTTAAGCTTTTTAGCTGCTGAGTGTCATCTCCCTGACTCCCAGTATCTACCTTTTCACTTGTATTTCCCCTGTTCCAGATATATATGCTTTTATCTCATAGATTTCATATGTATAAATCTACAATTCAAGTACCAATCTCAGGAAATGTAGAACGGGTAATATTTGCCTTCCTTAAAACAGAATCAATGGTTCTTTTATCTTAATACTGAAATATCCCGGCACTTTAGATGAAATATATGTTTGAGGCCTACTCCCAGATCTGCCTGATTCCACTAGCTGAGATGGAGCCTGGCAAGGTGTAGCTTAATAGCTGTTTCTAGGGTCCCAAACAGGTGTGTATCAAAGCTCATCTGGAACAGCATGGAATTAAGTCAGGAGCTGACAGTGTTTGCTTCCCCTCTGTTCCAAATCCTCAACAAATAACAAAAGTGATTGCGGTTCTCTCTTAACTTTTCACAACCATTCACAAACATCTTTTACAGCCAAATAAATAAAAGTGCCCCACATAAAAACATACAGATATGCTTTTCTACATTTTCTTCATTCTGAGAGCATGATCTTTCTTCTTAGAATTCTAGAAAAAAATAGATATCGAGAAAGTAAAATATGCAAAACACTAGAGATTGGTATTAGATAAATCAAGTTTCTTCTTGCTTTTTTTTACCACCAAGCTGATTTCTTTTTCTAAGGGATCCATCTGGCTAGCAAATCCTCATACATTAATTGCGTGTTCACTTGACATTACTTGCTAAATAGTTTGTTGGAACAGACATAATTAAAGTAAAGGTGGAAAGAACATGACCAGTTAAAAACCATCAGAATTATAGCAGCTCTGGAAATAGTGTGAATTCAATGTGAAGATATAAATATATCTGCTTTCTCCTTGTACCAATCAGTGTTTATCAAATACCTGCCACATGCCAAGAGATTGGTAAATTTATTTTAAAAAATGAATTTGTTGTAAAAGTCAGAATATATCCACACAGGCTAACAAAATGACTGTGTTGTGCATGTGTGCAGGTATGTGTGCATGTATGTCTGTGTATGTGTGGGTATGTACATGTGAGCTCAAGTGCTGGCAGATGCCAGAGGCCTTGGATACCATCCCTGGAGATAGAGTTACAAGAAGCTGTGATCTGGCCCATATGGGAATTACAACTCGGGTTCCCTGCAATAGCAGTATGTGCTCTTAACTGTTGAGCCCTCTCTCCAGGTTCAGAGTAACTTGTATAGGCTCTCCAAGAGTACAGTCTTTGAGTTACTGAACACAGTGGTACAGAATTAAAATGATAACAAAGTCAGCACTGATGCCTTGAAAGTTTACCCAGTCTTCCCTAAGCCTCCGTATTCCTTCTATTTAACTTGCAAAGAATACCATTTGCTATCATGTATTTCTGTCCTGACTGTACTGAGTTTAATAACCCCCTTTGAAGAGACAGACTCTAAGTCATTGACATTTTCTAATAGTCTCCTCATGCATTCAAATGAACAGGAGTCATCTTTGAAGCAAAATATCTGTTTTTCCTTGAGACAGAATCTTGCTAGGTAAAGTTGACAAGGAACTCACTATGTAGTCCATGCTGGCTTTAAAGTTATGATACAGGTGTACCTCACCGAGCCTGGCTAAGACTAATATTAATTCCAAAACATTGAGACACATTGAAAGAAATATAATTCATTTCCTTTCAGTGATTACACGATAATAAAGTAATACTCTTCGATGATGCTGGGCAAGTTATGCAATTCCTCTGAGTGTTTCAAGCGTGGGGGTTCTCTAGGAGGCTCATGGTAGATGGCATGACTTGCCTACTGAGAAGCCCAGCATTCATGAGGACCTGGGTTTGATATCCAGCATCCCATGAGATCTCATCCCAGAACTGTTGTATAAGAATTCACTGACATAACGGATGTAAATTAGCAAGTCTAAAATCTGGCAACCGGTGACGGAAAAGTAGAAGCTGTTTGGTGAGATAATGAGAATGATGTCATTGTTGCATGTGTGTGTCGTTCCTCTCTTCTGCTGATCTGCTAATTATCTGGCAGTCGGAACTGTGTCGTTTTGATAATTATCATCCACCTGCGCAGTATTTGCTTAATAACAGCCCATATATATATATATATATATATATATATATATATATATATATATATATATGAGTGTGTGTGATAATCAGGAGTAACCATATCGACTGACAGAAACCAAATTCCTCCCTGTCAAAAAGTATAAACAATGTTTCAGCAAAGAACATAACATAAAATGTCACAAGCACTAGAGCAAATGTCCTGGAAGAGACAGATGACAGAAACAATAGCAATAGCAAACTGTGTCTTGGTGCTACTTGTGTGCCAAAGCCTAATTCATATAAATATTTCTAGGAATCTCAGACAAGGTATGGGTCCCTGTTGTTCTTATTGCACGAATAGAGAACTGGAGATGAGAGACGTTAAGTGACTTTACAAGGTCACACAGGAGGTAAGTACCACAGAGGAAAGATTTGAAACAAGCACGTTAACTGCAGAGACCTGTCTCTAACAACACATGTCTGTGTCCTGAGGCAATGGTAGATTAAATGGGAGAAAGAACAAGAGATATGGGGTCAAAGGAAAAGAACAGATTTAAATGTAATGAAACAGGCCACTGAGTCTTATGCTTTTTTCTCCTTCCTTTCTTCCTTCCTTCCTTCCTTCCTTCCTTCCTTCCTTCCTTCCTTTTTCTTCCTCTCTTTTTCCCTCTCTCTCTCTCCGTCACTTTTTTCTTCCTTTCTCTCTTTCATTCCATCTACCTAAACCTAGTGTGAGGGCTCACTTTCTCCCTGAAGATCGTCTGTGCAGAATAGCACCTTCCTTGCTTGCCATGCTGTTCAAGCAGGGAACATGCATCATTATGGAGGAAGGCACTTTGGTGCATTCTGAGACACTTGACAATCAGTGATGCCAAATTTAACAGCAAGTGCTAAACTGCCCAGACTTTCACTTTCTTCACCTGTAACCACATGCCTTCTAAACTGCTGCACAGGTAAGGACTGGGGTACAGTTTGCTATTGGTTGTTATGATTTCATCTTTACCCCTGCTGTTTTTAAAGAAATGCAATCAGTTTCTCTCGAATATCAATCTTTATTTCCAACTTATGAAATCTTTAAATGATTTTAAAAAGAAATGCCAATTATTGGGTTAATTGTGATTTTTCTACTTGTTTAGCAGCTGTTTTCTGTGAGAGGTCAGATTCTGGGCTTTGCAGGACAATTGTCTCCACCACAGCTCCTCAGCTGTGCCTTTCCAGTGTTCGGAATGGCCACACGCAATACATGAACTAAACATGTGGCCAGGCTTCAAGAAAACTTCATTTACAAACAGAGAAGCAAAGTTGATCCCAGAGCCATAGTGCTGACCTCTGGGTGCTAGCAATGCTCACAGCTTTACCAGTCCTGCATCATTTCATTTCCCCTTGAATGTCCCTTTAATCTAACAGAGATAATCATGTTAGATTAGACCAGCAGACTTGAAAGTGGGGAAAACCAAGCCCAGGCAAGTTAAGTGGACCAATAGAGGGTGGTGCAGGAGCTGCAAAGCAAAGGAACAGTGAGGTGCCGATTATAAGTACCTGGTCCTCCCTTCTGCATCTAGTGCTACTGCTACCCAAGGCTGGGGTTCTTGCGCTAATTAAAAATAAGGTCCAGATATTTTTCATTTAATTGAGTTGAAGCTAGAGATAATTAGTTCCAATAACAGTAACTTTGGGAGAATGAAAAGCTGGACTGACGAAAATACTTTGAAAACACAGAACGCGTAGCTGGCCTTCTACAGCTTGTTACAGGAATGAAGAGGAAGGCTAGGGAACGCATGGCAGTCTGACACCTTAAGACAGAATCATATAATTAACAGCTAGATTGGGTTCGGAGCCCTTTTTCATCGGTTTTGTGCTTAATCTGTGTCTTGTCACTATGAAATTAAAATTCAACTGGAATGTTCACATGGTGACTCACTCCTGACACCCTGACTTCAGAAGTTACAGTGCTGTGTATCATTAACCTCAAGACTGTGACATTTGCTTGAATTATTTGTTGTTGTAAATTATATTTGTTCATTATATATCTGGAAGGTTATACTAAATTTACTTGTCAGCTCAACTGATTCAGCCAATGCATTTTTAAATGAACTAACATGGAATTGGAGGGGGAAATGCCTTTTCTCAATATATGTATTTGTACAAATAAAAGCGGTAATTATAACAGACTCTTTTAAAGATAAGATGAATCCCAACAGTATTCTCCTACTTTGTGGACTTTTCTAATTTTATTTCTCACCACTGCTCTCCATGGAGAATATCCAAACATAACACTGGTCACCTCTGAAGACCATTTTCCTGTGAAATCTAAACTGCATGAATGAGATACAAAAAAAAATTACCCAAGAAATTTGTCCTAAATTCCTCTTGGGGTACCATAGGGGATAATTCCTTTGAAGGACTTGGGGTTTGATATATTTTTTATCTATATAATTTAAAGGGAGAAATGTTGCAGTATTGTGGACAGCAACAATTTGAAAACATCACTTGGTACATAAAATTAGCCATCACAACAGAGATGACAGAGGAGTGTAGATGGCAGTGTACAGAATTCAGAACAGAAAAGCATTAACTATACAATCCATCACCAGAAAAACTACCTGTTACTCTGAATTCCAGGCTTCCCTTCAGTACCAACTTCAAACAATGGTGGTGAAATTAAATGAGTAAATAAGAATGGGATATTCTCAAAAGATCCTTGCTATCTAGAGTTAGATATTTCATGAAATATGATTTAAAATAATTGCTATTACTAGTATTATTGAAGAGAATCTGATGACCAAACATGGTCATGTGTCCCAGTAGGTAAAGAAAGCTGAATATATAGGGAGACTGAATGATCGGTATCATGGTAAATGCCATCCTAAGAAGGGAAAAGGCAGAAGGGAAGCTAGAGCAATAAATGAGCTTTTTCTAGATTGTCATGTTGACTTGCACTACATATTGCTATCGTGGACTTAGAGGGAATCAGAAAGCAGGGCAAACTGTAAGGATAAAGGATTCCTATTTAACAATAGTATTCAAAGCCTTCTTCTGTCTAGGAGATCATTCATTGTTGCAAAATACAGTCAATATTGATAAGCTCAAGAGAGCTGTAACTAAGGTAAATTTAATGTTTCTGTTGGAGTGGTAAATGTCCCCCACAGGCTCGTGCATTTGGTCCCTACCTGGCGGCACTGCTTTGGGAGACTGTAATGTTTAGGTGATGCAGCTTTGATAGAGGAAGTGAGGTGCTGATTTGCAAGCTTTGGGGGTAATAGGTGCACACTGCTCACAGTTTTAAGGCCCTGCTTCCTACTCTACAGAGATCTGAGAACGCGAGAACTCTAGACACATAATCTCTCCACCACAAAGCAGCATGTTGCCATGCCTTCCCCATCATGATGGAAAGTACCAAATTGGGAAGGAAAAGAATCCATCTTCCCTCAAGTCCATTTATGTCAGGTATTTGGTCAAAGAGATTAGAAGATGTAGACTTCTCTAACAAATCAAAAGCAAGTCGTGAAAGCTGGGGAAAGATTTAAAACTAATTCATTCACACATATTCATATATATTCTTCATCCAATAAGTCAGTAGTGTTATTGGTCCATTAACTTTAGAATTAATCTTAAACTCAACCCTGTTCATTCCCTCCATTGCTAAGTCCTAATCCAGGTCGCTATTATCTCTCTATCTGCACTATTTCACTAAAGCCTGTGTTCACTCACCATCCAATCTTGCCTCTATACAGAGTTCCCTTAACACAATAAGAACAATGATTTAAATAAACCATCTCTTCTGAAGATCTTGCATTGACAACCTGTTTTGCACAGACAGCAAAAGCCATTGTCCTTGAGGTGTCCAACGAGATGTTACACAGTCAGGTTTCAGATATTCCCACCATCCACCTCTACTTAACCACTTTTAGCTCCTTGTTGCTCCTTGGATGCACTCAGCCTGCTCCTTTTCCAGGATCCTTGCATCTCCTCTATCCTCAGCTTTGGACATTCTTCCAGGTGCAACGAGCCTTCCTTTTCCCTCTCTTCAGACTTTTACCCTCTCAACAAAGCCTTTTCTGAACAGCTGGTTATGCCTACAGTCTTTCTCCTTACACTCTAAATGCTTCTTTCCCCACACCAATTAATATCAATTGCCTTATAACTGTGGATGGGATGACCTTGCCTTTGGAATATAAGCTAAGAGATAGAGATTTATCCCTCTTCTGAACTGTGATAAACCCATAGCTTCCAATGCAATGTACTTGGCACAGCGCTGGAACATACTATGCATTTGTTAAACGAATTCTAGCAAAACTATGGCACGCAGAAAGCAGAGAGATCATACCCAGGACATAACAATCCATGAATTCCTAATGAATCATTCTCACACCATTCCATCACATCCCACATCCTAGTGTCTATCACATAAACACACCTTGGTCTCCAAGGAAATATTCGGTTTGGGCACTCTGACTAAAACCAAAGCCTAAGGGTTCACTTCCCTAGCTCACACAGAGAGCACTGTGTTCTCCTCTAACATCCACCATTCCCAGAGTGACTTGTCCATACCAATCCTGCTCTACCTTCATCTAAAGGGCGACAAGTGGTTTAAAACGATAGGTCCTTCTGTAGCTCTTCTTCCCCCTCTCTGAAAGCAATCAAGGGATAAGCGCTTGATGGTATGCAAACAAGCGCCATGGTAAATGTCCAAATGACAAGCCTGAATGCAGGTTTCATGTTTCCCGAAGCATGCCTATTTTTTTTTTTTTTACATAAGGGAAGAAAAGTTTTATAATCCAAACCCATTCCTTTTCAGATGCCTGCTGCTCCTGTAAACACTGTGTACACAAATGCCTCCTTGTGTGACATGTCTGTCCGCCAGTTGCCACATGTCCTCGGAGCAGTTGCTGCCTCACTCCTACCGGGAGCCCTCTGAGCACTTACCACCATCCTTGGCCCGTACTTCTGTCTCCTGGCCAGATGGCCTTCATTACAGGGAGAAATTCTCCGGACAGGTGCTTCTCACGCCTGGAAATACCATCCTGAAATTCAAGGCCGAGATAATCTCTGTGTGTGGTGGTGATGCATCTCATTGTACGTGTGATCTAGGAAGCATGCACTCTGCCGCTGGGTTTCTTGACACCCACTTGTTTGCCCTTTGCTCTTAGGAAAATGCATTCACGTCCAAGGAAATTGGAGTTTTTATCATCTCTGTTTTATTCCTCTTGAGCCAGCAAGAGAAGCAACTTTATAAGACTTCCCAAACTGGGTGTCCCAAGAATAGAGTTAAAACAGAAAGCACAAAACAATCAAAAACATTCTACTGTATAAGTTCCAGAACATTCTGTAATCAACTAAGTTGATATCACCTTAAGATAAGATGTCAGGGAGGGCAGGGCTGTCTTTTAAGTTGGCAAGCAACTTTCCCTTTCAAAACTTAAATCTCCCTACTCTTTCTCCAGTTAAGTTTTTGTTAGTTCCCCAGGCTGGGGTTAGTTGCTGTCTGTCTAAATCCAACTCCTAATCCTTTCGCTGATGAACTCTGCTTCACTGTGTGCAAAACAACCAATTGCCGTGGGGGGGGATCAAACTGGTGCTCAGCTCATTGATCCAAAAAGAAATGACTGGGGGAGGGAGGTGAGTGGGAATTCATTCCTGGCAAGAAGAAACATCCCAAGCATCAAAGAACGCAAAAATTCTTTCCGTAGCACACATTGGAGATAATCAGGGCGCGTTCTGTAGTCAAGAGCAGCCAGGACTGAACCTCTCAGATCTCACACCACCTTTCCTCTCTCACTGTGTAAATGTGAAAGTAACAATAAGTCTTGCTGACAATTACTTCCATGTCTACTGGCAGGGATCCAGCAGTGGTTTGAAGGACTACTGTGAGCCGTGCGTGCCGGGAAGCCAACACCCATTAACTATCTCCCTATTTCCCCTGCGACTTATAGAATGTGTTATTTTTCCCCAGTGAGTAACCCTTCCAAATGTTGAATTAGTAATATTAGCACCAAATACCACTAATTTGTCAGCTGGGTGGTGTTTTTCCATAGTGCTTGTGATGGAGTCCGATTACACCTTTTGCTGCACAGCCAAGCCAAGATGAAAATCTGAAGACATTTTATTTATATAATTCTGCCAGGCTTTACGAAGACACATTAAAAACAGTCACAGAGGTGACTTAGTCCCGGTTCAAAATACTCTCCCAGACTGCAAATAGCATCCTGACATTTCAACCTAAGCCTCCAATAAAGCTGGCATTTTGGCAACACCAGCACTATTTTGGAATTTCATAAACTAAATTAAAGTTTTAATTCATTCAGCAGTATTTATATATGAAATTCCCATGTTTGTGCAGAGTTGGAAATTAAGTTGGTGGCATGGGTTGAGCTCCGCCAGAGTTTTATGGAGGAGCAGGGGTGAGAATTGGAGAGGATGCCCAGAAGTGAGGGGCCCAGAAAGCTCCCCAGCTCCTTCCACGTGGCGCCACTGCCCAGCACAGGAGTTGGAGGCGCAGTGAAGGTTCTCAAAGGCCAGCTGTAGCATCAGCTGCTATGGGGAAAGTGTGGATGCCTAGATGCTTGCTTGCTTACATCGAAGTGCGTACATGCTGCCAGAACCCTATTCAGAAACAGAATTGGCATCAGTGTTGAGGCCTTTGTGAATTCTCGAAAAGAGGACTTAGAACTTCAGTTTATCAAGAGACTCTAGCTTCATTAAAAGTCACTGCCCCTAATGGAGTTTTGATAGCCAGCAGTTATGCAAAATTCTGCAATGCCCACACTCACCACAGAAGGTAATAAGCCAGGAGGGGAGGCAGATGTGGGGACTGGCAGAGACCATGAACTGTAGTGTCTAGTGTAGACTCTAGTGTCTCCATGATCCACACATGCTTGCATTTTTCCCACATTATCTTAAGTTCTTTCCTAAGTAGGAAGAAATAATAAAGGAAAGTAAACATTGTTTAGCCTATTTAATATTCCCATTTCTCTATACTAATGTGTAAAACTTAATATAATTATGTGACTTACATTCTAAATCAGGGTAGTTACAAAAGAGTGTACTGTCGAGAACACACGGGAATGGTGACTATAACTCAACACTAGCAACACTAGCCTTTCTTTCCTCCTACCTGAATGAGAAGTGTAGCTTTTGGGGAGAGAAAACCTGGGTGAGGTGGGAAAGTGACTGAATTCTTTGCGCTCTGCCAGACAGCACTAGCTCCCATGCAGAGTTCTGCACGCTTTCAGGCAAGAGATCAACACAGTTTGTTAAGTTCAAGTGTTGGTTTACTGTAAAAGTCAGCACAACTGTGAGTTGTGCTGTTGTTTGCCCTCCCAGCTGTATCCTCTGGACACTCAGCACACCCAGTCTTCAGCTCTGAGAACAGAGTGGGGCACGGTGGTGCGCGCCTCTAATCCTCACTCTCGGGAGGCAGGGAAAGGTAGATTCCTGAGAGGCCAGAATAATCTACATATCATGTTTTAGGCCAGCCAGGGCAACATAAATGAAACCCTGTCTCAAGAAGAAAAAGACAAAGAGAACAGACTTGTCTTCTGTCAATGTGGGAAGCAGGGATATAGAAAATGCGGCAAATATAGGCTGCCGTCCAGGGTTATACTCTGCAAACAACCTCAGTAAGTGACTTGACCTCTGTGATTTTCAGTTTCCACTTCTGGACACCATAACAAAAGAACGACCTCCCCAAGGATTAAATGAGACAAAGTCATGCTTTTAAGTGTTTGTACAGGAGCTGGTCCTTAGACTCCGGTTGGTAAATAATGATAGTTTTGAAAAGTAAACTTTGCAGCATTAGTTTTGAGAGGTCTGAAGTCTGTACACCGCCCTGGGTTTCTGTTGTCCATTTTCAAGAGTCTTTTTGGCGTCCTGACATTCATTGTTGAAAAACTTTGGTTTTATGGAAGAAGTCAGCAGTTTCCATGTAACAAAGGGCTGTCTGTTGAACACCTGCTTGTACTTCACCTCCTTGCTGGTAAATGACAGGTTAGCAGATTAGTCATAAAGACAAACATCAAAAGGTCTTTGCAGGTTCAAGTCTATGCAGACCCCTTCCCTGGATCGTTAAGAGACAAAATGAAATCTCTATGATTCCCTTGCTAGCATTTCAAATGTGTAGTACTTCTTTGTGTAATGATTTAGAAAGTGCCCTAAGATAGCTTTTGATCCAGCAGGCTGGGTGTAGAAAAGAGATGGGAAGGACCTTGCAGGGAATTTCCTCTTTCAAAAGGATAAGGAATGTGCTAACTATAAAAAAAAAATCCATTATACTTTTGCGTGGCTGAGGCTTCAGCTGGCCACTTGGCACTGGCCCGTATGCTAGAAAGCCAGAGAACCTACAGACAGATCTTCTTCCACTGGGCCGTTCACACCTTGGAGCAAGAGTGTTTAGAAGTGGTGACATCTGCAGACAGTTTCCCCATTGTTCTCCCATCTCTTTAAAAAGGGCTGTGTCCAAACACAAACTGGAAATAATAGATCTTTCGTACATGAGCCAACCTCCCAGGTGATTAAAACTAAAAAGAGTAAGGGTAAGTTAAGGGTGTATAACAATTATTCCCCAACTTGCGGTGGGGATGACTTTTACTTAAGAGCAAACAGCATACTGTTTTACCATGTTTCAGCAGCACCGTGCATCCATGACATGTTCGTATGCCTTCCATGGTGTAATCTTTCCGAAGACATAATGATGGAAATGCATGGGACAAATATGTCAAACATAATAGCAGGTGGGTAGTACTTTCTCAGGCAATCTCTAGTCATATCTTCAATTTCCATGTGTGTGTGTGTGTTGTGTAAGTGTGCAAATGCATGTGGAGGTAAGAATTCAGCCACAAGGACTGTCTAACTTGGGTTTCTGAGACATGGTCCCTCATTGGTCTGGAGCTCATCCAGGTAGGCAAATTGTCCAGTAACCCTAGGAATCTGCCTAGGTTCACCATCACCAGCAATGGAATTACAGGTGTGTAATTCCCCACACATCACCATGCCAGCTTCCTACACATGGGTTCTAAGTTCTTTCCTATAAGCACTCTGCCTGCTGAGCCATTTTCCCATCTTGTTCCTGAACAACTTTAAGGAGATTTTCTTTTCAAGAAAAAAGACCATAGAATCCAAAGAGGGAAGAGAGCAGATGCTTTTATAGGGAAAATGTGACTTAAGTCTACAACTGGATGGATTTACGCCTCCATGTGTCAAATCCATAGTAGAATAAATCCTGGGGGAAGTGTCTCCGACACACACTACAGGTGGAGCTCACGTAAGCAGCCACTTACAACATGGAGCAGGGTGGTGTCAATAGGGTAAGACTGGCCTCAGCTCTGAAAATGGGCTACATGACCTTCTAATAGCCCCACTCAATTATCATAACTAATTAGATGGAATTTTTATGTGAATGTTATACAAAATTCAAATTTACTGTGATTTTTCTTGCAAGTATTCTCTACACAAGTAACTTCTTATCTGAGAAAAATGTTAGATGATAGATGGAAACATAAAGAAGTGTACTTTTACCAAAAATGTTAACTACTTTTTTTACTCCCTTGGGAGTCTTTTTTGTGGGGACTAAGTTAGATATCCGAGTGAGATATTGTCAAGAAAATACTTTTGCAAGGGAGGAAGCCAAAGGAAAAAAAATAACTAAAGGTCACTAAAATGACTACTGCAAAAGACATGAGAGGCCTTAATGTACATAGGACACTGATGCAGGAGAATCATGAGTTTGAGGACAGCATGAGCTACAAACCAAGACCCTGGGCAAGGAGGACCTACTACTATTGCCTTGCTTGGTGGACATATAGTTAACTTGTCTTCTAAACGTTTACTCTTATACCCACAGACAATTGGACTAAGACTGCTCCCAGCCTTGGTCAGAGAAGCCTATTTTTGAAGTGGGCCGTGGCTGCTAACACAGAGGCTCTTAACTGATCAAAACAAAAATAAGATTGACTATTGAGAGCTTAGCCCTACCTGAAGCATCTTCCAAAGTCCAGAGACCACCATGGAAGAGGGGTGGAAAGAATGTAAGAGAAGTACAATAAAATTCTACTTCTGGGCACACCGTGTTGTTGCAATCATGAACACATGGCTTCTCTAACTATCTGAATAAGAATGTGCCCTTTAGTATTTCATCAGAAATGAAGAAGGCGATCACTAGGCCCTACTTTTTATGTGTCCACTATTAAGTTGCCTATGGGTTAGTAAATGACCTTCTCAATATTCCTATAAGGAATATTATTTAAACTCAGTTTCTCTCCCCATCTCCCCTAAACACACACACACACACACACACACACACACAGAGGAGGGGGGAACATGAATATAAGATGAGGACAAGTTAGGAAGAAAATTGGGAAATCTGCAAGGGCCAGGGAATATGAAGGGCGTAATGAGGAATTAATATACTTAGGTGTAGGTTTATGAAATGATTAAAACTTAACATTTTGATTCTAAACCCACCAATCCATACCAACAAAGAACAACCTGTATGGTGTTGTACAGAAGTAATAATGAATTAATCAGAAAGGGTTTGGGTTTAAGGTAATCATTTACAGAAACACAGAAAAGGAAATCTTGTCCTACCTCAAGACAAAATTTAATATGGTAACAAAATAATGGCCTTGGTTTGGAAGTGTAACCCAAATAATTATGTGTTAACCACTGCGGACGTACAATAGAACTTCTAGAAGAAAATGCCAATATAAAGTTATCAGAGAGGAAATGCCCCCCCTCCCTCCCTCCCTCCCCCCCCTCTCTGCTTACCCAGCATTGTAAGGTAAACTCTCTGCCTACACTATGATGCCTTGTGCTGTCTCACTCCCCAAATACCAGACCTAGACACCTACGTGCCCAAACCTCCGAAACTGTGAGCTCTCAAACACCTGTTTCCCCTTTAAGACGTTTACCCTGGTAATTGGTGACAGGACCAAAAAACTGAGTCATCAACTCTTTTTAAACTCCACTTAGGTAGTTTATCCAGGCGTTTACAAAGACTCTTTCAATGAATCTTCACCCAACTCTAACGGCAGAGACAAAGGGCTGAAGTGTAGAGCTCTTCTGCAATTGACCCACATTCACGGAACAACATAGCACTGGAAACCTGGGGAAGTTTAAAAAAATGTAAGATGTTTAGAATAGTAAGATGGAAGAACAGTTTAAGAATTTGCCATGGTGGAGTGCATTGTGGGCAAGGTTAAACAAGACAGGAGAAAGTGTGTTTGGCCCAAGGCAGTAAGCAAGGAATGATCTAGGCACATGGATTCACATTACCAAGGCCTCTTGGTGGTTTGGGTTGAAGATTAGCAGTGAAATAATTCCAGAAGGTTTTTGGTATATTTCAAATGTACAGCTGAGTGAGGATAAGCATAAGGGAGGCTCAGACTTGGAAATAATGAAGTTGTGAATTTTCTCAGATAAACTCAACAAACTAGCCTGGCAAAGTATGATTGCAGCTACTGATTGATTGATGGAAGATTCAGGCTGTGGAAGAAAGTCATAGAAGTCTCTGGTTTGACACAGAGTAATCACCTTGAGAAATTAGAAGTCACCTTGGTTTGACAAGAGGACTAAGGATAGAAGAGGTAGTGTGGGATCCGGCAAGAGAGGATGTATTGTTTCAAGGAGAGTCAAAAAGGAAGATTAGGGGCAGAAGCTGTGAGGAAGAATTAGCAGGTGGAGCCTGCAGGGATGTGACATCATCAGGAAAAGGCAAACCAGCAGTGAGAGTGAAGATTCTTAGAGCAGAGAATGCTGCAGAGGAATTGAGAAGCTGAGAAGGATCAATTCCATGCACATGCAAATTCTATGGGGGGGGGGGAATCCTAGAGCCTGAGGCGATACTTCAATGAGCAGTAAGGTGTCCGGAGTGTCTCTGAGCAAGGGAGAGAGCTCTGAAGCAGCTGTGTTCTGTAAGCAATAGTGTGGGAGCCATTAGTGAACTGAGGTCAAACTTGAGGACTTTTGTAGTAAAAGGGAAAAGATTGATCTGGACTAAACAAGAGGAACGAGGATGTCTGTTTTACCTCCTGACCAGTGAGAGAAGATGGGGTGCCTAAGAAAAGAGAAGGGCCAGGACGTAACTGTATGGGAGGCTATGCCGAGGCTGTGGGGACTCTGGGAGGCTGTGGGAACTCTGGGAGGAAGTAGAGACTAGGAAATGCTGTGAGGAATCCCTGTGGGGAGGCTGGGAAGGACTGTGGGGCTATGTGAGGGAGCCTGTATTTGGAAATAAAGTCAAGATTCTAGAATATTTTGCTAAAGATGTAATAGTTACATAAGTGTAAAGAACCAAGAGTCTAGGGGAGGGGCTTGCTATGGTGCTAAAGTTGATGGGGCTCACATCCATGCTAGAGTGTAATGCCCTTTGAGGAGACTCTGATTACATAATCTAAGTATGAATGACCTTTGGAAGCACGACCCTAGATGAGGTTATTGGGGATAAATGACCCACGAAGTAGTGTTAAAATCTTCTAGAGCTGGGGTGTTTGTTTGTTTTTGTTTTTTAGAATAAAAAGAGAGGTTAGAACTAGGACATCCCATATCACCAGGCAAAAGGTTGTGTCACTTTGGGTCTATGCAGACTCCCTCCAAGCAAGAGATTAGAGCAGATGCAGTCTTGAGTTTTTCAGTCTAAGACTAAACTATGTGTCTTAGCTTCTTGCTGTGTCAAAACATCAAGACCAAAGCAACTTGAGGAGGAAAGGGTTTATTTGGCATATACTTCCAAATCATTGTTCATCAGCAAAGGAGATCAGGACAGGTTTTTAAACAGGGCAGGAACCTGGAGGCCGGAACTGAAGCAGAGACAATTGAGGAGTGTTGCTTATGGGTTTGCTTCTTATGGTTTGCTCAGTCTGCTTTCTTATAGAACCCAGGACTACCAGCATAGGGGTGTCCCAACCCATAATGGATTATGCCCTTCCATCTGCATCACTAATTAAGAAAACGCCTTACAAACTTGCATACTGCCTGATTTTATAGAGACATTTTCTCATCTGAGGCCCTTTCCTCTCTGATGACACTAACTTGTGTCATATTAACGTAAAACTAGCCAGTGCACTGGGCAAGCCTTTCTTCTTTAGAAATGACCTATTCCATGCTATTCAGCTATAGAAAGGGAAACGTGAATCAAGACATGAAAGGAATCGTTGGGCCAGTAGTACAGTGTGGTAGGAAAAAGGAGAATTGGGCCCCAAGGGTCCTGAGAAAACTGGTAAGAACAAGGAAGAAAGTGACTTGAATTTAAGCAGAGGGCTGAGAGGGAGGGACAGGTCCCTTAGAGCCTTTCTTGCCGTGAAGATGGAAATAGAAAGCAGGAGAAGACTCTGCCCCTCGAGAGCATTCAAATTTGTTACCACATTCCAAAACAGGTTCCCTGCACTTAATAACAGGAGGAGCTCACAGGACCGAAATGTGATGCGGTCTTCTCGGTTCTCAAAATGCCCAAGAGGCAATGATGGGAATGCGAGAGATGGCTACCACTCAAAGCCGTGAATAGCAGGAGCTACAATGTCACCAAAAGCCATCACAGTCTGCTGCTGACAGCCTGTTCCCTTCTACTCTTCAAAAAGAGGAACCTCCTGTGCCATGGATGCCTTGACCAATTGCCTTTTTCCAAAAAAGGCAAGAATTTTGCACAAATATTCAACTCGTTTGGTTTTAAATCATCCAAGTGTTGGCAGTCAGTTCCACAGTCCACCAGGAGCATGGGAGGAGGAGAGATTAATGGCACTCTCTCGAAAGAAAAACACGTCTGAGCACTGTTTCATCTGGATGACAGTGGTCTGGGATGCTGTTAGGGGAGGGAGGAATGCTGAAAATGAAAAAATATTCCAGGAAAAAGGAAAAGGTCAAGGGCTGCCTTATCTTTTTACTACGTGGGGCCTCTGTTAAGCAAGGAAAACTAGAAATACATAGATAGATGTGTCTTGCATCTCCTTGTCCTAGTTGGATTTCTCCTTTACTACTTCTAACTCAGAAAGAACAATTACAACCAAAGGAGTTCCAGCATCAGCTCTTGGCAGTGAGTGTCCACTGCGTCCCTGACTGGTGAGTGTGCACTGAGTCCATGGCTGGTGAGTGTCCATTGAGTCCCTGACTGGTGAGTGTGCACTGAGTCCCTGACTGGTGAGTGTGCATTGAGACCCTGACTGGTGAGTGTCCATTGAGTCCCTGACTGGTGAGTGTGCACTGAGTCCCTGACTGGTGAGTGTCCATTTGGCCCTTGGCTAGTGAGAGTCAGTTGTCTCATCCCAGCTTTGGTATCAACAGAGGGATGAAGAGGACGACCCTGAGTATCAGCTTGGGAGTGAACCAACACCTGGTTTTGTCTGCTCCGTGTGGATCGGCATTCGAAAGGGAGCCTAGACAAAGCTTTCCTACTTTACATTACAGGGACACATAGTAGATGTGTGATGGTTACAAAGAGTGACTGGAGGTGGAAAGCATTGGAAAGCATTTCCTGTCGTAATCGTCTCACATCGCTTTGCATCTTTAGTATAGATCGCCTGGGAAATAATTTTAAAGCATTTAAAGTATCTCCTACGTTATAGTATGAGCTATTGGGTTTCTATGGCTTGAAGGCGCGATGAGGCTGCAGCTTCAAGAACTAATAGCAAAGCATAAGAATGCTGGAGTCTAAAAGAACACAGCTGATTGGAGACCAGAGCCAGGATGCGGGGATTCCTCCACATCCAGCCTGAAGCAAGGAAAGACTCGGCTGTCAGAGGGAGCGGTAGTTTCCTCCCTGTGTTGTTCTCCACATCTTTGTCTTCTGTTCTCTTTGTTCCTGTTGGCTTACTAATTAGCTGTGATTTTTTTTTCAATTCTCCTTATAGTAGGTTAATTTTGTCTAACTCACCAGCAGGGGTTTTGTAATACATAATTCACAGAGCAATGTCAATGATTAAAATTCTTTCATTAACACAGCACCTTAAAGATAATAAATATGAAGCATTTTGTTCCCAATCTGTGGGTACAGGAAGCTTCATTTTGTCTGTGGGGAAAACAAAAAAAAAAGCTTGCTCAGATGATGGGCACTAGAGTAAAATAAAAAAAATAAAACTTAAAATAAAGAAGACTGAGTTTTAAGCTGGTGCAAAGACAAACAAATCAAAGAGTACTTACTTATTTTAAGCCCTTTAATTCTGCAGGAGTTTTCAGAGAAAGAATTACAGAAATTACACAGCCAGGAAATTCTTGTCCCGTCTTTTTGAAGAGCCACTTTGTAGTGTCAGGGCTAGCTCTCTCCACTGAGGGTGGACACATCTTGCACAGAAAGCCCCGGCATGGTCAAAGTTGCCCTCGCTTCCACAGGCTGCTTCTCATTCTGTTCAACAATTTTAGCTGCTTTGACTTGTGATTGTGCAAGAAGAGCAATGCAGTAATTAGATACAGAGGATGGAATTTCATTTAGAGAAATTTTAATAACTCATAGAACATCTGTTACTCTGAACCCTGTCTATCCACCTACTCACATGTGAGTCTTAGATTTCAGTGTAAGTGCAAGCTCTTTCTGCCTCCATGTACCAATAATAATAATAATAATCACAGATGCCTTGGCAACAGCAGTCAAGAAAACTGAATCTGAACCTGATCACTGAATGTGATTTTGCTCAGAGCCTTTTCTCTCACTAGTGTGTGTATACATGTGTGTGTCTCTGAGTGTGTCTCTGATTGTGAGTCTGTGTATTGTGTGTGTCTGTGCATGTCTGTGTGTCCTGTGTGTATGTCTGTGAATATGTGTGTGAGTATGTGTGTCTGCATTTGAGTATGTGTGTGTCTGTGGTTGTGTGTATATGTGTGTGTGTTTGTGAGTGTATATGAGTGTGTATATATGTGTGTGTTCTATGTGTGTCTCTGACTGTGTGTCTGTGCACATGTATCTGTGTGTCCTGTGTGTGTCTGTGAATATGTGTATGAGTATGTGTGTGTATGCATTTGTATATGTCTGTGGTTGTGTGTATATGTGTGTGTGTGTGTGTGTGTGTGTGTGTGTGTGAGAGAGAGAGAGAGAGAGAGAGAGAGAGAGAGAGAGAGAGAGAGAGTATTTCTTCCTTTCTCTGCTCCAAAGATGGATCAGATTATTTTGGGTTTGGATATTTTTGAAGGAATGAATAAATGTATTTTTGGTAGTAATTACATATAGCACTAGTTAATTTAGAAAATCCTTCAGCAGTAAAGATATAAGCTGATACTAACTTTGTACAGAGAAAGCTTAAAGTACAAAGAAACATAAGTAGAATTAAAAACCACAAAATTTCTATCCTGTCCAAAGGTTATGGCTCAGATTTAACAAGCAGCCTCAACATAATGCACTTTCTACTCTCAGCTCTGGTTCTAATAGGTTTGTCTCCAGAACCAAAGCACAGCATCAGACTTGGCCCTCAATTGGCATTTTGAGCTTAAGAGACATGGAGCAAGGTTACCAACGCGGTCTCTCAATACGTCATTCATTCCAGTAAATAGCCTGTCCCCTTCAGAAGCGGGTCAGTAGCAGGCCAGTCAAAGGAAATGATTCTAGGCTTGTCCCTGCTGTAATCTGCCTGTGGCTAATTTCAAATATTTTCTATTTTTAGTGGGCGGTAGCTCCCATCACTCTCATAAGCGCAAATAATTACTCCTATTTTTTTTTTTTAAAAAATAATAAAGCAAGCAGCACATGGCCCTTGGAAAGCCAGTCACTTAGCAAGCAACTAATGCTAATACAGAATACTACAATCGAAAGTTGCCACTGGTCAGCTGGCACGCAGGAAAGTAGTAATGAGTGTTTCTATTTTTAAAAATGGCAGAGAAGCTTTAATTTCACACATATAAACCAAAAAAAAATTGATTTTTTTCCTTGTTTCCACTTACAGATTAAAATCTAGGTACCTTGCCAAGCTTGGGCCACTGATTTCTGTTAAAGATAATTGATGAGGTGGGTGCAGAAATACTAGGACCCAAAATTACTGGACAGTAGATACATATGTCTCAGATGACTCATGTGTCTTATATGGATGCATTGAATCTCAGTATGGGAATCTGAATTTGCAGTGTCTCAGTGCTACATAAGAGAGGATGGGACAGTGATACAGGGGCCTTGACTCAGTGGATAAAGTACTGGTCACATTAGCATGAGGCCACACACGTTGAATTCCCAGAGCCCATGCAAAGCCAGATATACTGCCACATCTTTGCACACTTGCAGAGAGATGGGAGGCTGAAGTTGGAGATCCAGGAAAGCTCAGTAGCTCTGGGATGAGAGGGCTTGTAGTACACAACCCTTAAGAACAAAAGAGTCTGCACAGACAAGGCTAAAGGGAGGACAGACACTCGAGGCTGCTCTCTGAAATTCATAGGCACACTATGTTAAACCCCCGCCCACTCACTCACACTTTACACACATATAAACAGCTAATTAGCAGAGCCAAAAGTGAAGCTTTTTACGCAAAATCAATGTCCTCTCCTAGCATATTCCACTCTTCCCAGGGAGTTCAAAACTATTTCTAGACTATGTGTCAATCAAATGCTCAGAATATCAAGGGAGTAGTTAACTCCCCCACCACAGATGAGCTTGATCTTGATGTGAGATCTCCATTTGGGTGTTTATATATACCGACCTCTAAAGAAGAAACTCATATTTTCATTGACCGTTTATTAAAATTGTGTTTCGGTGAAACATCTAGCTTAGAGAAAAGACTTTGCATTTGATTTTGGCATTGGAAATGGGGGTTTAAACCAAAGAAGAACATTATCTAGTAAGAGGTTTGCCCTGGTGGATGTGTTGACAAGAAACCTTACTGAGACAAAAGAAGGAGAGTAGAAGGCCTGTCCTACAGAAGAGGGTACTGGTTTCACTTATGGACAGTGGCTGCACTCGGATATTAGGAAATCAGAGTCAGCAGAATTTGCAGGTGGAAGGATGAACTCCACTAAAACGTAGCTGCACTGTGACTCATATGTGCCTGGAAAACAGTAACTCAACCCCAGCCCTACACAGAGCCTAGACTATAACCTCTCTCTGATGCAGTCTCCAAGACTCTCAGCAGAGAACTCGAAGGATGAATGAAGAGAAACTTGAAATGAGCAGTTCAACTCTGCAAGCGCCAAGTTTGAGGCATCTACTAAATATCCAAGTGCAGAGTCCACATGGACAGCATGCCAGTAAGTATGGAGACAAGAGAAAGATAGGTGGAGACATGAACTTGGCGACTTGTTAGAAAATAGATAAAATTTAAAGATGGAGGTAAATGAGACCATCCAGGCTTTGAGGACCTATGAGTCCAGAGTCGGGAAAGCTGCCTCAGAAGCATGAGGAGGAAGGAACTGGAACAGAATGGTGACGTTAATGCATCAGGTTGCTGTTCATGAAGACATCACAGGAGCTCATACAAGTTCACCGTGAGCATCTACAGAACAGAGGTGAATGGCCACTCTGACCAGAACAGTGTTGGTACATCACTGTGAATTAACAGAGGAAGTAGCTGACAATACCACATAGAACGGTAGTGCTCAAGCAGACACCCCATGGACACCTGCGGATAAAGAAGCCAAACATTCTATTCCAAGTATACTCCAAAAAGTTTCCTACATCTCCCAGGTTATTCACACTACACTGAAAGTGTATGCCTGGAGAGATGGTTAATCAAACTCAAATACACATAAAAATTTCGAATAACAAATAACAAAATAGACAACCATCTGGGCAAAATATGTTCATTAGAAGATTAAATATGATAGTAAAACATTTAACAAAACATCAAACTGTAATAAATAGGTAGGTAACTTATAATTTATTTAGAACTGGCACATTGTGCACAATTAAAATGTTCAGTAGAAAAATTATGTGCTCAAGTTTTCAAGAGTATGAGATGGTATCATAAAATGTCATAAACTGTGTGATACAAAATTTTGTAGTTATAAAAAGGTATTATAGTGCCTGGGACGATGGTTCAGTGGGTACAGTGCTTTTCATGCATGTGTGAGGACTTGAGTTCAGATCCTCAGAATGCACCTAAAGCTGGATGTGGTGGCAAGCATCTGCAACCCAAGTGCTCCTGTGATTAAATGGAAGGCTCAGACAGATTTTCCCATAGTTCCTAGGCCAGCTAGCTGGGGAACACATCCACAAACAGTAAGAGACCTTGTCTCAAACAAGATGGAAAGTGAGGGTGGACACTCAGGGTTGTCCACTGACCTCCAAACATGTATTCTGGCACTCGCACACATGAACAGACACACACTTTCTACACACACACGAGGCGGAGGTAAACAGTGGGAATTAAAGATTTATATGGTAGTATATATTGTCTGAAATCATATAAGTCTGAGAAATGTGTGTATTCATGTGTATTCAAAGGAAGATTGAGAGATTAAAGGAGCATGTCTAAATGTCAGTAGAGTTTTCCTGTCCATGAAGATTCTTTTCAATTTTCTCTTCTTTCTATTATATTGAATTTCTTATTTTTTCTCAAACACCACTATATTGCTTATAAGATGAAAAATAAGTAAATTTTGAATTATAACAAAGATAATTTATTAAGTCTATATCAGTATATAGACAGTATACATAAAATTTCACAAATGTTAAGATTTAATTCTTGGTCAAGGTGCCACCTGATCTCAGTACATCTATGACAACTGAGTGGAGAAGAGTCTACAAGGGTGAGTCTCATGAGATCTGCTTCTGCACCGACATCAAATCTAATAAGAACATTCATTATCATACATTTCTTAGTCTCTCTTGTGGACTACCTCAACATTCTACATTCCAAGAGTTCCATCTGTTTTTCCTCATTCTAATGGACGTATAAATAAAAGAAATTATTTTGCAGGGGCTACAACCCATGCTCATGGGTTAAGAGTCAGCACAGTTTTCCAAAGGACCATAACTATGTTTCCAACTCTCAAAGCAGGAATTCCCAACCATTTGTAACTCTTAACTCCAATGGATCTGACTTCCTCAGGCCTCTGTGCACAATGTGCTCATTGCACACATCCCCACACAAAAATACACATAATTAAAGAAGGATGATCATTGCAAGTAATTTTATAAAAACAAGTTGTGGGGATATTAGTTGAAAATGCGAGATTTGGAAAGAGGAAGGGAGAGAGAGAAAGAACAAGTATCTGTGTAGGTTATATGTTTACATAAGGATCTGGGATTTGTGTGGATGTGGAGGCCAGCGATAAACATTAGGTATCTTCCTCTCCTGCTGTTATCCTTTTTATTTTCCAATAGTATCTCTCAACGGGCCTGAAGCTTGCCGTTTCACCTTGACAGGTCAGTGAGGCCCCAGGATCCACATGTCTATTTCCCTGGAACTAGGTTATATATTTATAGGTGACACCAGTAGGCAGGACTTCTCTTCCTAGACTGAAGATCCAAATGTAGGTTCTCACGCAGTGAGTCATTTATCCACTGATTGATCTTGCCAGGCCCTAAAGAACAGATTTGTTTGATTTGGATTAGAGAGTTGGCGCAGTAGTTAGGAGCATTTATTGCTCTTACAGAGGACCTGAGTTCAACACCCAGCACCCACATGGTGGCTCCTAACTGTCTGTAAATCCAGTTCCATGGATTATTATTCTCTCTTCTGCACTCCATAGGTGTCAGGCACACACATGGTGCACACACATGTAGGCAGACAGAACAATCATATACATAGTATAAATAATACTACTTTTAGATGATTCAACCACTTTAAAGGAGAAGGCTAAAGCGTCCATCCTCTGAGCCCTATGATATCAACAAATAGTGCTAAGTATCAGCTCACTCCAGGCTCAAACACATTTCCCAACTTTCATGCATAATGGAATCTGATTCCCTCATTTCTCCAAATTACCCACGATTCTAGTGGGGCTAATGGATTGTTTTCCTTACAACAAAGGCCTATTATAAGCTATTAACAGAATCAATTTTAAACAAATGCATAGCTGGTTCTTTGTCTTTTAGTTGTGTGATTTGATTAGTATAAAAAGAGGCTGAAAAACAGAGAGAATGCCGTTGTCCTACAGCATTTCATAATGTTGAAAACCGCATTATAAATGCTATATTAAGCCTCTATAGATTCCACATATTTGATATATTTTTTAATTTTATCTTGTGTGAGGCAGGTTACACACTGTGTGGATGGGAGGGATGTAGATGCCTGTGCGTGTGCCCATGCTTCTGCAAGCCAGGGAACAATGTCAGTTGCCTTCCTCAATCTCTCTCCACGTTTTTTTTTTAAGGAGGGTTTCTTGCTGAACCTGGAGATCAACAACTTGGCTTCACTGGATGGATAGCCAGGGAGTTCCAGCAGCCTGTCTCAGTGTTTGACCTGTGTATTGGGGGTGTCTTAAGATAATGTGATTGGTATTCCATTGAATAAATTCACTAGAATCTTTTTTTAAAATCCCACGCTGAGCATGTAGATAATTTTGAATTTTCCTCCCCTGAGAACAAAGCTACCTAAAACATCCTTGCAGACAGAAATTTGTACAAGACCCTGGTTATACAATCTGGCCACACTGTATCACATATTGCCGAAACTGTAAAAACGTGTGTAAACATCAGATGTCTTTCCCCAGAGTGGTTTCTCCTAAATATCTAATTTCTTTGTTAGAAGAGAAACTAATATTTTTCTGGCAACTGTGGTAGGTGAGAGCGATCAAGATGGCTTGGCGGGTAAAGGTAATTGCCTCCAAGTTTAAGGACCTGAGTTCAGTCCCTGAGATACACAGCGTGGAACAGATAACCAACTCTAATATTTTGTCCCCTTGGCACAGAATACACACACATTCACACACACACTAAATGATAATAATAACAATAATTTTATTAAATGGATAATAAGTAGTAGTGGATGATTTTTTAGCAAAAATCTTTACACTAATCTTGTTGAATGTATCCCATCCTGCCCATTTTTACAAAAAAAAAAAAAAGATGATGAGATTCCATCGGGTTAAAATAACTCTGCTAATGTCACATAGCTAGGAGACAGAAGAAAAAAGAAAAGAAGGAAGGAAGGAAGGAAGGAAGGAAGGAAGGAAGGAAGGAAAAAAAGAGGAAGAAAGCTTAAAAATTAACCTTGAGGCTGAATCCAGGACTCTCTTAAGAAAAGTCAGGTGCAAGCTGATATTCCTCACGGACTGCATTTCGCTCCTTTCAGAACAGTGAAAACCTAGCTTGATAAAAAGCACACTATCAAACAAATACCTGAACAAAATGCCCCCCTCTGAAAAATTAGTTTTGCTGTTTATTCATTTATTTGGAATTAAATATCCTGGTCCCCGCATTGCCTTTGTGTTTTCCTGTTCCCCTGAGGAAGCTATGTCTCTTTTCTCCACTTCTTTCTGACTCTGCACTTGTGTCTCCGTGACACAGCCATGGCTCTCTCTGTCCGCCAGGGATGAATGGGACCCACATCACATTCCAGACAACCTTGGCATTCTAATTGGCCACACTTCCTTGGCATGGCAGAATCCTACTGGTGGGGAACAAAGATTTTACACACACGACAAAGATTAAATGTGATGAGAGGAAATTAATATCACCATCCACGGCTCCTTCTTTGGGTGTTTGCTAGGCATGACATCAAGATGGACAGCTCAGCTTTGCCATATTATTACTATAATGTCCATAACAAAGGCCTCCCTTTTGCAAATCCGAGGGAATGAAGGTTGAGAAAAAATTAACTCTAAAAAGAGGACAAGATGTCATTATTTTTTTTATGCTGTGTCGTACTCCATCTTGAAATTTGTGGGCAAATGAATGAGGCTAGACAATATCATATTGAATGTGGTAACTATATGTATTCACTCATAAGTGACTTTTAAATATAAGCAAAAAAAAAAGCCAGCAATTCACAATTCCAGAGAATCTAGACAACAATGAGGACCTTAAGAGAGACATACGTAGATCTAATCTACATGGGAAGTAGGAAAAGACAAGATCTGAGTAAACTGGGAGAACGGGAACCATGGAAGAGGGTTGAATGGGAGGGGAAGAGTAAGGGAGGGGAGCAGAGAAAAATGTATAGCTTAATAAAATCAATTAAAAAAAGAAAAAAATAGGACAAACAGATCCACTCATATTTTTAATTGATGCAATTTTCATGATAAATTTTGTTATCAAGACATGAGAATTTTTTTAAAATTTTTTTTAAAGGTTTATTTAACTTTTTATTTTATGTGCATTGGTGTGAAGTTGCCAGATCCCCTGCAACTGGACCTTCAGACAGTTGTGAGCTGTCATGTGGGTGCTGGGAATTGAACCCAGGTCCTCTGGAAGAGCAGTCAGTGCTCTTAACCACTGAGCCGTCTCTCCAGCCCAAGACATGAGAAATTTTATTAATGGACTTTTTAACCCCTTCAGCACTTGTCTCTTTTGTACAGTTTGTGTTTCTCTGCTTGTGTTATTGAATGAAGGTGTTTTCTTGGGACACTTTATCCACTTTCCCTTGCCTTAAATTACAAATTTCGCCCAACATACCTGAAGGTCTCTTGACAAACTTCCCTTCTATCTCCAAAGTTTATTGAGTACTCACTATGCCAAAGATATTCTAACGCTTTAAAGTTATAAAGATTTATTGGGCATGATGCCACCGAGTATGGTCTTCTAGATGAAGGAGATTATGTCCCTGAAGAGCAGTTCCTTTTCAAGACACACCTCATGCCTTAGCAGTTATTTTTCTGAGCATTGCTCTAGCAGTTAGAGATGATGAAGGATCTGGCTAGATTTCCTTGGTTGTCTGGTGCTGGCATCTGTCTGTGCCTCTGTCAGTGAAGATGCTGGTTATAGTGAGCTTGCCGCAGTTGGGGGCAGTGGGTCTGTTTATGCTTAACTTAAATGTGCACACCACCATGCCCTAATACCAACTTAAAGGTATGCTACTGAGTTATCTCAGCAACTGCCATGTTCTCTGAGCTGCTAATATAGCAGAGTGTGTTTTAATGTGCCATCCCCCAAATAGTTCGCTCAACACCACCCTTGCTATCACGAGCTCAAGACCAAGAGCATCTAGAAACCAACTGCTGATGAGAGCCAACCCTTTCTGAGTGTACCATACCCACATTCATGTGTTCATCTAAATAGCTTTTTACATGACCGGAGAGGTCGTAAGAAAATAAAGAATCTTTATCAGTTCTTCACTGGCAGATCCATGTGACTGAAAGGAGTCTTTTGCCAGCAGTGTGTGCCAGAACCAACAGAGAAATGGGAATATACAGCCTTCTGAGCTGTTCAGTATCAATCTTCTATAGTTATTGATAGAATACATTCAATTATCCTGAATATGTCAGAAATATATCCCAATGTCATAGTGTTCTTCATTGTCATGTACATTTCAACCTGTGTAATATTCTTTGAATTTTCTTTAAACCACAGGTTTAATGACACAGACCATGTGAACAGCAAGGTGGTTTTAGTTCCCACAGAACAGTACTAAGGTACAAGTCAGTATGGTTATTCCTCTCAGAGAACTGAAGTGGCATGCTTTTCGATAGTAATTTCTTTCTCTTTTTCTTTATTTCTCTTGAGGAGATATTTCCCAAAGTTTGTTTGGGTTTTTGAGGGTGTTTCTGTTGCTATTGTTTTCTTGTATCTTAGCCTGGTTAAATTACCTATAAAGACTTGACAATTTACAAACTAGATGACCCAAATATTAAAATTATATATACACAAATATATGGCTTATAAAACAATAGGAATAGTTCTATACTTTTAATTAGATATTCTTCCAAGAAAAAAATTAAAATGGGGCTCTTACTTCAGATTGGAAAGCAATGGCCTTTCTCTTTCAGCAGAGTGATAAATCTTACTATTTTCTTTTGAGCGCATTTTTCTTACCAACTCTATGGTATTTGCCTGTCATTCATACAATACACCTACCACTGATGTAGGAGCCATCCTTCAACTGTGGCTCTCCATCTCAATCTAGTCTCCCAGGGTGGCTGCCTAGGTTGTAGTTAAGCAGGTACCATAAGGCCTGTGTTCTAGGGTTCCTAATATAGCCAGCAAAAGTTTGAGTAATGACAGAGCATCCCATACCAATGGCCAGACTGGGCAGTAGGACCTCTAGTCAGACTTCTGCTTCTCTGCATGGCCTCAAAGATAAAAATGTCTTTCCTACTTCACTGTTAAAAGATGGACCCCAATGCAGGGTGAGATTGAACAATTAGGGTGAAGTGTAACACAGATGTTTGTTTCTCCTACTATATGAACCCCGGAATATTAGATAAGAAGAATCTAAGATTTCTTAAGAACATTTGGGTGTCTTTCTATATATAAATGTTAACAATGCTATAAACTTTGTGCCTATTTTCTGTTAACTGTCTACCTATTTTGAGGGTTGATTAGTTCCTGGGGAATCAAACCCATTGCTAGGAAAGAAATTCACCTCGGAGCTCCACCCCATGTTATGCTGTGCCCACTTCTTGTTCAACAGGTGTTTTCAATATTTTTACCCTTAGTAAGTTTGCCTTACAGTTCCTGATTTATGGGAGCTTTACACATATGTCAAATTCCACAAAGTTGGCAAGGTGATAACATGGAAAAATTATTTGAGCAACATATATCACAAGGTGTTTAGACCAATGATGAAATAATTAGTGGTTATGGGGGTTTCCTGTGCAAAAGATGCTGTTTCTAGGTGCTTGTGGGTCAATTTCATAACTCCCTAGAGGGCGTTATATTATAATCTTCATTAAACTAAGGGAAGAGTGGATGAGTAACTCTACTAGAAGTTATAGTAAGCAAGTGTGGTGGTTTGAATAAAAATCGCCTCCACAGGCTCATAGACGTGAATGCTTGGTTAATAGGAAGCGACACTGCCTAGCAGAGCTTAAGGGCTATAGCCTAGTTGGAGGAAATGTGTCACTGGACATGGGCTTTGAGGTTTCAAATTCTCAAGCTAAGCCCAGTCTCTCTCTCTCTCTCTCTCTCTCTCTCTCTCTCTCTCTCTCTCTCCCTCTCCCTCTCCCTCTCCCTCTCCCTCTCCCTCTCCCTCTCCCTCTCCCTCTCTGCTACTACCTGCCAATCCAGATGTAGAACTCTCAGTTCTCAGCTACCTACCCAGCACCATGCTGATAATGGACTAAACCTGTGAAACTGTAAGTCAATACCAATTAAATGTTTTCCTTTCTAAGAGTTGGCATGGTTGTGGTATCTTTTCACAGCAACAGACCATTGACTAAGACAGAAGTTAGTACTAGGGTCTGGAATTCTGCTGTGCCAGGCATAACCATGCTATTTGTTGGTGGAATGTGGACTTTGGATTAGTAAAACAGCTGAACAGTTTAAGCTGGGCTCAATGGGTCATACTAATTGGATCAGAGAAGACAAAGGTGTTGAGAGCAATGTTGATTATGACAACCCAGCTCATAGATTTCAGAGGAGACTATTAGTCATTAGACTAGAGATTACTCTTGGGATATTTTGGAGAAGAATGTGGCTGATTTTTGCCCCTGTCTGAAAATTCTCACTCAAGCTAAATTGGAGATTAATGGCAATGACTAAGAAGATTTCAAAACAATCTGGTATTGACTGTCTCATGGTTATTAGTGGCCAGTCTTATGCAAATATAGAATGAGAAGGAACAAACTGAGCAAGGAAAAGTACAAAATGTAGGTTTGAGGAGAAAGGGGACTCCAGGAAGTGTAATAGAGGTAAGAATCGTGCTCAAGAAGATAAACAGATTAAAGAAAAGCGTGATTCTAAATGGACTAAAGGGAATGGGGAACTCATGGCAAGATCCCACCCAGCTTAGCTTCCAATTTGCTATGAAAAGGAATTTTAAAAGTTTTGGGGCAAGCATGACGACGCATGCCTTTAAGCCTAAGCACTCAGAAGGCAGAGGCCGATGATCTCTGAGATTGAGACCAAATAGTCTACAGAGTGAGTTCCAGGACAGTAAGCTTAGGCAGTGAAAGAAACCGTTGAAAAGAGAAAGCTGGTGAAAATGTACTTGAACAAGGGGCCCCAGCAAGGAAAAGACCTTGGTAGCTTCAGCTATGCAATTCTGACAATAGAGCCAAATATACAAGAAAAGGGTTTTAGAATCTTCCTCCGTGGCTAAGGAAAGCCATGGAGGCCAGGTGAATGTCAGAAGTGTCCCCGAGTGGAAGCCCAGAGAAGCCATTCTGTGAAACTGTGAAAATGAAGCCTGGATTTCATTGGGGACCCCATGATTTTGGAGATGTCAGAGTCCTGGGATACCCCTCAAGAAGAGCTGCTAACAGAAAGTGAAACCTAAGAGAAAGAAGTGTCTTGTAGTCAACAAGCTGAAAGGAGTTGAAGATCTGAAGAGTACTTTGATGTCAGATGTGGAGAGACAGAATTTGGAGTTTTCACTGCCAGTTTTAGATCTTGCTTTGTGCAAGTATTTCCTCACTGTGCCCCCTTTCCTCCCTTTTGGAATGGTAATATATATCCTGTGCTATTGTGTGTTGGAAGTATGTGATCTGCTTTTTGATTTTGGTTTTATAAAGATTACAGCTAAGAGATTGTCATGAGTCTCAGAAGAGACTTTGAACTTTGGACTTTTAAACAGTGTTGAGACTGTTATAGACTATGGGGACTTTTGAAGTTGGACTGAATAAATTTTTTGCATGATAGTATAGCTACAAACATATAGGGGCCAGGAAGTGGAAAGTGGCGGATTGAATAAAAATGCCCCCCTTGGGCTAATGGATTTGAAAGTTTAGGCATTAGAGAATGGCACTACCTGCCAGGAACTAGGAGTTAGAATTAGTGGCCTTGTTGGAGTAGGTGTGGCCTTATCAGAGAAAATATGCCACTGGATGGTGGACATTGTGGTTTCAACTGTTCAAGCCAGGCCCAGTGTCTCTTTCTCTTCCTGCTGCCTGCTAATCCAGATGTAGAACTCTCACGTCTGCCTATCAGCTGCCACACTTCCATCCTTGCTGATAATGGACTTAACCTCTGAAACTATAAGCCAACCACAGTTAAACGTTTTCCTTTGTAAGAGTTGCCGTGGTCCTGGTGTCTCTTCACTGCTTTAGAACAATAACAAAAACAGCAAGGGAGAGTATATGGCAATGTGTATTGTTTGGGTCTTGGCCATCTCAATACGCCAAGTTTGTTTCCAAATTAGTAGAGGTAAAATCTTTTAAGAGGTTAAAAAAAAAGTTCAAGTATAAAAACTGATGATTCCTGGAAGAAATAAAAATATCATTTCCTATTCCAAAATGAATGGATTTATTTTTTAAATCAGGGGGATGATGTGTAAATCCACAGCCCAAGTACAAGCTGAACTGATGGGTAATACACCTGAGGTTGCCCAAGCATGGCTACACTGACTATTGGTTCATGGCCTCTGAAACCCAGAATCCTCAGTGCCTTCCACATTATGCTAAGAGACCAACTCTCTGCAACGTTAGATTTTCTACTTTCTCATCTGTAACTGCGAGTCACATAGCAGCCACTTTCAAGCTATGGAAATTTAATGAAACGGTATGTAACCATAATTTTTCATGACATTTGGCAAAGAGCCAGGCAAATAAGAACCACTCAAATTAACATTATCTACCTTGGGTTGGTACAGGATGATGTATTTTGCCCAGCAGTCAATGAGCAGTTATGAGGAAAAACTGCCCAGTATGGTAACATAACCCTGTAATCTCAGCTCTTGGGAGGCAGAGGCAGGTAGACTATGAGCTCATAGGCTAGACCAGAAAGAAAGAAAAACAGAAAGGAAGGAAAGAAGGGAAGAAGGAAGGAAAAGGAAGAAAAGAAGGAAGAAAGGGAGGAAGGAAGGAAGAAAGGAAGGAAGGAAGGAAGGAAGGAAGGAAGGAAGGAAGGAAGGAAGGCAGGCAGGCAGGCAGGCAGGCAGGCAGGCAGGCAGGAAGGAAGGAAGGAAGGAAGGAAGGAAGGAAGGAAGGAAGGAAGGAAGGACCTTTTCCTGTAAACAGACTGAGGTGACCTGTGAAGATATTTTGATCATTTTGATGCTCTTGATCCAGACAACCCTACAAAATCCTGCAAATCAAGAGGTTCAAATCTTCATGTTCACTTTAAGAACACCTGTGCTGAAACTGCCCAGGCCATCAAGAATATACATATCTGAAAGACCACCAATTATCTGAGAGATGCTTCTTTAAAGAAGCCGAGTGTGCCCTTCTGGTGGTATGATGGTGGAGTCCAGGTCCACCCAGGCCAGACAGTGGGGCTGGATGCAGAGCCGGTTGCCTGAAATGAGTGCTAAATGGTTGCTACTAATGCTTAAAGATGCAGACAGTGATGCTGAACTGAAGGGTTTAGCTGTAGATTCTCTAGTTATTGAATATATTCAGAGGAGCAAAGCACCCACGGTGTGCAGACGAATTTAACAGAGCTAATGACCAGATGGATTAATCCGTGCATGTGCTCCCTGCCACTCTGAGATGGTCCTCACTGAAAAGGAACACATTGTTTCAAAGCCAAAGGAGGAGAAAGGCGCACAGGGGAAAACAATATCCCAGGAGAAACTGAAGAAACAAAAACTTATGGCATGGAAATACATTCAGCATAAAATAAATGCAGATAAAAGTAAAAGAGAGAGAGTGGGAATTAAGAGTGAGAAGGAAGTAACAAAGTTGACAAGAAGGAGATGTTATGGGGAAAATACACACATATCTCACAAGGTGCTTAGAATGAAGATAAAATAGTTAGCACTATTATTACTAGGAAGCAGGCAGTCTGACTTTATTCCTCCTCCCCTGCCCACTACCTGCCAAGTGGTCATTGTAAAATGAAGAACTGGTCTAACCTGAAAGCAGGAATGCACTAATCCAGTTCTGAGTTAGAAATAAGCCTCTCTGATTATCTCAGAAGTCAAGGAAGTCATTTCCCTTCCATCTTCTACTACAGTCTGTAATTCATAACGGATCAAGATGCAGTCGCCTCCCAAGTGCCTTATTAAAGTGTATCAGGTAGTGCATAATCCGTAGCCTTAAACAAACAAGCAAGCAAACAAACAAACAAAAAGCCCTCATCAATACGATCTGCTGGATAACTTGCTTTAGGTCCTGGCCATTGATCATCCCTCTGTTCTCTGGAAAGTAGACATGAGATGATCGACAGTAACAAAGGGAGAGAGGAGGAGACATTAAATCATATCCAAAAAGAAACAAATGGAAGAAGACATGACAGCAACAATTTGTGAGCCAACAGGGAGGCCTACAACCGGGAAGTGCAGTGAATCAAAATGATCAAACGATTTTATTAGTTTGCTTTTATTAGTTAGATCTATTACCTTTGGTTTTTTCATGATAGGGAAAAAAAAAAACAAAGTAATTATCATCAGTTTATCAAGACAGAGCCTCATGGAACGTGTACCTCACTCGTTCCCTGACTCTGCACTGCAGAGCTGTGCCTGGTGCCCTTGGACTTGAGAGCTCTTTGCCTCCAACTCACCCCCTTGCATAAGCAGGGAGCTGGGATGCATCTCAAGACTCTCAGGAAACTGCTTTACAATGTGGAGAGAAAAGTTCAGTGTGTGGCTATTGTATTTAAAAAGCATGGAAGATGGACACTGCTCAAAGCTGAGGTGGGGAAATCTTAATTTATCTTCAAGGCCCAGGCTGGAAGCATGGTGCTGCAATCACAGCAGATCTCCGCCCCACATCACTGCCCTCCTTGGCAAGCCCCTGAACTTTACCTGGTGTAATCACATTCTCTGTGGGAGAGAGGGGATTCGGTTACCGGGAAAGCTAATTCTTGGGCCTGCCCCAAGTGAAGGCGAACAGTCATTATAAACCATTCCACATTACTGACAGCCACTCTGCCGTGGAAACTGCTGTAGACAGGACCGAGAAAATTTCCCAATGAAAAAAAAATAGTATTCTTTTAAGAAATCTGACATTTGCATACATGTGAAAAATGATGAGGGAATAAGTGGGGTACAGTTTCAAAGCTGATAATAAAGAATTGATAGATGCAGAATCCTGCCATGTTTGTGTTTACCCTGTAGGAATGCCATACAGTTAACTCAGAGGAAGAAAAGTGAGGGATTGGTCGCCATTTTCCTCCTTAATGGGAAGGTGTTCTTTGACGGGAAAGTCCTTTAAAGAAGGTCTTGGGATGAGACAGCAGGGGACTTAGCAGGCGCTTAAGCATTTAAGGGGGTAAGAGAAGAGGGAGGAGGGAAAGGAAAGCTGCAGACTGAAGGCTTGAGTTTCAATGCTCACCATTAACATCACAAACAGTATTGCTTCATATTTAAATAATAAAATGTGCACCTAGCCCGTGCTAAACTCCGTCTTAGACTCAGTCTTATTTCAACGTGGTATTCCTTGTGGGATTCCCTGGTATTAGAATTGCCTTTGAGTATCACATTTTACTTTTTTTTTTTCTTCCATGCTGCCGCTCCGTTTTTAACTGCAACGGTGTTAACAGTAACCGAGAGGTTTTTATTTGCTAGGGACTAGCGTCACCCTTGCCTGAGAGCAAACAAACCCCCCCAGACACAGAGGCACAACTAATCCAAACACGCCCTCAAGGAAGTGCACTTTGTTCACATTCAGGAGACCAAACGCTAAAGGCCCTACTCTTCTGACTCGCTAGCTAGTCTTTCTTTACATATTGTGAACAGGCAGACCCAAGTGACATTATTAGCAAGCACCTGGAAAGACAGACACTCATGATTGTTGCGCCTAGAGACCCTGTACCCTTCAAACCGTGCTTGGTCTCTTTTCTCTTCCAACATTCCTTCAAGTAAGTTTCTCAGTCAGGGAGAGAAATGCCTAAAGACAAGAGAAGTTTTAGAAAATCATCCTCAATTATACATCTGTAGCCCCCATATGCACTTCACTTAGGAGGCAATGGGCTGACTGCTGATGCCATTTCAATGGCAATAAATTATATTATGGAAAGAGCTCCCTTTCAACATTGTATCTTCCTACTAGCTACCAAGCCAGTGTGATGTGGTGGTTGATGATAGGAGCTGGACAGTCAAAGTGCATCAGGGGACAACTCCCTAGGACACGAACTTTGTTCTGATCAGTTCAAGGGGGTTTCGGCTGCAAACAACCTTGGGAGGCATGATGGTTCGTTTTGATAGTCAAATGGAAGCAATGATGAGGTGGTGAGGGGTGGAGACACGGGTCTGAAGTTAACAGCTCAGATGCTCTTACAAAGGACCAGAATTCAGTTCCCAGCACCCATGCCAGGCAGCTCAGCTCACAACCACTTGTACTCCAGCTTCTAAGGATCAGATGTCTCTTGATTTCAAAGAACTCATATGCACATGCCTACCTACCTACCTATACACAGACACACACACACACACACACACACACACACACACACACACCATGGAGGAGGGAGAGACAGTGAGAGACACAGACGCTTTTTAAAAGTGAGACACATTCCTAGGTGTACCTGTGAGGCTGTTGTCACCAGAGACAATTGGTATGTGTTTCAGAAGCAGGAGGGGGAGTACTTACAACCTGCCCTGAATCTGGAGAGTACCATCCCACAGATCTATGGTCCAAATAGAACAAGACAAGATGAAACGAAGAAGGGAGCTGGAACCAGTTTGCTCTTACTCTCAGCTTCTTCGCTTTCATGAGTTCAGGGGCAGCAATGTTCCACCACTCCTTCCCACCAAGGTGCTCTGCCTAACCCTGGAGCCAGCCAGCAGAAACCGAACCCAGGAAACAAAATGAATCCTTCTTGATAACACTGTTTGTTTCAGGCGTTCTGTCACAGTGACGGGAAAGTAACATTACAGAACAAGAAAGTTGCTATCATACTGTGTGTTACGGGAGCTGGGGTTTTGCTTATAGATGGATGCTCACAAGTGGTGGTGGTGTGGGGGTGACCTGTAGTCTTCTTCACATCATACAAAAGAACTGAGGCTCAGGAAAATACTGAGACTATGGCTTTTTTTGATGAATGCAGCAATCTTAAATTTCGGACCCAAGAATCTCAAGTTCCTCCCAGCATTCACAAAACTGCAGGAGGATCAAGCATAAGCTTACAAAAAGTTAAGATTTCGAACACTTCAAGCTTTTGGCTAGATCCACTCAGGCATTCTGGTTCTGTTGTTTATGAGGTCCAGGGTATTAGTAAATTTATTCAAAGCCACCTCAGAATGAGGCCAGCCTTTAAAGTTTAAGGGTTACATGATATAATTCATTTACTATATACTTTCACTACATATTACATGTCTTGGTACATGCATGTAATAAAACGTGTTCTCAATAAATTTTGCCTGGTGTGAATTTTGTAATCTTGTATAATAAAAATCTTCTAGAATGAAGAACCAAATTCTAGTTTGTCTAGTCCGACTCCGTGTGGCCTCAAAAGTCAATAAGCTCATTCAGGAAGAAAAAAAAAAAAACACAGATAGTAGGAGGAGGATTCAATCAGAATAGTCTTTCTCAGCTCACACAATGTTGAGTTCCTGATGTCCCTGGTTAGTCAATGACTATCCACATTATAACTTACAGATTTTAATCACTTCAACCATACCCTAATGCCTCTTTACAGTCTGGCTGTAGGCAGGATGGGTAGCATGGAAGCGGGCATTGACTCTTCAAGAGAATTGATCCGAAAGTGGCTCTCCACAGGACAAAAGTGTCAATGTATATCCCTTTGGCTGGAACTCGAGGGCATGGCCTTGCATCACACAAAGGGGCATAGGAAAATCAGAAAGATTTAGCAGAGGAGAAGCCAGGAATCCTTGACATACTGTAAAAGAATTTAAACATAGAGAATAAAAAAGAAAGTAGAGGCTTTTATGGAGCCCTTTAGGAGATTTTAAAATAGTGTTCTGTATTCTAAAGCTTTTCAAGAAAATTTACTTGTTGTATAAGATCGTATAGTCTGACTAAGATCTAGATATATTTTTTTTCTCTTTCAAGCAAGTAGTTAAGAGATGTCCTAGTTTCAACAGTATTCTTCTTTATTTTGTCAGAGCAACAATATTCAACAATGTGGAGAAATGCAGAGATGTTATTTAAAACTTATTTGATCCATTGTCCTACAAACAGGAAGGTCCACACCTACACCATTCCATTTTCATGAAAACATCTTTTGGAAGATGTGAAATGGAGAGTCCAGTGAGCTTTTGTTTGCTCGACATCCCTCCAGGCCAGGAAATTCTTTCTTGTCTCTAATTTAAATTTGTTATCCTATAGCTTAAGCTCAGTTCCTTTTGGATTTCTCTTAGATACAGAAAACAGATGTCTTTCATCCTTGCTCTATTATGCATTCCCACATTTCTACTTTTAGCCATATCCTCAGCAAACTGAAGAATCCCAGAACCTCTTTCCCCAGGTCTTAAACCTAAACCATGCCACGAGATGCACTGCTGTCCTTAGAAATCACTCCCACTCTCCTGCATCCAGTTAAGCTCTCCAGGAGATCTTCATAATAGAGCCCAGTTTGATAAGTACCTGTTCAGAAAGCGGCATGTGTATAAAAAAATCAAATCTATTTTCCAAGAAAATTGCATTCTGCCAACATTAAAAAAAATGTTTATCTGTGGCTTTTTCCTTATCTTGCTTGGTGCCACTTTTATGTTTGTCATCCTCTTGGGAAGAAACCTTGACTCACCACCCAAGTTCCCAGTTACACAGCCACAGACTCTTCTCACCACACCCCTATGGAAGAAATAATATTTTCTTCATAAATGCTAGAAATCGTTCACATGTTCACAGCCGAGACACTTGGACTCAGGCAATTCAAGTAACTCCTCTATGGTTTGCAAATCACATGTTCTTCACGACAGCTTTGGGGAACTTGAGGGTAACTTGCCTGTCACTGTATGGAAGTCATATGAGGCCAAGGCAGGGACCTACCTTAGTTACCTGATTTTGAATTTCAGTGACACCGCAGGGGGTAACTTTTGCTTTTATGTTCACTGCCTCAGAAACCCAACACAAATGCAAATCTTGTTCTCAACAGCAGCAAGATGACATGCAAGTAATTGTATCAATATAAAGTGTCTGATCTGAAGGAGATCTGTTGAGTTATTAAAAAAGATAATAAAATGTAACTGCTGTGTAGAGAGTGACCATGAATTATTTCACAAAATATTGGACATAATCATGTGCCAATAAGAATATGATTATGTATTCTTGATAGAGGCCATAATGTTCTTGATATATAGTAAAAAAAATGTGTGTGTGGGAAACATGTCTCCTCATTTATGTAATTGACATTGGGGGACAACAGAGCTCACCAAAACTCAGCCGCAGCACTCACACGACCATGAGAAGAAAATGCAGTGTGCAAACATGCAATATCCCTTAATACAGGTAACAAATATTTCTGGTATTATGTATCTTTTTAATCTTTTCATTACTCCAAATTTTTGGTGTGTTTTCAGAAAAGCTTGTTAGGGGCAATTAAATTTTTATCCTAGCACTTGAAAGGCTAGATATTTGTGAGTTACAAGTGAGCATGGTCTATATAGTGAGTGCAAGGCCAGCCAGACATTGATAGTGAGACCTTTTAGAGAGAGAGAGAGAGAGGTAGTGGAGCTCCTGAGGTTACCTCCAAGGCTGACCTGTAGCTTCCACAAGTACACCATGCACACACATCTATATGTTCACCAGCATACATACTTTCACATAAATGTACAAGTATGTCTATACACACACATATACACATTGACACAAACATGAACATACAAGAATGAGATAAATTACCATAAATTTGATTTTCAACAACAACAACAAATGTTTGACTTTCACAAAAGGTTTATTTCAGGCCTACATCCCTTGGGTGGGCAAGGACATCATCAAAAGTTCAATCTTCGACTGTGGACCTTGGTTTTAATAGCAATACTGTGGACCACAAGAGTACCAAGCTACACATTTGCTGGACTTTTGTACCTACAAAGTTTGATGTATTTAAAGCTCCGTCCATTTTCATTCTGTTAACTGTGCTTGGATATGCCCATGAAATTCTGAGTTACTTGCTTTGTAGAATAAATAGAATATTATTTACAGGTGATGTTGAGGTGAAACTTTTGCAGTGAGAGACAGATAGGGAGAAACACCTTTCAGGTATCAAAGATGCTGCATTTGCTTATGGCAGGGCAAAACAGAGTGCCCACGTGAGGCAGCTAGGAACCGTCCTCGGCACTTGGACATCTTCAGCTAGTAGAAGCATTTCTGTCTGGAAACAAAGCTTATACTACAGTTCCTAATTAATTGATAGCACCACAAGTCCTCCCTATAAATAATAATCTTTGATGGATTCTGTCCTTTCTGAGTCACACAAAATTACAGCTGCTTTTCAGGAAATCCAAGTTCAACCTGGTTTCTGTAGGAAGAACAGTATTTGATGGGGGGGAAAAAAACAGTACCTGCCAAAAGGCCTGTAATTTAATAGATTTATTCAAAGTGCTATTTTATTTTTCATTTCTGTTTCAGGAAATTCAGGAAAAGAGAAGAGAAATATAAAAGACCAATGACATCTTACTATAGAAAGGAAAACATTATATCTACACAAATACGTAGCACGAGCCTGCATAAATAATTAGCTATCAAGAAGTAACATCACCGGTGACATGAGAACTGACTGTACAGTCTGTCACCTCAGGTAATAGAGCCAGCCACTGTCTTGAAGATTCATAAACCAAACCATCTCTTGCATACATTATGACGGGAGTGGATGGGAGATATATATATACTTTATATTATATCTATTTTATATTATATGTTATATTATATAATGATATATCTGCATACACATCATTATATAACATGGTATGTACTATATAAATATTATGTATGTTTATATATAATATATTATATATATTCCCCCTCCAGTTTCTGTTTTGAATCCATAACTTGACCAAATAAAAAAAGGAAATACACCATTTTTTTTCACAAACAATGGATGCATCTAAGACTATCAGGCCCTAGAAAAACATTGGATTTCTTTATTGAGAGGGAAAGAGTATGCTTAGTAAGAGTTCATGGGATTTGTAAAAGGGGTTTTATTCTCCCAGAATCACTGATGTTCTGCAGATTCAAGGCTTGATCCCTACTTTGGTTCATTACTTAGGAAGTCCACAAATAAACACAGGAACTACACCTGAAGGTTAAAGTCGGGCTTCCTGATTAGAGACAGAGAGGAAAGGGAAGAGGGAAGGACAGGGAGGGAATGAGGGGAACGAGGGGAATGTGGAAAAGGAGGAGGAGAGAAGAGAGAAGAAAGTGGCATACTATTTCCAAATATCTTATCCTTAATTGACTTTTGAATCCCTCTCTCTCTCTCTCTCTCTCTCTCTCTCTCTCTCTCTCTCTCTCTCCCCTTTCTTTTGATTAAGAAAAGAAGAGCTAACCACAAAGGTTTTCCCTGCCCATCAGCAGACCTCTGCTGTTTTCATGCTCCCACACTCCTTGAATGGTGGAAGAGGCCAGGCTGAGGGCTGTCACTTCGTGATGTCTTAGATCTTTGAGTCTTGGCTTACAGGGTGTAAGAAAGAGCATTGGCTGCCTGAAAGGTCCCTGTTAATTTATAGGGGCACTAATGTTTTCCATTCAACGTGTACGATGCAAACAGATGGCTGTGAAACCTCCTGGTTTCCCCTCTAAGGCCACTGAGTCCATGCTTTGCTCAGGATTCCCAGTGGGAGACGCAGAAAGGGGACTTTTCACGCTCCTTCTAAAAGCAGGGGGATATTGACTCAGTGAGAGTCACTTACCAAGTTCCTGGGGCCCCTGGTGGCAGCCTCTCTGTTCTACTCACACCGGGGTGCCGGACAAAAAGTTTATCAGGAAGAAAGAGACATAAAAGGAAAAAAAAAAAAAAAAAACCCTCGGGGTTAAGTGGAACTAAAAAGAAATTCAAATATGCTAAAATAAAGTTTTCTCTTGAGCTTTAATTCTGGTCTTTGATTTGCATTCTTCTTTAGAAATATTAAACAATGTTTTCAATAAGGCAATCCTTTTGTTGCTTTCATTTAAGCCCAAACCTTTGACTTGGGGGCATTGTTAATAAAGTTAAATATCATGCTTACATTATTAGCTTAATACTAAGTAGGAAGGGCGGCTTTGTAATTGTATGATTTTTCTCACTCAAGCCATTGCTTTTAATAAGTCAGTTTAAAAATTCAGCAGATAATGTTAAGGCACTTCCAAGAGGAACTGCTCATCTACAAAGAGGCATGGCCAACTCTATTCGCTTAAAAGTGAGCATTTCATGGATTCTGCTCACTGGGTTTATCCTTAAAAACTGGTAAATGCCACCTGAAACTTGCGTTAACTAGGTGGACAGTGTCTATGCTTTCTTAAACCCTGCAGATCAGTTTGCAAACAACATCTGAAAACAGGTTACGTCATTGCCTGCAAATAAATTTCAAGGTAGATAGTTGAATTTGGCTACAATCCATTTAGCAATATATTACTTAATTAATTAAAACATTAATGAAGACATTTTAATAGTTATGTTTTTTTAAGATTTATGGCTTTGCAAATTTCTTTTTGCAGGTTTATTTTTAAATATTTGTATGTTTATGTCTGGGTAGATGTAGGTGCCAGCAGAAGCCAGAAGAGGAAGTTGGATCCCCTAGAGCTGAAGTTACAGGCTGTTGTAAGCTGTTCCAGAGAACCTGGGTTTGATTCTCAACACCCTTCAAAAGCTTGATTTTAGACCATTTTTACTATAGGCTGCTATCTATTCAGACTGCTTTCATGAGACAGGGGTATAATCTAAGGAATAGGAGTTGCTGGATAATCAGGTAAGGGTGTTTTGCCACCATGTCTGATGACCTGAGTTCAACACCCGGGACCTGCATGGTAAAAGGAAAGAACTAAGTTTCATAAGTTGTCCTCTCGACACACACACACACACACACATGCACACACACACACGTAAAACTTTCTGTAAATAACCCAAATGCCTCTTTAACGAAGAATGGATAAGGAAAATGTGGTTCATTTATACAACAGAGTACTAGACAGCAGAAAAAAATAACAACATCCTGAATTTTGAAGGCAAATGTATGGAGCTAGAAAACATCATTTTGAGTGAGATAACCCAGACACAAAAAGACAATTATCACATATACTCACTCACAAGTATTTTTTAAACATAAAGCAAAGAAAACCAGCATACAAATCACAATCTCAGAGAACCTAGACAACAATGAGGACCCTAAGAGAGATATACATAGATCTAATCTACATGGGTAGTAGAAAAAGACAAGATCTCCTGAATAAATTGGGAGCATGGGGACCTTGGCAGAGGGTTGAAGGGGAAAGCCAGGAAGGGGGGGTCATAGAAAAATGTAGAGCTTAACAAAAATCAATTAAAAAACCCATTTCACAGGTTTTTGAGGAATACGAAGGTAAGCTTTTGTACAACCACGAGTAATTCTATTTACCTGGATCTACAACTTATAGGTTAATTACAAACTTACACAGTTAAAACCATAAAACAAACTTTCTGTTTTTATAAAAGGTGAGAGGCCACCAGACAGTGGTGGCACACACCTTTAATCCCAGCACTTGGGAGGCAGAGGCAGGTGGATCTCTGTGAGTTCCAGGACAACAAAGGCTACATGAGAAACTTTGTCTTGAAAACTAAAAAAAATAAATAAAATTGAAAAAATAAAAAGGTGTGAGGTCACAAAATAGTTTTAACAGATTATAAAACAATATTTTGAAATATTCAGTGTTTGTGTATAAAATATTACATAGGTATAATTATAATGTTGATTATGTATATATTATTATTATACAGCTGTAATATTATATAGTATTGGTTCTATAAAAGTAAAACAATCTGAGCAAATTTATATCTGTGAAAAATTGTGTTTTTTAAAGGGGATATACAGTTTATGTTCACTTATACTGATAAAACAAACAGATAATACAGGATGTGTGAGGTCCTGGGTTGAGACACTACAAAATCAGAACAAAACAAAAACTCACAGATGTTGTAATAGGTGGCAGGCCGCTTCCTGCCACCCAGTTAGCTTTACCCGAAATAATTACACGGAAACTGTATTCTTTTAAACACTGCCTGGCCCGGCTAGTTCCAGCCTCTTATTGGCTAGCTCTTACATATTGACCTAACCCATTTCTAATAATCTGTGTAGCCCACGAGGTGGCTTACCAGGGAAGATCTTAACCTGCGGCTGTGTCGGGAGTGAGAATCATGGCGACTCCCTGACTCAGCTTCTTTCTCCCAGCATTCTGCTCTGTCTACTCCACCCACCTATGTTCTAACCAATAAAATGGGCCAAGGCAGTTTCTTTATTTTTTAACCAATGACCTTCCTCCATCACACAGATGATATAGAAAGGAAAGGGGAAACAATAATGGGGAAGGAAGCTTAAGTGAGCAGAAGGATGGGAAGGGAGGATGATGAAGAGAGGGATAGTTATCACTATGGGTGTTTAGAAACCGTATGGAAACCTATTATTTTTTTAAGTTTCATATATATATATGAATAGATATGTGTAGCTACATATATGTATAAATATGTGAACATTATCTATGTATATTCGTGTAAAAGTGTTTTATTGACATTATTGTACATAGGGATAGTGTTCTTCCCAGAAGCCATAAGTTGCCAATGAAAACCTAGTGCCAGATAGAATACCTCCCCATCGGTTGTTGATCATAGATGTTGCAGATGCCCCTCCCCACTGGCAAACAATACAGGCTATTGCTGTCACACTTGCCAGGACCAGATTTTGATGGCAACTCCCCATTGCTGAAGGCATTATCTATCCAGGTCATAGGACATGGAGAAAGCAAGTTGGTACTAACCTGGAAGCTTCTTCCATGTTGGCTAGATTTCATAGCACCAGAAGGTGCTGTGCAGGTTGCTGGGGCAGTTGCTGGGACAATCATCAAGAGTGTTATCTCCCTTTGGATGCTATGAGCTACAGTCACAACCATGTAAGGTATGCCCAGGATTGCAATACTGGCACAAATTTTATAAAAGTAACCAACCACTTTGTAATTACATCAAAGATTCTTTCCACAGAAGAAAACACATGCCAAATACTACAAATTTGTCAAAGAACTCATTGCTGGGGAGCTAATAAGCCCCAAAGATAAATTTACTACTATCATTTTCTAAATAGGCATAATATCAAACTGCCTTCTAGATTAACATAGCTCTCAAAAACCAAAGAAATTTCTTTAAGAAGTGTAACAGTTGATACAAAAGCTCACTACTGATCAGTGTGCAGAGATTAAGTGTCTGTTACTCAGCCACAAAGGAAACATTTAGATCGTAGCCCATCCCCTCAATGTTTGGGGACCACTACTGAGAAAGGGCAGAAAAGTTTTAAGGGCAGCATGTTGGGGAGGCCAGAATAAAACAGTGTCTTCAGGAAATGACAGTGCCATTATATGCATTAAATTACAACAACTCTGGTTGCCTACACAAGATCAATATACTCAATATTCAAGCGTAGAGGGAGTGGGACATCCAAACTTCCCTCCCTAACTGATGACCTAATAATAAATGATAGATGATGTCTATTGAAATTCTCAAAGAATTAAAAAATATTAAAGTTAAAAATTGGCAGCATTGTTCTACAATGAAGATTACTAGTCACCTGTCCACACACATTCCTTTATTAACAATATAGTATAATTAAGCTGGGCAGACACCCTCACAGATAGTCCCATGTTTTAAATTCTAAGTTATAGAAGGAAGGCCAAGACAATTGATGCACTTGCCAGTCTGAGGTTTTCTTACTAGAAGACGTTGTGTAAGGATTCACAGACTCCTTGTCATCTTGCTGAATGATACAGACAATGAAAAATCCAAGGTCATCCTACAGAAATCAGCTATCCATTGAAGGTGACGTTTTTGAATTAGCTTTAAATCACTAAACTCAGGGAGGTTGTGAGAAGCAACCAAACCCCACTTAATTTCTCTTAGGGAGAGAAAACGGTGCGGTTGTTATTCATCATACTCGTAAGTGGGAAATGGTCTATGGCTGAAGTATCAAGCAGGGTCATGACAACTTTAACTACAATACATGAGCCTCTGTTCCAAAAAGGGAAAACACTTCATTCAATAAACTCCTTTGCAAAAAGTTTTAACTTAATTCCAGTTACATACTTCAACAACTTGAATTAAGGAAGAGCCTTCTCTACTTATCAATTCAGATCAACACTTACTGACATCAGCACTGTAATTACAAGGGAAAAAATAGGGTTGTAAGTTTCTCCATCTCCATCATTATAGCTGCACTCAGATTGAGTCCATGAGTAAAATAGACAAGGTTTTAGGACAAGAACCAGTCTGGGATGGAGGTCAGTGGTACAGTATGTGTTTAGCATGCACAAGACCCTGAAGTGCAAAATCCAGCACCAAAAACAAATGAATGAAGAGGAACAGGTAGGTTTCTATGATGTTCCCCAAAGTTTTTCATTGAAATACAATGTCCTTTGAGAAAAGCAAAGGTTGTTAATATGTCTCTTATTAGCATTATCATTACTATAGATTATACTTTCCTTTTTAATTCTATTGGCTATTGACCTAAAGAATGAGAAGTTGAGACAGATAAAACATGTATGAATGGAACAAATGGATAGTTTTGAAAAATTGACACATGATTAGAATAATCTACTGATAGAAGAATTAGGCATCCAAAACTCTGAATTCAAGATATAAATATAAAATTTATATTTTAAGTGCTATGGCCACAAAAAAATACTCTTAGTTATATAGATTGATGATATTTTCAATGGCATGTGAACAAGGGAAAGTAGGACCACAGGACTTTGATAGAATTATTGAAATTGACATTAAGTAGATGCATGAGAATTTGTGTGTGCGTGCAGATCTGTGTGTGTTTGTTAACATTTGTGTACATGTTCCATTTTTTTGTGTGTATGATATTGATTTATTTTCTTATAAGTAGATTTGCTTTTATAAAACTGCTTATCTTATAACTGTAAAATAAAAATTAATAGATAATGATCTAAACAGATTTTATACTGAAGTAGAAAACTAAAATAGGCATATAGACTTTTATCTTGAGTACTTGAAAAGTAAAAGCTAATGCAGGAAAAATTGCTCAGCAGTTAAGATATTTGCCCAGAGACCTCGAGGCTGGGAGTTCAGGCCCCGACTGCCCCCATGAAAACTGAAGAGGGGTAACATATTTGTAGTCATGGAGCTGAAAGACGCATAAATAAACAGGTCATCCCCTGGGCAAGCTAACTAGAGAGCTTTCCTGAATAGGCAAACTCAATGTTCGGCAAGAGAACCAGACATAGTAAACAAGGATGGAGAGTGACCACAAGATAATACCAGTCTCTGACGGTCATATGCTCATGCATATCCATGTACCTATACACGCTAAGCAATAATTTACATAATAAATTGATAATACCCATAAATTGTAATGTTTAGCTTAATTTGAATATTAAATCAAACCACGTTTTCCAATATAGTGTTATTACCTTAATTATCAAATTAAAACTTTTATTTCTCAAGTAAATGATCCAGTAACACTAAGCTAATTAAATTATAAATGTTTAGACTGGTATGTCAAAGGTAATGAGGGAAGTAGAATTAACTGATAAACAGGTACATACGTCTATTTCGTACTTGGAGAGCTTGACCTTGTATTTTGATTGACTTCTACAAGGTTTTTGTATTAGATGACCTGAGAGTCGAGAGATTGCTAAAACACAGAGACACAACTCTTCTTGGTGCTCTCAAACAAAATGAGTTTTTTCCCTATAAGAGCCTGGCGAATTAGCAATCGTTAAGCACTTTATTTGTGCTAAGCACTACTCATACAGAAATAATATCATTCATAGGTTCTATTAGAAAATCCCACTGTATTCATTAAATTCTATATTTTATTCTTGCACAAGTTTATGAATAAGGTATTATGTTGATCTGTATATTTCAAAGTATTATATAATTAGATCATCACTATATGATACAGTCTACAGCAGTACGGCATCTGCGTTACTGTCAGAGCTTAATATTATTATTACAGGGAGTTTATTACAGGTGCTGCTTTAGTGAGCCTCGCATGACCATCAGCCCCCATGGAGTAGAGACCGCAGTGGGAGACCCACAGAATGTCATGCTTTGGTTCTATGGTGATAGAACAGAGCTACTAGAAGCCCATAATATAAGGAAAGGAGTGGAGGAAGATCTACCATTCCTACCTTTAATTCTACCTGCCCTGTCTCCTTACCTCCCCGCTGCTTTTGTCTGGAGGAATTTGGACTTTGGTACTTTGGGTTAGGAAAGCAGTGGAATACTTTAAACAATGCTTAATGTGTTATACTAGTAAGAGCATGGAAGACATTCATGTTGAGTGTGATTTAATGTGTTGTGTGGGGCATGAGGGCCTCTGAAAAAGTTTCAGAGGAGAAGAATTTTAATATGTTGCCTACAGATTGCTCTTGTGAAATTTTGGTAAAGAATATGTGTGCTTTTTGCTTCTGTCCAAAGAGTCTGCCTGAGGCTAAGGTGGAGAGATTTGTATTAATTCTGTTGGCAGAGAAAATTTCAAAAACAGCCTGGTATAGACTGTGTTGTGTGCTTATTAACAGTAACTGTAATAAAGATTTGTAATGAAAAGAAGTAAGAAAATGTAAAATTTGAGGAGAAAAGTAATGGAGTTAAGTGCTGTGTTCAAGGAGATAAACATATTAGGAAATGGAATAAAGGGAGTGGTGACTTCAGGGCAAGAACCCATCCAGCAATTTCCAATTTGTAAAAAGGAATTAAACAAAAGCTTAGAGCCAGATGTGTGCCTGGGAGGTAGAGACTGGTGGATCTCTGAGTTGGAGGACAGCCTGGTATACAAAGCATGTTCAAGGATAGCCAAACTTAAGCAGTGAAGGAAAACAGAAAGCTGGTGAGGATGCAATTGAGGGGTCCATGTTCTTCCCGCAGCAAGCAGCAGAACTTGGCAGCTTTGGCCACATGGTTCTGGCTTTAGAGTTAATAATAGAATAAACAGGTTATGGAATTTGCTTCCACACCTAAGGAAGGCTGCTGTGGCCAGTCATGTGTCAGGTGTGTCCCTGAATGGAGGCCTAGAGAGGCCATTGTGAGAAGCTGTGAAGTTGAAGTCTGAATTGCCTTGGAGAGCCCAAGATGTTAGAGATGTCAGAGCCATGGGATATCTGCCAAGGAGAGCTGCTAACAGGTAGTGGAAACGGCCCAAGAGAAAAGTAGGTTGCAGTCAACAAAGATGAAAGGAGTTGAATATCTGCTTTGACATCAGACATGGGAATGCAGTGCTTGGAGTTTGCACTGTTGGTTTTTGATCTTGTTTTGGTCCAGTATTTTCTCACTATGATCCTTTCCCTAGGTTTTGGAATGGTAATGTATATCCTGTGCTGCTAAGTATGTGATCTGCTTTTTTATTTTGATTTTACAGGTGATTACAGTTAAGAGATTACATGAATCTCATAAGAGACTTTAAACTTTAGACTTTTAAATGAGTTTGGGACTGTGAAAGGCAATGGGAACTTTTTAAGTTGGACTAAATGCATTTTGCCTTGTGATATTGCTACAATTTATGGGAGCTAGGGAGTGGGATGTGGTAGTTTGAATCTAAGAGACCCCTATAATCTCATAGTGAGTGGCACTATTAGGAGGCTTGGTCTTGTTGAAGTAGGTGTGGACTTGTTGGAAAAAGTGTGTCACTGTCGGGGTGGGCTTTGAGGTCTCTTTTGCTCAAGCTTCATTCACTGTGAAACTCAGTCTACTCCCTGTTGCCTTCTGATCAAGATGTAGCCAGCACCAAGTCTCTCTGTATGATGCCAGCTTCCTGCCATGGTGATATTGGACTAAACCTCTGAAGCTGTAAACTGTCCCTTCAATTAAATGTTCTCCTTTATAAGAGTTGCTGTGGTCATGCTGTCTCTTCACAGCAATAGAAACTCTAAGATAGATGTCCTTTGAGATTTTCAAGTTCTTTGGGGAATGGGAATACATAAGCAGAAATACAGGAAATAGAAAGGCACTGCCAGGAATGGAAAGGGCCAGAGAGTTTAGGAATGTCTGAGGCTCAAAAGCCCTAGGCCACCAAAGTCCTCACTGTGTTCTGATCATTTTTCTGGTTCCTTCTTCAGCATTTGGACATCATAGGCTTTCTTCACACCCTCTCTGTTTGGTTGAATGACACATATCCTACAGTAACACAGTTCTTTGGTCCACCTCTGGCACTGGTTTCTTTCATTTGTGAATGTTGATACGTCTGAAGTTCCCCTCTACCTGATTATCCCTGTACTTGTGCAGAGCCGATGCCAATCCTCACCTTGCACTAGACCTCTTATGAACACTGCTAAATCCCTACCAGCCTAGAGGACAAGAGCAACTCACTACTTCTTGGACTCAGTTATCTCTTACACTTAAGGGGGACTTGAAAACATATTTGCATGTACAATGTATTGCCCATATGAATTTCTTTCTTTTGTAAATAGCTTTTTTTGTTGCAAGGAATTGCTTGTTGGTTCTCAGTAGCTCAGCAGCTCAGCCTCGAAATAACCACACAGAAACTGTATTAAATAAATCTCTGCTTGGCCCATTAGCTCTAGATTCTTATTGGTTAACTCTTACATCTTAATTTAACCCATTTCTAGTGATCTGTGTATTGCCATGTGGTTGTAGCTTACTGGATAAAGTTCTGGTGTCCATCTCTGGCAGGGGGCTACATGGCTTCTCTCTGACTCTGCCTCCTTTCTCCCAGCATTCAGCTTAGTTTTCCCTACCTAGCTCTGTTCCCCTATAGCTCTGCTATAGGCCCAAAGCAGTTCCTTTATTCATCATTGGTAATTGAAACATACAGAGGGAAATCCCACATCAGTTTTTCCCACAATAGGGAAGATAATTTGGTGTCAAACATTGCCTTCTGTGACAAAATGCTAGGTATACATTGAATTTGTGTGGGACAGTGGATTGTTGAACAAATTCATGGAGGTGCATAAGTACAAGTCTACATGTCATGATGAGACAATCAGTCAGCACTGGATGTCTTCCTCAATCTCTCTCGACCTTACTTTTTGGGATGAAGCTCTTATTGAACCTGGAATCCATTGGTTTGACTAGAATTTTGCTGACCAGCTCTCACCTCCCAAGCGAACGAGACACCATATGCAGATTTTCACATGAAGGCCAGGGCTCAAAATCTAGGTCCTCCTACTTGAAACAGTGAACACTTTACTGACTGAACATATCCACAGCTAGATACATTCAGTATTCCCAGGGCAGCTCATTTATACAATTGATTTTCAAATAATGTCTAACTTCAGTGTGGAAGAAATCATGAAGTTATATAATCACTCAGACTATACTGTGTATGGGTTAAGTTTAAATTGCTTCAAAAGAATGAAAAGAAAAAGGGAAAAATCTTTTAAAAAAATATTCGGTCAGACATCAAAATAATCCATATTTGGATCGAATTGAAGTGGTGGGCACAGAGTGCCCATTAGACTAGCCTAAATGACTCGAAATGTCTAAAGGAGAAATTGACAGTATTCACCAGTGGTAGAGGTGAATTTAGAAACAGAAAACCCGACAATTTTTTGAACCTTTCTTAAAGTGTATTTCAAAGATCATGAATCCCATGCATAACCCACAAAAAAAATATAGATGATCAAGTAATTTCCTGCCAGGCGGTCAAGATGTGCAATAGTACAGTAATCATTCTGAAAAATCTTGCAATAAGGAAAAAATTACATTTGTTTACACAAATGTTTCCCTAACTATTTGACCTTTGACTAATCCCATCCTTTATAATCCCTTTAACTCCTTTCATATGGGACTATTTAGGGGAACTTTGCAATACAGCAGGGTTACCAACTTTTTTCTGTAAAGGCTGAGGAGGAAACACTTTAGATTTGGCAGGTCACACGGTCACTAGCCCCTATTCAACTTAGTGTGCATAGTCTAAACAAAGTCATCTTAACAAGGGGATGTGAAGGGATCCAAACTGTTGTTTTAAATAAAATACAGCAGACCAGAGTTGGCCTGTGAGCCACAGTTGCTGACCCTGCAGTGGGGGCATAGTTCTCCCACCAACAGAAGCTGAAAATTCACCTTTCTTTTATTTCCCCCCAAGAAGTATTGCCTTCCAGTTTCTTCAAGGAACAACACCCATGAGAGGGGTCTTTGAAATGTATTATGACTTAAAAAGACCTCAGCAGACTGGGTTCTTGCTTCATCAGTGAGGAAGAAGACACGCCAAGAGCTAAAAGGTTTACAGCTTACAGTTTTAAACAAATACTGCCTCTGGTTTCCTAGTGGACTTTGGATACAGGTATACATTTTAAACTGTTGTTGTTCCTCAGAAATACAAATAGCTGCGCTAGGTGTGCATTTAGAAGCAGGATGATTTAGGACTGGTTGCTTGTCTTACTCATCGTCAGGAAGTATAGTGATGAGTGCTGTCTCTTCGCTCACTTCCTCCTTTCTGTGAAGTCCTGTATCTCAGCCCATGGGATAATGTTGCCCACATTTAGTCTGCCTTCCTGGGTCCATTAACCTGATCTGGATAATCCCTCACAGACACTGCTTCCACGGTGGTTCCAAATCCCTTAGAATTGACAACCAAGAGTCACCGTCATGGCATATCTATTTATTAAATGTGTTACAGTGTTGAAAAGATGGTTTTTAACACCTTCAAATAGTAATTATGCAAGCTGTAATATTATATTATCATAAAATAATATTCTATTCAGATACCTAAATTTAAGGAATAAATTAAAATTGTCTCCTCACATGTACCTAGTGATATCCATTTCAACAGAGTTCTCATTAGGATGATTTCATCACCGTAGGGAGATACCCTCAGGTGATTAAAACCTAAGTGATAGGAACTCAGTATTTTTCCCCACTACAGTTTGTTCTTTTCTCTCATTATCTTGTTTAGAAACTCATATGCCTTGTCAAATTAGCAAAAATATTAGCAAGTATTATAGTCCTGGCTCCCAACATTAGTTTTGATCATTTAGCTCATTTCTTCCTTTCTCTGGAGGCTTAAAAGACCTTTGGCAATTCTCTTAAATGATCTCCTATTTTCCTCAGTAAATGTCACTTCCTTAATCTAGTAAGAAACAAAGTCCCGTTTGTTCAGTTAGTATCTCTCTTGCTTGTTTTTTATGCTGTAGTCCTCTACCATCTACCATTTTATTTTTTGCCAAAAAATGAGGTTATTTTTACTGCTAACATTTAATTAGATTGCTTGATCCTTGGTTAAAGTTTGTGGGTTTCCATTATCCTACCTACAAAGATGAACCCAAATGCTTTTTTAAATTCAATATTTTTATTAACTTGTTGAGAATTACATACTTCATCCCATGCATTTTAATTATATTCACCTCTACCTCAATAAGATCCATCCCCAAGCCCATAAATTTTATCTTGTCTTTTTCTTTCTTTCTTTCTTTCTTTCTTTCTTTCTTTCTTTCTTTCTTTCTTTGTCTGTCGGTCTGTCTGTGTGTCTTTTTCTTTCACTAACCCATGGAATTTAATTTGTGCTGTCCATATACTCAAGAGTGTAGACATATACACTGGAAGTTGGTAGACTTACTCTGGGACCCACTGGAAGGAAACTGACTCTTGACCAGCAGCCTACGATGGTTAGTACCTGCACAGCCAGTAGTAGAGTCTCATAATGCCCTCCTACATCCATGCCGGAGTACTGACTGGACTGACCTGGTGTGGGATTGTACAGGCAACCACAGCTGCTGTGATCTCATGTAGCTCCACTGTTTAATGCAGGCTGATGTGTCTTGAAATGACCAAGTAATCAAGCAACTTGGGTATGACCCTGGCTATGGAATTACTACTATGATCACAGGAAAAATGCATGGTACAGACCAAACAAGAATTCTCAATTTTTCACAGAAATCAGATTTCTTACGAACTACTTCGATTACAAGTTTGTAGTGAATCATCATAATTTCATCAAGTTAAAATTCAATAAACAGAAGATTTTCTTGATTACTCAAAATTTAGGCAGAAATGATGACAGCTAAACTCACCCATAACTGATTTTTCAGTATTTCTTTTGCATAGAATTCAGTATTTCAAAGAATGTTCCTTGTCCACAGAATCGTGTTAATGGAGGCCTTCACTTCTATGACTCACATGTACCATTCTGTGGTCTCCTTTCTCTGGATTCCTTGATCCCTGTCTTCACAGCGCTGTAACTACCGCACAGTACGGCACAAACATGGTTAACCTACTGACTGATATTTAAATGGCCCATTCTGGCTCAAAAGCATATTGATTATTGCCTCTTCGCCAGGAATTGTTTGTACACTAGAGACAAAAACAGGTGGCCCTTACTCTCATAGGGCTTATAGCTAGAAAAGAAACACAATGAAGAAATGTGTAGCCAAAGAGGATCACTATGAATTGTAAAGAGAAATAGTGAGGGAGGGGAGGGAGGGAAGGAGGGGGAGGAAGGAAGGAAAGGGAAAAGAGAAAAAGAAAAGAAACAGCATTACAAATGAGCCTGTGGAACTAAGGGACCAGCTATGCATATCCTGCCTACTAAATGGGGATTTGAACTTGCTATTCAGAATCCTAACAAGGCCAGTAGAGTTATAGCACAAGGCCATGGCGTGAGGTCATAGAAGATCAGTATTCATATATTCTGTATCCCATTCCCTCAAAGGCAGTCTACAAATGGCCGATTTCTTAACGGTATACAATAGGGTGTTATAAGTGACTGCTTTGAAATCAACTTTCAGCTTTTGAGGATGATTACCACAAATATCAAGCTCACAGAGATTCACCTGCCTCTGCCTACCAAGTACTGGAATTAAAGGCATGTGCCTTCACCACCTGGCTTGATTACCAATATCTTTATATATTGTGTGTCTCTAGATATAGAGGATTTAGAAGTGCATTGTATGTAAACTTGATAAGCGTCTGCCCAAATATAATGCCTGGACCAATGTAACTCTTCCTAATTATATAGTTCTCCATTAATCATTTACCTGTAGCTGTAGCTTTAGCTCTTTGTTAACTCACTACAAAGTTGCAAGTCTTTCCATTTAAGGAGAAATAAATTCTTTCTATCTTACTTCTGCTTCCCTCATAGAGATGGCTCCTGTAGGTTTCTTCATGAACATTTCTTTAAAGTTTTTGTTTTATCTATTTATAATGTATGTGTATGTTTCTGTGTGTACATATATGAATGCTTATGTTAGTGTACACAAGGAAGTCAGAGGACAACTAGGGAATCATTTGCTGTGGGGTAATGCTTTTGTATACTGTAAAGATTTGTCACTCATATTAGATTAATAAAATGTTGATTGACCAGTAGTCAGGCAGGGGTAACCAGACTAAGAGAATTCTGGAAAGAAGAAAAGAGATGTAGTCTCCAGCCAGACTCAGAGAAAGCAAGATGAGAATGCCTCACTGAGAAAAAAAAAATACCAAGCCACATAGCTAAACATAGACAAGAATTATGGGTTAATTTAAGTTGTAAGATCTAGTCAATAATGAGCTTGAGTTATCAGGCAAAACAGTTTATAATTACTACAAGCTTTTGTGTTTCTTTGGGACTGAACAGCTGCGGAACCAGGCAGGACAGAAACTTCTTCCTACAATTGTTGCCCACTTTATACTATGTTTTTTGAGGCTCAAACTCAGGTCATTAGACTTGATAGCAAGGTGGCTTCTTAGAAAATTGGAAATCAACCTACCTCATGACCCAGCATATACCCAAAAGATGCTCAATCATACTACAAGGACATCTGTTCAATTATGTTCATAGCAACATTATTTGTAATAGCCAGAAACTAGAAACAACCTAGATGCCCTTCAACCAAAGAGTGGATAAAGAAAATGTGGCACATTTACACATTGGAGTACTACTCAGTGATTAAAAAAAAATCTTGAAATTTGCATGCAAATGGATGGAACTAGAAAAAAAATCCCGAGTTGGGTAATCCAGACCCAGAAAGATGAAGATGGTATGAGGTACTCACTCATAAGTGGATACTAGCTGTAAAGCAAAGGATATTGAGCCTATAGTTTATGATCCTAGAGAAGTTAAGTAACAAGGTGAACCCTAAGAAAAACATGTATAGATCCTCCTGGAAAGGGGAAATAGGCAAGATCCCCTGACAAAACTGGAAGCATGAAAATGGGCAGAGAAGGAAGGGTAAAGGGAAAAGGAGGGGAGAAGGAGAGGAAAGGAGAGGGAAGAACTTAAGGAATGGGATAGTTGAGATGGAGGAAGAACAGAAATGAGAGCAAGAAAAGAGATATTTCGACTGAGGGAGACATTATGGGGCTAGCAAGAAACCTGGCACAAGAGAAATTCCAAGGAATCCACAAGGATGACCCCAGCTAAGACTCAAATAACTTTGTTATACAGCCCGTGTCCACATGTCTAGGCATAGTACTGTCTACAGTGGGCAAGACCCTCCTACATCAATTAGACATTAAGAAAATGTCCTGTCAGCCTACCTGATGAAAGCAATTCTTCAACTTAGGTTCCCCTTACCTGGTGACCCTAAGTTTGTATCAAGTTGACAGTTGGTGCTACAATACTGAAGAGCCTCATTTTCCATCATAGACCTCTCTTCAACAGATTTCAAAGTGTCTCCACTTCTCTTTATATCAGAGTCCTCTAAATCAACCCCAGTGCCCCTGAAATCAGCCTCTCTTTCCCTGCACTTACTCTGAGGACCTCCCTGCACACCATCATACTGCTGGTTCCCTGTGAAGACTGAACTGATTCTTCATAGTTCTGCTTTTCTTCTCCTTCTCCTTCAACCAGCAAAATTCCTCTGGCCACCGTACAGGCCTCCTCAGATGGTCTCTCCCCATCTTTGGCCACCACAGTCCCTTCAGCAGCCTGAGTGACCAACCGTCTTAGAAACATTGCAAGCTCATACCAGTCCTTTCAGGCTCACAAAGTTACAGTCCATCTAGACACAGCAGCCAAGAAGAGCTTTTAAAACACAAGTCTAATGGTGCAATTGTCCTGCTTAAAACCTCCATGATGACTCCTCAAAGCTTTGGGGACACAGTCCAATAGCATCAGTTTAGTTAGAGACTCTGTGCCTGAGCTAGCTCACTGCCCCAACAGCTCCCTTCTCACCCATTCAGGAGGCTGCCAGGACCCTATAAAAGTCTACTGTGCAAACCCTTCTGGGATGGCAATTGTGTCTGGCTCACCATCTTTCTCCCTACAGAAGAATGTCTTCTAAGCAGAATGCTTGCTTTACCCCAGGTAGCTCAAAGTGGAGGCTCTTCCTACCCTCCCATATCCCAGGCTCTCTCAATGCTTCCCTGTGTCCTAAGCCAGCACCCAAGTTTCTTAAAGCTTGGGAGGAGCATAGACTTTGATCTGTGCTAGGGTTTAAATCTAGGGCCTTGAAGATTTTTAAATATCTTTAGTGGCAGAGCCACTAAAGAATCATCTAGAAACTGAAGTGAATTTTATGTTCTATTCATGGGAAATACTTACTTCTCCCCAAGCAGTTTGAGCCATTTCATATCCATGCCGCTATCCCCTTCACCCTACTTTGCCTGCTCTCCCCTACTGGCCCATAGCCCATTGCCCAACTCAACCACCTATTGACTTCCCTGGGCCATCACTCTGTGTTGCAATTCTTGAAAGCTTTTTAGTGACTCACACTCTTAGCTTTAATTAGAGACCTCCCTCTTGTCTTCTTGATCTTTCCTTACAAATGTAACTCAGTGTCTATTGTTTAAAAGGTACTTTATTTTCCCCTTCTGTCCTTGTAGAGGTAGCCCTGAGATCTGAAAACTGTCATCTTTTTATCCCAGTGCCTAAGAAAGTGCTTAGCATAGCATGGATACCTAATGGGTGGCTTTTCAATGAACCAATGAACAAATTAATTTCATAGTCCTGAAATGAACTGCATAAATGCCATTTCGAAACATTTTAGATGCTATAAAAATAGCATTTGACAATAACACATAAAGTTAGCTCCAAATATGTGCTAATATCAGTATTCTTAAACTAGACATAGCCCGAAATATCTCTAAGAACCACATGGTATCCTTTCCCTTTTAACTTACACTTATAATGTATTGACTCCTTAAAAATTGAAATCAATGCCCATCTATTTCCTTCTCTAAAAGGCCTATATGGTGAGGCAGGGAGTCTCAGCAGAGGTTGCCCACCAGCAGAATTATGTTGTATATTTGATGTGGATAGATTCCCATCAGGGAATAAAATAAGATGCCCTCATTCTTCCTCACTGTGCATTTGTGAGGCTCTTAGGAAGGAATATTCGCCCTGCAACTTTCTGAGTAAGTTAGCTCCTGTAGTGTTTTTAATTGTGCCATTTATACCTGACACCATTATCCCTATGACTAAACACTATATTGCTGAACATAGATAGTTATTGGATATATTATTAAAACTGGGAGAGATGAATGTATGGAATACCCAATGCTAATATTATTTTCCTGATTTAGCACTTTGTAATTCTAAGCTTCAATACACACACACATACATACAAATATACACACAGTTGCTCTATTTAAATCATTCACAATGAGCCATGTTGGTAAGAGCCAGCATTTACTGTGTATTCACTATGTGTTCTAAGAATTTTACATACATTTCAGTATTTAGACTTTACAGCACTGAGAAAAAATGTCACACTGCTCCCTACTTATTTTCAGATGAAGATACAGGCACAGAGAGGTAAATAGCCCAAGGTCACACAGCCAGTAAATGACTGCAGCTTCCTGAAAATCCAGTCACTCTGGTAATACAGGGGCTTTGCTATTAATCTTTCTGCAGTCTTGTATTCATGTGCGTCTCAATATAAAGCAAAAACTTTCATGGTTATACCAAGAAAAGATGCTTTAAAAATTATAAAAGTGTTATCCTTCTCATAAATAGAAGGGAGTACATGTATTAATAAACTCAGGATCATTCAATGATACATAGATTTTTATGAAAGCTATGCATTTATCTCATATGTCTCCCACCAAGTAGGGCTCAACTTTTTACATGGGAGAATGGTGCTGAGAGACAATCTGTCAGGTATAGAGTTTTTTTATCAATAGGTTTCTAGAACCAGATGAAACACTGTGATAAAGATTTTGTGCACAGTGGTCCATCTGACACTCATATGTAGTTGAAACGATGCTCTGCTTTCTGCTGGTGTTTAGAGCAGGGATTTTTCTCATGTCACATGGTAGCAATTCAAGCACAAGTGTGTGGTTGCAACTCCAAGGTTAAGTTCAGCTCCTTTAAAGGAGTCTTCTGATTGCTGGGAAACCATACACAGGTGCTGACTGGTCCCAGGTTCTCCAGTTTGTGAAACTCACTTCTGCATTAGCCTTAGGTTCTACATCTATAAGTCTATTGCATCAATACTATCAGTTGAGGGGATACTAACACGGGAGGAAAGCAAGGCCACAAGTAAGGCATTGATCTGAATACTAGGCTCTATTGCCATTTTAATTTACTTTTCCATTGCTACTGGAAACCTTGGAAAGAGCATCAAGCCCTAGCCTTGATAAGGAAGCATAAAATAATGCTACAGACAGACTTGCAGGGGATTCTTTCTTCTTCTGCATCTGAGTACACCATCCTTCTTCTGCATCTGAGTACACCATGTTAAACGTTCCTAACAATCCCAGGGTCTGTCAGAATCCTAGGAACAGAGGTGAAACTGCTGGAATAGCTGATAGCCAATTGCATAATTTGAGCCAGGCATGGTAAAATCACATTTGATCCTAGCACTTGGGAGGCAGGGGTGGGCAAATCTCTTAGGGCCACCTGGCCCACAAAATGAGTACAAAGTCAGCCTTGTCACAAAAATAAATAAGTCAAAGTAAGCCAGTAAGTAAATAAGTGAATAAATATATAAAACAAAAACAACAGAGAAGTATAACTTAAAACATATCTTTAAAAAATACCTTAAAATGTTCATTTTAATGCTGACACAAAATCAGAACCATAATGGGTGAATTGTAATGAAAAGTAAAATATAAATTTATACTTAACAAAAGTAGGACTGGAAAGAATAGAAACTGTCATCCAGCCCAGGACCTCACAACAGGAGGTGCACTGTGAATATTTATTAAACAAATGAAAGAGGTTGACATTTATACCTCAGGCTGCCTTCCATTAAATGGTAACATTGCTATGAATGATGTGGTAATTAGTATAAAGAAATATCTACTTAAAATCTTCAGATACTAGCATTTAAAAGCCGGCACTTTGGGGGTCTTCAGAAACTCAGTCATTAAGACCACTGACTGCTCTTCTAGAGGACCGTGGTTCAGTTCCCAGCACCCACGTGGCAGTTCACAATCTTACATCATTCTAATTCCAGAGGATCTGCCCACCTCATCTGAATTTTGCACCAGGCACACACATGGTGCACATATGCATGTGATGACAAAATAAATGTATAAACCTCATAATAAACATTTACAACTGACAATTTAACATCCTAAAATAAGCCTATTCCATGTTGGGCATCTGGTAAGCATCTCTTTAGTCAAATAGAGAACCCATTTGCAAGCGAGAATGGTAACTGTCCTTAAGTCCACAGTTCAAATCCTACAGTGCTGCCTTCAGTCCGGGATGTCCAAGAGAACTCTCAGGCATAAGAACATTTTAATATCCAACATGTTTTCTCTTGCCATTTTAGAATCTGATTCTCTCAATGGTTCTGTCACTTTTCTAAAAATCAAGAATAACGCAAAGTTTAATTGCTTTTAAGAGTTCTTACTAAGCCGCCCAGACACCACTGAGCATGCCAGTCAACTCGGCTGCCGTTCTTTGAACTGGACAGCAGCCCATTAGTTCTGTTCCTTGTTACGGAATACTGCAGTCCCTAGTTATTTGGCCAGATTTTACAAGCCAGAATACATGTTTTTCTTAATGTGGAATGACTCTAAGTCAATCTGACCAGAAACAAGTAATGATGCTAACCTGAATAATTAGGGTCAGTCTTCATTATCGGAACAAGGGCAGACTTTTCAGAACTCTGCCGTCACATGGCCAATAACATCACCCTTCTTCGTCCTTTGTTTTTGTATTGATCTAATTAAACATCGCACATCAAGACATGGGTTAATGATTTGTTGACCCCGTTTATAATTATTCCCTTTAATTTGATATATACACATATATCCTATGCTACAACGTGTATGCTATTTTCTCTTGAAAACAGAACTTGTGCATTTCATTTAGAATCAAAGACAAATCCAAAAGAAGCAATCATAGAGTTGTCCCAAGTAAGCCTCCTTATTAATATGCCAAAAAAATTAGAGGGCGTTAATTGATTGACCCAAGGTAAGGAATGACACTATAGGGGGAAATATATTATTAGTTAAAGTGCCTTTTTATATATCCTTGGTAGTATCCCGTACAGATTAATATTGATACAAATTAATCTCCTAATTCTGAAAAATACTAATTGAAGCAACTTGGCCTGGTTTCCAGAACTAAATGTATGCCCTTGAACTATGTTTTGGATCCGTTTGCAATATCCATCCTAAACACTGGAAATCCTCATTTATCCTGGCTCCGATTCAACCTTCCAACATTTCCTCTCTGTTTACTTTGGTCCTTTGGAAGAGGTCCAAGTTTGTCTCGGTCTTTGAAGGCAGATGAATGAAACTGAAATTACATTTACTGTTCTTTTGGCTCTTGTATTTGTGCTCAAAGACAGATCTAATTCCTCTAGTAATTTTCATGAAGTAAAATTACTAAATTAATTTATTTTAGCACTCTCTAAAGCAGAGATTATGTATAGCTAATATAGCATCACTCCTTTTTTTATTAAAAAAATAAAATCCTTGCTAAAGGGTAGATTACTGTTTTCCCAGGTATGGCTATAAAAAGCTTTACATAATGCTAAGCATTTTAAAGTAACCCAAGTTAGACTCTTTGAGAGATCAAGTAACTGAAGCCTGGGACAGCTGGACTCCCCTGAAAGTCCCATGGAGAGCTCAAGACTGTTGCTAAGCACAGTTTGCTTCTGCTCTTCTCTGACGTCTGCAACTGCCTGTAGAGTTCAGGTTAATCAAATTATGGTTTAACTTCCCTGTTTCCAGTGAATGGTAGAAATGTCCACTCTTCCTCCATCTCTGTTACTGAACATAGACATTATCTTGATCTGTCTCAAAGAAAAGAAAGAAAGAAAGAAAGAAAGAAAGAAAGAAAGAAAGAAAGAAAGAAAGAAAGAAAGGAAGGAAGGAAACAAGAACAAACAAATATCAGGGATAGTTGTAGGTCAACATAAAGAGAGTATGAAGGACAGACATATCTTGAGAAAACACATAGTAGGTCGTAGGGTCATATGTGAAGTAGAAGATACCAGCACCAGAGATGTAAGGACACTTACCAAGGCCACATTTCCAGTACATAACTCTTAACTTCTCGAAGGTTTTCATACACACACAGGCAAAGAACCCTCAGCTGAATGGTATCTATGAATTTTTAGTAGTCTAGTCAAACGCTTCAATTCCGACTCCCAACATGTCAAGCATTGTCTTATAAAGATATAAAATAGCCTGAGAGGTGCAGCACACAAAGCAAGAGAACGTTGTTATAATGATTTGCTTAGACCCCAGATTCTTCCTGATTATTTGTTTATAAAGTCATCCAGGCATCAATAGAAGACAGAGCTGTAAATATGTACCTAGCCTAATGTGAGGACTGTTTCAGAAAACTCATGAATGAATCATTTCTTTTTCTGTAAGCCATAATCTTATTTTAAAATGCACAGCAAGCTTTCTATTTAAGGGTGCTCTGTAGTAGCTCTTGGAAAGGATAATTCAAAATAATCACCATTTTCTGTTCACAGAAATGCCGAGGACAGAAGTTGCGTGGGTCAGCAGATAGGTTCTCACAGATACACAGCACTCGGGTGGATTGAGAACCCTAAGTTGGGGATTTACAGTTACATGGGGCATTTGTGCCAGCTCTGCGTGTGACATGACTTTACAACCATTTGGACAGCATTATATATAAAATAAAAGTATCCAGATTCCATCCCAAATGACTGTGTTAACCAAAACACAATTCTCATCAAAAGGAACCAGCAGTTTATTTTGACCCAAATGTGAGTGACCATACCTATAAAAAGGGATTCAGGTTACCCCAAAAATGGCATATTCCACCATAGCAGTGAATTTTTATATATAAACTTTGAGAGTCACAGAACAGAACAAATGACAGCTTGAATTCAAGACATTTGTCATGTATGGTGGCAAGGACAGTCATGTAGTTTGGTTATAACAAGACAAGGAGAAAAAAAAACACATTTATATGTTTCAAATTCTCACGGTACTCTCAGCTTTGTGATTTGCAGATACCGTTTGTCTGCTAAGGCTTTATTCCATAGGGTTACCTAGCAGTCAAAGGAGATGTTATGTCAAATACAGAGGTGGGTGACAAATTGATATTAAGAAGACTGAGGACAGTCCAGGGTAATTTTTCTTTTAATAACAACTCTCTACAAGCAGGACGATCTAATCAGCCACTCTTTTGCATAGTTTTCAACACAGTGTGGCTTTTTTCTTTTAAGGGAACATTCAGTTCACAAATCAAAACCTCTTACTCAAGCATTTCTGTGTTGAAAGCATGCAAGTAAGTTTACAAGTAAGCCTGATAATAAAAGAATGAAAGACAGCTAATACAGTCAACACTTTTCAGAAGCTTTTCTTTAAAGGGGATCATACAAATAAAATACTAATTATTGCAAGTGGATGCCCAGTCCTGGGAGATTTTGTTTGTTTAGTTCATGGTTTCAGCTGTTTTTAAAGATAGAAAGTTCTCTAACCCATTTGTGTGCTGACTTGTGTGAGTCAACATAAAAGGAACTGGTTTCATGGAAGAATAAGAACTAAGTATTCCTGGGCTAGTCTTGAGTAAACAAGAGAGCGAGAGTGGCATGTCTCAAGGAGAGGAACTGAACAAGACTGAAGTGTGGCAGCCAACCCCCAACAGAGGAAGAAAACAACAATGAGCATTCTGGCTGAGGAAGCGTTCAGGACTGGGAAAGAGCTCTTCCGGAGAAGTGCCAGTCACCTGAGCTCGACAATCGAAGCTCCATCTCTGGAACCTACATGATAAGGTGGATGTGGTGGCATGAGCCTGTCATCGCAGCTTTCCTTACAGAGACAGGAGAGGTAGAGATATGAGACTTGCCTACAAGGCAAGGAGACAGCTAGCCTGGAGTAGACAATTCAGCACTATATTGTAAGTGACGTAAATAACCAGGCTAGCTTAATATGAAACAGCAAATTTTAATGAAGGGATAACTTACAACACCAGGGATCCAGTGATGAGCAGGAGACACAAAAAAAGAGAGCGACGGGGCTCACGCCCGCCAGATTTATATGTAAACGTTAGCCCGAGGCGAACACGCCCCCCCCAATGGGCTGGGCTATCCCTACATCTCCCCCTTTTGTCTAAATAAGATAGAACTAAACCAAATACAACTATATACAATAGTAACAAGTAATAAATATAACAAACAATATTGAGCAAGAAACATATAACAAAAGTTTTGCTAAACATTCTATCTCAAGGAGTCTAAATAATGTAGAGAATAACTACAATTATATAATCTTTAACTTCGTCAAAGATCTGAGAAGGGAATTAATATTATTTAACAAACAAGAGATATCCAAAATGTGTAAAAAATAACAGAGACAACTGACTACCTGGGCAATCACCCAAAGTCTCGTTTGTAATGTTGAGTCAACCAACTTTGGCTAAGGCCTAACATAACTGACATACCATTATTAAAGGCAAGGAACTTTTGTAGAACTATTCTACCCTGTCTTGGCAAGATAAGACAATCCTGTTTTATCCACTTATGGATATTTTGTATTTTTGTTAGTAGTTGAGGTATGTGTTTTTTTTAACCCAAAGGCCAGTTTTGCCAAGAAGACAAGCTCCCAGTGGAGTGATTTTGGTGCTCAACGTTCTCTCGGGAGTAGAGTGGTGTCACCAGGAGTGATTGTGTCTCATTGGCACAGAATTTTAAGTTAAATTAAAGGCCATTCTCTACAACTCTTTGAAGAGGCTGAAGATTATACTATCTATACTAAATATAATCTCTATGTATCTAAAAGACATAATTAATTCTCAATACCTATCTAACTTGAAGACTAAGAGAATAGCCCTCCCAATGGGCTGGGCTATCCATACACCATATTAAAAAAAAAATAGGGTTCATCTCAAAATAAGATCAGAGAGCTGACTGATAAAAGTTGTCTGCTGGCCCGCAAAATATGTCAGAGCATGTGTATGCCCAAACTCACACATATTTATCATGCACACTCACAAAAGTGATTCAAAGAATGAAGTATTACACAAATAAAGAATGCAGAAATATAGCTACTTCAGATAGCATTTATTTTCCCAGTGACTCGAGGAAATATCATCAGAAAGAGATAGCAAGGATTAAAGACAGGGGAGTACTGATCTACAGAAAAGGATGATACAAAATAACTGTGAAATGACATGTAGATAATTCTCTCCCATTGGTGTGTCACATCCCAGAATAAACACTATTGAAAAAGGACATCCACTATTCTTACAAGCTGGTATTGGTGAGTCCACGCTGGGATCCATTAGCCGCCATATTGCCTCATTGAAGTAGCGAACCACATTCTGGCTCAGACACAAACATTGCCTTTCTCTCTCTACAAAACAGTTATTCCCTTATTCCCTCTCAAAAACACTTGCTCATTTCCAGAGCACTGGTTCCCAGTCTCCAGAATTCCTCAACGATCAAATCACTGAAAAATGCCCAGCAACCTCATCTTCCATTACTCTCAAGATTCCTCTGTGTACTTCCCTCCGCTCTGTTCAGCGAGCCTGACTTGCATGGCACCTATAAACCGATCTCTGCACTTCAGCCAGCCTGACTTGCATGGCACCTATAGACTCAGCGATCCCTGCACTTCCATATATCTTTCTTCAGCCCTCTTAATCTGCCTTACCGTGTTGACATATTCATGAAAACCTTTGAGATTAAATGAGGCATTTTCCTTCTTGATCCCATTTCAACCCTACTCCATGCAAATCATACTCTACTTGCTCAAATACTTTTAATTCAAGAATAAATGCATGGAGGCAAAGGGAAACAGCCAGATTGAGTCCATGTATGAGTAGGTTTATGTGTTGATGGGGATAGGATTTTATACACATCAGCTTTTTTAAGCATAAGATTTAATATGTATATTTTTACCTACATAGAATAGAATTGAATGTATCCATATAACTGCAGAAGCTCAGTCTAGGACAGCAGTAGAGTTAACAGAGAATTAAAGCATGGCAGCAGGACTTGATAAGGTCCGTCACTCAGAGCTTACTTCCTTTATAGGTATAAAAAAAATGTGCTAAGGAGATGGCTTAGTGGATAAGAGCAGCTATTGCTCTTTCAGAGGACCCAGGTTCAGTTCCCTGCACCCACACAGTTGGCCCCAAGCATATATATGTCCAGTTCTGGGGGATCCAATGTCCTCTTCTGACCTGAGTGGGCACCAGAAATGCATGTAGTATACATTCTTACATGCAGGCAAACCACATACATAAAATAAAGCTAGATAAATGTTTTTAAAGGAAATGAAAAGGTGCTTCTATTCCCTAAGGCTTGGTGTCTCTCTGCCTGAAAAATAATTCATCCTTTGAAGTTATATTTAGGAGGGACAGTATTCATACAATTCTCTCACATAGTAGGTTCCTGGTGAGTTACTCTTATTTGTATTACTCTCTTCATAAGTCTTTTTTTCCCTGCAGTGCCAGACATTTTTAATAACAACAATAAATAAATGCCTGCTGAGTTAGATATTGCTATGATTTGATCTTGTTAATAGTAATGAGTAAATTGGTGGGTTTGATGCTTTCAAATTTAAAAAGAAGCCATCTTTTGATGGAGTCTTGCAACATCTGCAGTACAGCCACAATGGGTAAAATGTTTTTAAACTCACACATCAAATCAAATACCAAAGTAGTCTTATATCACAGACATACATACAGCTTCAGGCTGTGGTATCCCAACACACAAATCTGCAATAAATGCAGGGTACCTGCAACAAACACAGTCCAGCTGCCAACCTTGTGTCTATATTGTTTTCTTTCTCTTTCTCCCTCTTACTCTTGTTCACTCTCCCTCCTTTTCTCCCTCCCTCTCTTCCTCCCTTCTGACTGTTCTTGCCTTTCTTTTTTCTTTCCTTCCCTCTTTCTCCTGTCCCCCCTCCCTTCTTCCCACTTAGATTCCTCTTTCCCTTCTTCCTCTTTGTCTCCCTTTCCCTTGCTCACTCCTAGCCCTTCTGATTGCCCCATCTCTCCAAGTGCATAGCTGTAATGTATAATATTTACATTGCTCTTACAACAATCAGACATACCTTGGGAAACCTTATTATTGACTTTGCTGGTTTTCTCTCCACTTTTCTAAATGCCACAGAGAGCAAAGTCTAATGACAGTTAAGCAATTTCTTGTCATCGTGCCTTCTACTTTTTCATCAATAACATTTTGCTAAAACAAACACATAATAGAAATGGATCTAGTTCATGTCACCCTAGCTGATTGGGGTGGAATTTCAAGGCCAGGAAAGCAAAACAGAGATTACTGGTTTGATGACTAGAAGAATCAAAGTTACAAGAGATTGGGAAGAATTGCCTCCACATTGATTCCTGAAGTAAATCATTCTTCTAGCCCTTTTACATGTTGACAGGCTAATGGAAAGAAATAGACTTGTTTCTTTATTTGAGTGATATTCAATTTAATCACGTTTTATTGGTGAATAAAGACAGTGAAGGATAAAAACCAAAACTGTGGCACAACTTTAAAAGAGGAGCTACACTTTGGAAAAGGTGGACCTTCTTTCTCCAGGGAAATGGGCTCATTATACAACTGATGAAAGATTATCATCAAGTATATTTCATTTGTCTAATGTTTCATAATGGGATGGGTCAAAAAATATGCTTATCTTATCATTGGCAGAAACTGGGGAATCCACAGCTGCCATTTGTGTTTAATTATAATAGTAATTAGAGTTATTATTATTATCATCATCATTTATTATTATTATTATTTGGTGTTATACTCTCTTATAAATGCAACTGAAAAGGCTGGCTGGATTGAATTCCAGAATATGCAACTTTTAGTTATCTGACATTGAGAAAAAATACTTGACTTTCTGAATCTTCATTTTCTTATCACTAAGATGGGAAAAGCAATCAAATTCTTCTTGCAGATTTTAGCAAGATATGCAGTTCTTGAAAAGCAGCTACAACTTAGCTGAACATAAAGAACACTCAGTTCAAAGACTTGGGAAGAAAGAGTCTGTGCTATCCTGAATTGAGAAAGGATGCCCAATAAATTTACTTTTATATTCTAAGGTATCATTTGGCTGACTCTATAATGAAGTCAATGAATCACAGCAGGAAGGAATGGTAACTCAGAAAGTAAAAGGACAACAACAGTCTTTGCTGTCTGTGTCCTAGAACCCTATATGATCATGCATATTAAAAGCCCATTAAAAATTTGCTATTTTCATTTTAAAAAAGAAGTCTGAAGCTGCATAAGATTAGAAAATGTGTTCATTGTTCTTTAATGATTGTCGTATCTTATTTAAACACAAAGGGAGGGAAAGGGGAGGCGGCGGTGGGGAAGAGACAGAAATCTTTAATAAATAAATAAATAAAAATTTAAAAAAAAAAGAAAAAAAATTGAGTTTTTGACACCATCTTAATAATCAACATTGCTATGGGAGTTGACACTTACAAATAGCTCACAAATAATGCTCCAGGTGGATATATTAAAAAGAGCAGGGTTTCATTCAGTTAATCATTTGTGCTTTCTGACATATTGTTCAGAATTTCCTTCCAAAACCTATGACCTAGTCCTGAATGCCTAAACAATCAAAAAAATCAGATTCCAAAACCAAAACATATATTTCATTCTGAACACTCTGAAATAGAGTCAGTTTTTAAATCCAGTCTTTGACCATTTCAGATGCCTTATGCCTGAAAGATACAATTCCATAAAATATTACATGCCAAAGATACTACTTACAGCCCATATATATTAGAACTCGAAGGCTACTGCAGTATTCATAACCTAGAAAACAAGAACAAATACAATGACTTAAAATGAATCACCATATGCATTATCCACAAGCTAGAATAAGTTTTTAAAAAGCAGGTTATAAAAGAAATAGTGAAGCTCATTTTGCTCCCTAAAATTAAAGAATAAAGAAGTTGGAAAACTAAGCTTTAAGCACTTTGATGCATTAGAATATAAGCAGAGTAAAATAGTTTGCCTGCTAGGAAAGCAAATCTGTTTGAACAACTCTACACTCACAAACTACAGACATTTAAGTGACACTCTGAAAATATTAGTCTTTCTAGTTGAGCATGCAAATCAATAAATTGTGTATATAATAGATGATTACATGAGCATAATTAGAGTCTGTGCTTGTAATCTGCATTGACCTGCTTGATCAACATGCTGGCATTTCATTGAAAATAGATTATATATATTCATATATATACATCAAAAGTGTTTCATACTATGCACTTCATATCCATACTTCTATTTTTGAGGTTGTGAAATAGTTCAATGTATATTTCTTGAAATTAATCTTGTTTTCTACATTAGTGTGTTTCATAATACTTTGTACTATTGGAGCATGTATATATTACTTATCAGTTTGGTTGCATTTGTGCACACTGAGTGTCATCTGGTTGCACCATGATATACTGCTATGAGAAAAATGACAGTCTTCTTGCTTTTTAAGCTTCATGCATGCCTTTCTAAATAATATCATTGATGCTGTGATTACCATTGATAAATAAAGGAACTGCTTTGGACCTATAGCAGAGCTGTAGGGGAACAAAGTTAGGCATGGAAAACTAAACTAATTGCTGGGAGAAAAAGGTGGAGTCAAAGAGAAGCCATGTAGCCCCACCAGAGCCAGATGGCTGGTAAGCCACAGCCACGTGGCGATACATAGATTATTAGAAATTGGTTAAATTAATATGTAAGAGTTAGCCAATAAGAAGCTAGAGCTAATGGGCCAAGCAGTGGTTTAATTAATATAGTTTCTAAACGATTATTTCAGGGCTAAGCATCTGGAAACCCACAAGTGGCCCCCTCCTCCAACATATCATTAAGTTTCTAAGCATCTAGAAGCCAAATAAAACCATCTCATAGAAAAAAAAATAGACATTGACACTTTCTCTTTACTCATTTGAAAACCTTATCATAGATTTCAATGCAGCCCTTCTCAAGACTCAAAATGGCATCATAACTCTTGACTGGACTTTTTGTTTGGATGTCTTTGTTGTATTTGATAAATCACCATTTCTTGTTTTCTACATCTCTCCTTTCCTAACTTTCCCATTCTCCCACTCAGTCTCATGAATGAGACTTTTCTCATTGATAGATGCTTATCTGATCATCCAGTCCTTTCCATTAATTTTCCATTTCCTTTATCCCTTTCCAACATTACTCTCCACTTATCATCTCTGAACCTTTGAGCACATTAGTTCTACAGCAAAGAAATCTCAGTGCACTGCATCCTCTATACAATCATCCTTACACCACACTGTGATTCATTACAAACTCTGTCTTCATTATGCATTGGCATTTTCCATTGATTAACACAAAAATAGGCATCACCAACCCCCAACCCTTGTTCATGCAAGCAATCCTAATTAAACACCGTGGGGCACACACACACACACACACACACACACACACACACACACACTGAAAGTAGAAGGGGTACTTGGAAAGAATGTGCTCAACCGGGGTGGGAAACTAATAAAAAGAGTAATTTGGGAAAGTGATAAAATACATTATATCCAAATATAAATTGTCAAAGTATAAATAAATTGTTAATGTCATATCAAGTCATACATATATGGATGCATGCCTATAATTCCAACCTTGAGATGGAGAGGCAGGAGGGTCAAGAGTTCTGGCTCAGACTCAGCTATATAGGAAGTTTGAGCCTAGGCTAGGCTATATGCAGTCTCATATTTTTAAAAAATAACATTTAAAATACTAAAAATCGACAGGTAGTATTATATATTGGCATCATTGAAGCAAGAATGAGGAATGAGTTACCAAAATAATGATAGTTAGCTTGTGAAAAATTAGGCAAAATGTTATATGTAATAAATGGGGCCTTCATAACATAAAGGAAATATTTTTCACTGTATTTCCTATGGAGAGACATTCAAATAGGAAAAAGCCAACTACTAACTACTTTTATTCCTAGAGTTTTAATTCTTACATCTTGATACCAGACAAGGAAGTGACTCAGATACTTTTAATTATGGACAGAAGGGTAGTTATAAAATTTCATTTAAAAAATCTATTTAGAGAAATAATTTATTTCAAAACCAAAGCCCATCAAGTTTTAGGAAAAATTGAAGCTTTAGGAAATCCAAAATAAAAATAAAAATAGATTGCAACCATTTCTGGTTTCTGTTGTAAGGAGTTGGCTGCAGTTGAAAGGTTTGAACCCTTGTCCTGTGGCATGCCTTGAGATGCTAAATCCTGAATGGGCTCCTCTGCCTCTTCACATTCATCATGAAGATGCTGGTGGTCAATGAGCTAGAGCCAGTACAAGGACCTAGAGCTCCCAAACAAATTCTGTCCTTGCATGTATTATGTTTCTTTGGTTGTAAATATTGAGATTCTGATTAGCCTCCAACTTACAGGCAATTCACAAGAACCATATTGTAGAATCGAAATGAAAATGAGGCAGTATTCTCACCTTAGAGACAGCTTGGTATTGGATGAGGGATTGTTAGTCAACTTTAGGCACCATGACGACAGAACTGAATGGATTATTTCTTCCAGATACCTCACAGGTTAGTGGGGCATCAAATCCTTCATTCTTAAAACACTTGTCTCTATATAAGAGTTCTCCAAAGAGGAAAGGAACACCCCCCCGCCCTAGGAAAACCATCTGTTGTTTAATGACAGGCATTCAACAACCTAGTTTTATGTCCCACCAAGACTCCTCAGAGAGTAGAGAAGTCAGCCTTCAGAAACGTGGGGGCTCTCTTAAAAGGGGACCTCTGGGAAGTCAAGAAACCAAAGGATGAGTTGGTATAATACAAGCCACTGCAGGATTGCAATTTTGTTATTTAGGGATATGTTAAAGGATTTCAGTCTATTTTCCCTAGAAAGAAGAGAGGGGTGGAACATATTTATTATGCTTTTCAAGTGCCAGTGGAATTACTAAGGTTGACCAGTTGTTCTCTACAGTGGAGCAGAAGCAGGCCTCTGGCTTGGCTTAAACTAAAATGCAAGTAAATCAGTTTCTCATTAGGTCAAATTACACTGTGATAAAGTGGATAAAGTAGGAGATTATGGGCTGATGTTGGGGACTAGGATAGGCCGACAGCAATAGGAAGAAAAAGGGATAGTAATCAGGGAGAGATTTGAGCAGAGTACAAGTGTGTTGATGTGTGACTTTGCTAAGTTTAGCAGAATTTAACAAGGAACTTGGGTACGGGGGTCTTTCGGCGGTCTTTCAATGTGTACACTGAGTCAAGATGGCATCTGTTACTTTATATGGTAAACAGCTGAGAAGAAAAAAAATAAGTTCTGGTAGTTCCTCAATAAATTGAGCATGGAACTGCATGAAGCCTAGCAGGCTCACTTCTGGGTTCCTGGATGCCTCCCTGGCCACAGTTTGTGTCTCTATAGTCTCTCTTAACCTGCTGGGTCCCGTGACAATCTTACATCTACTTTACTGAGAGACTGATGCACTTCCCTTCTTGTGGTTTGATTTGCATTTTCCAAGTGACTTATGATGCTGAGTGTGTTTTCAAGTGTAAGCTAGGCATCTGCTGACCTGTGGCAATTTCTAGCTTTTGTTTTGTCTTGTTTATGTTCACTTTCTTGTTGTTAGTTTGTAGGGCTTTTTTCATGTATTCTGTGTGCTAAGATTTTACCAGATACATTACTTGAAAACAAACAATAGATAAATAAACAGGTAATGTTTTTTTACATAATCTTCATAACAGAAAAGCTTGTAGGTATATTGTGTATTATGTAGAACCAGCTTTCCTTTGTAGGTTAGGAAACTGAGACTTAGAAAGTTATCCCCAGTCACACAGTTGCTAAGAATTAAAAATAAAATCTACCACATAGATTTTCTAATGTATGATAAAAACACAAGTTTCTATTATTTCCCGAGACCTTTTGCAACATAGACGGTTTGGACACGCCTTTACAGGATCATAGCTTCTATTTGTTTTTCATTGTGTTGTCTAAGCCTTATGATTTAAGATGACTGCGTACTCCCAACAAGCAAGGTTCAAACTGAAATAGTCCAGCAGATGAAGTTACCATCACTGTAAAGTGTGTCAGCGCTATCTTCACTTCCAAATGGGTGATTCATATCAGTGGGTGCTTTTATTTCAAACATAGTAAAAGAAGTCTTTTCAGATATACTTACCCATGAAATTTGCCACCTACACATGGATTTTTCCACTTGTAAGTTTAGAGAACGCATGAGGAAAAAAATGAGAATTTGTTGAATCTTCTTGACCTCTGGCATCCAGCCCTCTTGAGCTACCATTTTTCACATGGCCATAGAGAAATGATACAACACGACACCTCCCCTGTTAGCAAAAGCAGTAGTGACCCAGCCTTTCTCGAATGGTTCCAAGGATTCTTCCTGACAGCCACTGACAACAGTTGAGCTCACACATGCACACTTGTTGACACCTGTCTCACAGCTGCCATCCGGTCAGCAACAACTGTGCAGCACGCTGGGTACAGCTTCCTCCTAAGTCAGCTGTGTTTAAAGAAGATGATGTGTTTGCCATAGAGCCAGCATGGGGAACTCTAAGCGTTAGTATTTAAAGTGTAGATGAAGAAATAGTTTTCACTTTATTGTCAAATTTACCAAGGGAGGGGAAAAGAAGGGGAAGTGGCAGGGAGATGAGAGGGAGGGTGAGCACACAATTTTCACCTAGGTGACAGAATCTTTAAGTAGTACATTGATACAGAGGAAGGTTAAGAACCACAGGAAAACATCTCTGAGCTCGATCATCCTTTTTATCAATAACGCTCCCTGGGACTTCCTGTGTGCCTCACATTTATCCTCCCTACCTCACTAAGTTTACACCTTCTGCCTTCCTTCCCTACTTTCCTTGGGAAGTCTGACATGACTGTGTACATCAAGCATTCATGAACTAGGAATTCAGGAATCATTTTTGTCATTCTTATAAGTCTAAAATGATATATTTAAAAAACAAAGGTCAGATTACATACTCAATTGCATGGGAGAAATTTCCATTGCTTTACAAAAATCTTTTAGAGTCTTCATACAAACAATCAATTAGTCATCTATAAACAACTAGTGACACTCTGAGTAGCTTTTGCTCATGTGTATTTCTGAGTTCTTCTTGTAAACTTTTTAATTTTAAAAATATTCCTTTCAATCCAGGAATGGACTCATTCAGAGGCTACTGATACCCTCAGACAAATTCATTTTTTTTCCAAAAAATAAAAAGTAGAAAACAAAATCAGTAAGTAGACAAGGATTGCCAGAACAGCCCTCTTCCCCCTGCATCCCTGGATCAGGGTGAACATCTCCTCCCACTTTCCAATCCTCCCCTCTGGCTCTGTCACAGGTCACTCACAAGGCATCCTGTTCAGCATGCCTCTTTGTTCCCCCCCCCCCCCGCCCTGGGATCTTCCAAAAATGTGGTAAACATAGACGTTGAATCTTTGCTTTTCTACAAAGGCATCTGGCTCTTTCTTTTTCAAAATCTCATTCCAAACACCAAGGAACCTCCATGATTGGTCTTAGCAACTTGTCATAAAGTATTTGACACAGTCACTCTTAGCCCAGGGCCTCATGAAAAGGAATACTCTGCAATAACTTTGAAAACAAAGAAACCTCTTCCATGGAATCTCAAAGCAGGAACAGGTTGATGAATGGAGAGAAAGGACAGGCACAGAGGCATGGCACTTGGGAGGATGTATGGTCTGACCATAAAACATGGTGATGGCCACATACTCAGCCAGAGTTGGAGAATGCACCTGTACTAGAGTTGTCTGTGAAAGGTCGTATCTGTGGGGCACCAGTAAGAAAGCATTTTGAGTTGGCATTAAATATTGATACAAGAGCTTCTAACTGAGCAACTTCACCTGGGCAGTGAAACCTGCACAGAATTGAATGACAGAGAATAATGCAGCCTCAGAAACCCACTAATAAGTGAAATGGGTTAGTCAAGACTAAGCTTTAGTCCTGGAACTAACTGCCTAGACAAACCAGTCCTACCAGAGTCTTCCCTGGGCCTCTGTTTATGTATAAATAAAACAGTCAAATGAATGAGCTTGTTTCAAAAGGGAAAGGTTGAAGTCTGAAATCCTGGGCTCTGAATTCAAGGACATTTCAGATCTGGGATTTGCAGCCTCGACTCATGTTCTATGATAATCAATCTCACATTTTTATCTTGGCAACAGGAATAATAATTTCATTAACTTAAGCAAGTATGAACAATGTTTGATATGACTCAACAATAGAGCCATCATTACAAAAATATATTTTAGTCTTTATTTGTAAAACAAATCCCTATCCTCATTTATAAGTATTGCTATGACTATCAACTAATATTGATAAGTTAAAAAGTACTTCAAAACTATAAACTTAGAGTTACAAGAAACATCATCCTATGTTTCACCTTAATTGTTTTTAGCTGCCATAATCCAATGTACTCAGGGCCAAGGAGATAGCTCAGTGGATAATAATGCTTGACCAGAGCTCAAATCCCCAGCACCCACATAAATGACAAGTACACAAGTTGGCCCATTCAAAAGTCTAGCATTGAGGCACCCTTCCACAATAAGGTAGAAAATCACCAAAGCAGAACCCCAATGCCAGCCTTGGGTCTCCCACCAGTAGTGTGAACAAATGTACACACACACACATGATGTGGGGCTCCCCTTTGTATGCTGTGAATACCATTGGTTAATAAAGAAACTGTTTGTGGCCTGCATAGGGCAGAATAGAGTTAGGCAGGGAAAATAAACTGAATGCTGGGAAAAAGAAGGCAGAGTCAGGAGATGTCATGGCTGTCAGGAACAGACATGCTGGAACCTTGCCAGCAAACCACAGCCATGTAGTGATGCACAGATTAATAGAAATGGGTTAAATTAAGATATAAGAGTTAGCCAATAAGAAGCTAGAGTTAATGGGCCAAGCAGTGATTTAATTAATACAGTTTATGTGTGGTTATTTCAGGAGTCTGGATGGCCAGGAAGAAACAAGCAGCCTCTTACAACACACACACACACACACACACACACACACACACACACACACATGAACGCACATGCATGCACACATACACACAAACCTGTGCAAGCACACATACACACCATATATAAAGTTATATTGAAAAAAATGCCCATAAGGAAAAAAATCTATAACATAAAGTGGTTTTTTTTGCTTTTTAAAAACTTGTTATTTTTTTTTTAAATCATGTGTATTTGTGTGTCTCTGCACATGTTATGTGCTTGTTTGCACCCTGCCCACCGAGGCTAGAGATGTTGGACCCGTGGTGCTAGGGTTGTAGATGGTGTGAGCCATCTGATGTGGGTACTGGGAATCAAACTTGAGTCCCCTAGAAGAGCAGCAAATGTCCTTAACTGCTGAGGTGTCTCTCCAGCACCATGTGATACGTAATTGGTATGAAGAACACATTCTCAGATTCCCCTCAAAAGTTATGAGAGGAAATGTCAGAGACTATATCCTAAGCAGCCAGGAAGGGTTAGCACATTGAGGTATCTCCAGGTAAGCTTGACAGCCTGTTTTGATCCCCACATCCAACAGACTAGCAAAAGAGAACAGACTCTGGGGAAATGTATCCTGATACCCATTTTAAGCCATCTGCATGCATCCGAATTCACATACACAAGCACATTTTCTCATTTTAGTCGTGCTTAGATTCGGAAAAACCTAATAATGGATAAGTGAGAATAATACATCCTTTGTATTTCTGTAAACATGAGTATGGATATTAGAAGTGACTATTAAAAACTTGGGTTATTAATTGCCAGTATAAATATGGCTAATTACATTGATCCCTAGTATTTTTGGCTGTGATGGGCATTGTTTTTCATTCTCACATTAACTTGAATCAAACTGTTAAATCACAGGTAAAATGGAATCAAACCAAAGGGACACTATCTCAATTTTGGGAAACATGAAAGCAAGCCTGCAATAGGGAAAATACAACTACAGAGCTGGCACACCACTCCAATTTCACCCTCTTTTCCTAATATTTAGTTCCTTGTTGCCATTTTACTTGGGCTATGATACACTTCCCTCTTTGCCTATTGAGGTTAGTATCTAGTATTAGACATACACAAAATGGTCTAACTAGAAATTAAAAGAGACATCTTCCTGAAGTTGGCCATGTCAATAAATTGCCAAGTTGTTTGTATTGGAGGATATGTTGTTGCTATTTAATCCACTCTATTAATTATTTAAAGCCTAAAATATGTTTCATTAGCAATCGGATATTGTCAAGAAAGTTCATTCAACGTTACCCGTTTTTAGCTTCATTAAATTTTGTCTTCTTGATGGTCTTACTGATGGAAGCTTTTTAAAAGAAGTTGTTGCTCAAGTGAGTGGGACCTAAGGGATGTTTTAAGTCACTGAGGTACCACTTCACAAAGATGATGCTGCCCTGTCAGTTAAACTGTCTTCCCTCTGTGGGCATGCCTCCACTTTGCAGGGGAGATACACACATTGGCATTTATTAAAATAGTCTGAATCAAATTATCATCTAGTTGAGATGGGGATGTAGCCAGGGGAGATCTCGATGACTCAAAAGTCCTCAGAGAGTAGCTGCAGTGTCGGACTTGTGATGTGGTGTCAAGATGAAATATGCTTTGAATTTTATTAATAGTATAGAGCACGTTCCACTGCTCCTTCAAGTGCCATGCCAGAACTAGGCTAGTGTTGCCAATATTGGAGGATGGAGATTCACACTCTTTAACACTCTTGCCACCAAGTACCTGCAAAATGTTTATACCTGTAATTGTCAAATTATGTTAATTGACTACTGGAAAAACACTAGTAAGTTGAAGTGTTCAAAAAGTATATTTCTCAGAATCTCTTGGGGACTCTTCAAGCTAGGCACTCAGGGGACCTTTTTCCCTATACCTCATACCTTAAACAAACAATGTCTTAAAATATAACCTTGGTCTTAATTTAATTTTGAAATACTTTATCAGGGAAGCAACCTCATTTAAATTCCCGATGAGACATATATAAGATAGCAAGGATTTTATCTTCCGGTAGGTTTTGTTTTTTTAGCTCCATTGCACTAATATGTGTTAGGAATATTTATTTGATGTGAAGTTTGTACACACCATACAAGATATTTTAAGCACAGCTCGAGTCTTCAGCAACCTCAGCCACGGGTAGATGTTAACAATAAATCAGGCACAATTGTGACTCAAGAAGAAAATGAAATAAAATATTGGTTCCTAGGAGAGATTTATTTTTCCCTACCTCCTTCTCTCAGGTCAAAATAAATAGAGATTTTTCTGAATGTCATTACAACTTCAATGACTTCTCAATTTTTATGTGAGACTATTCTACTTTCAGGACTATAGATAACAATCCTTGAGTTGCAAAATTCTGACCATATTCTATTAAAATCATTTTTCCACTTTTCTGTTAAACTGTATTTAATCCTTTGTGTCAATGTGCTGGGGAAGATAGTAAAGATATATCTGAACTTTGCCTTAAACTTCTTTAATCTTTTTTTAAGCTCTCATTCATGTAACACAGCTTCAGCAATCTGATTTCAACACCTCATCTCCCAGGGGAGAAATGCTAAGATTTCCAAGTTCAGAGACCAGTGGGAAACTGGTTCTCCTCCACTAAAGGTGTTTCATTCCAACCACAGCTTCTCCACAGTGCCTCCTCCAGGCCTTTCAAGTCTTTTGAATCCCAAAGGATAGCAAAGAGGCCTTTTGTAGTAGCTAAAGAGGCCTAAAGCTGAGGGGACTGGTAATGACATCAGGTTCAGAGGATTTTTATGTGGTGTAGAAGGGGCAAAATCAAACCTCTCCCAAGGACGGCATATACTACCAAGAGCACACCTGTCCAGAGCCTTTGTTCTTCATGCCAGCCATAAGCACAGCTTCACAAATGTTTTCAATTCTGCTTCACTGTCAAGGTTGTTAATGAGGTAGGATCAGCTGTGGAGGAGACTGACTGATGACGCTGTTCTGCTTCGTCCTTTAGCTTCCACTAGACACATGGAAAGATAAATACCTACGGAAATATTTACTTGCAGGTCTGAGATTCTGTTTCTGGCCCTCAGCTCTTCTCTCCCAATTCAAAGAGTCCTCTCCAAGGTGAAGCAGTCCCAACTTCTTCTTCATGCAAAGAATGAATGCCGCTGTTCCTCACCATCCCTTGCTCTTTCCACCCAATGCCCATAATCACAGCTAAAATGAAAGTTGCCATCATCTCCTGCCCCTTTGGCACACTTCTAATAATTTTTTTGCACAAGAAATCATGTTTCCCAATGGTGACGGTATCCCCAGGCACTTGGATATCTGCTGGCAGATGGACAGCAAGTCAGAGCTCTCTAGGACTGAACTGATGTTAAAGCATCCAGTCCAGTTTGGTGATGATTGCTGTCAACCAGTTATCCAAAAGCTTTATGACCCAAGCTGACAGGGAGAGTCAGTCCGTGTTATGGCAACAAAACCAAGTCACACCGAACCACATGCTTGATAGAGAGCTTTTCATGTCTATGGGCAGTTTCACCAATAAGTTTCTTTGTACCAGTCAGAGAGAGACAGAGGGTGATGAACTAAATCTAGTTCATACAATGAAAATGGTTCAGCATGATTTAAAAAAAACTTTAACTGCCACCCCAGAAGAAATAGAAATAGCTCTATTGACCTTTTAAAATAAGATATTGAATTGTACTACCGATCAGCTTCCACCATCAATAATTAAAAGAATATTGTGATATGGGGAATGTACTCAGTACATTCGAAATCTTAATGTTTGTTTCCTTTAAATGTTTTTTCCTGAAAATTTTCTATGTGATGGAGAGATTTTGCTCTTCTCACAACTGCGTCTGCATGAAGGGAATCAACAGAGAGTATCAGAAGTTTAGATGGCAGTGGACAGTTTGCAAGAGTCAGCTCTCGCCTCCCACCATGTAGGTTCTGGGTCTCAAATTCAGGCCTATGACCAATAGCCACTGCCTAGCCCTTGCCTGCTTTTGATTGCTGTATACCAAACGCAGTGTGGAGAGGAAACAGTCTATGTGGATTACGTATCCCAGTCATCAAAGTCCATCCCTGAGCAAAGCCAGGGCAGAAACTCAAGCAGTAGCACAGGCAGGAACAGTGGGATAGGGCTGCTTACTGGCTTGCTTTCTGAGACTTGTTCACATTAATGTTTTAAAATTAAAAATAGATTGTTTTCTTGTATAATATATTCTGGTTATAGCTTCCCCTTTCTCCACTCCTCCCAGTTCCTTCCACCACCCTCCCCTCCAGATTCACTCTCTCTCTCTCATTAGTAAAGGACAGGCTTCTGAAAGTAACCACCAAGCGTGACAAAATAAAATATAATAAGATAAAGCAAAAACTTTTATATCAAAGTTGGACATGACAACGGGAAGGAAAGAATCCCAAGAGCAGGCTCAAGAGTCAGAGGCCCACTTTTTCTCAAAGTCAGGAGTCTTTGGGACAATGGTCTTGTACTTTGTAAAGATTTGTCACTTGTATTTAATAAAACACTGATTGGCCAGTAGTCAGGCAGGGGCAGGAAGTAGAGTTAAGGTGACTAGAACAGGAGAATTCTGGGAAGAGGAAAGATCAGTCTGCAGTTATCACCCAGACACAGAGGAAGCAAGATAATGCCTCACTGATAGAGGTACCAAGCCATATAGCTAACATAGACAAGAATAATGGGCTGATTTAAGATGTAAGAAAGAGTTAATAAGAAGCCTGAGCTAATAGGCCATCCAGTTTATGATTAATATAGACCTGTGTGTGTGTGTTTCTTTGGGACTGAACAGCTGCAGGATGGGGCGAGACAGAAAACCCATGGCAACAAAGTCCCATAAAAATACTAAGCTAATAGTTATAATATAAATGCAGAGGACCTGGTGCAGACTCATGTAGGCCTTGTGCTTACTGCTTAGTCTCTCTGAGTGCATACACACCTTGCTTGGCTGATTCAGAGAGTCTTGTTCTCTGGGTGTCCTCTGTTCCCCTGGCTCTGACAATCTTTACAACATACCTTGCCCACTACTGTAAGATTCTCTGAACTCTATGTGAGGGCAGGAATTTGATGGAGACTTCCAATTTAGGCTTTCCACGTAATATCTGGCTGTGGGTATCTAAATCTGTTCCCATCTGCTGCTGGAGGAAGCCTCTCTGATAATGCCTGGATAAGGCACTGATCTATGCACATAGCAGAATATCATTAGGAATAATTTTATTATTGGCTTTTTGTTTGTTTGCATGTTTTGTTTTTGTTTTGCTTTATACCAATTGTGTTTGGTACTATCCTAGGTCTCTGGGTTATCCAGTCTCTGATTCCTGATCATCCAGGCTTGCTCTCATGCCTTAGGCCTCAAATTAAACCCAATGTTGGTTGACCACTCCCACAAGTTCTGTGCTACCATTGCCTTAGCATATTTTGTAGGCAGGACAGATTGTAAGTCAAAGGTTTTGTGGCTGGGTTGGTGTTCATATTTCCCTTTTGGTATTCTGCAGAGTACTTGCTCTGTACTAAAGAGACTAGAATATAGGGGTAAAGACTCCATGTAGGCACCTTGATTTCTCATTGTTCAATGAGTTGTGTGGATGTTGTCCTCACCAATGGGGGCCTGTTGACAGTTTATGGAGAGCAACCCTTTGTCCTGACATCATCCTGGCTTGTTTGGGGATTTCCATAGGCTGCCCACACACCACCATCTGCCCACGGGTGGCATCACCCACCATGGACTGGGCATGCCCACACCAAAAATACCCCACAAGCTTGCCTAGAGACTATCTGGTGGAGGAAAATTCCACAATTCAGGTTCCCTCTTCCCAGAAGACCCTAGCCTCAGTCTAGTTGATCAAAAGCAAACAAAAACAAGACAAAACATAAACACCTAACCAGAATATTCTTTTATCTACTAAGATATTTTGCCATGCTTAAGTATCTGTTTATTAATAATGACATAATGTGTAATATTATGCAAAATGACCTGTGGTATATAAGGAGATTTCTTGTTTTATAACTTTATTAAAATATTTCATCTTTACAGGTCATGGAGCTTTCCTGCAGCTTCCTTCACCTGGAATCCTGGTTTTATCTTACCTATACTAGCATATGAAGATGCTCTACTGCCACAGTCCTCTGTACCACTAGTCAGTCTAATTTGTTCTCTTAAGTCCTTTTAAGTCAGGCAGAATCACATTGCTTTTTCTGACCAATGAAACCAGTGGTGTCCTGCATAGTTTTCAGTGCAATATTCAACAGATATTGTTGGCCATTTACAACAGTATCTTTCCCCAACTATAGCGGCTAGAAACACAATTGAACTAGAACATGGCCCCATCCCTGAGTAACTACCACAACCTTGCCACTGCCTTGTGTTAAGAGAGAAATAAACCTTGATACTTTGAGCCAATCAAAACTCCAGATTGTTATTACTGGATAGCTTGACTGTCCGAGAAGATCTCATAGCTACAGATACCCATCAGTTAATCAGAATAAAATTTATAAAAAAAAAGCTACAAAAAATTCATCCATATTGAACATGTGATTATCACAAGATATTTATGATAATGGTGTAAAAATGATGTTTTAGGTAAAACAGAAATAGATAGGATTTTATGAAAGTTGGGACTGACTTGAAGGGAGAAAGGATGAGAAATAAACTTGTGTATGACATTTCCCCAAAAAAAGTAAGAAAAAAATTGTATTTTTTTATTTAAAAAAGAAAAAGTAATAGGAATAGGATTTTCTCCACATTGGACTTGCTGCTAATTTAGAACTTCTGAATCTTTTAAACACTTTTTGACAATTGTGGGTATAAAGAGTCCCTCCAGATTTGAATAGGGAAATCCTTCTTGTTGTATTGAGTCTCAGACTTTACAGGTAGATTTAGTGTTAAGTTCCTTGTGTCTGGAGACAACTCAAGACTGTGGTCTCTTCTCAGCACATACTCAACTCTGGCTCTTCTTTCCATGATGAGAAAGGACTGGTAAAGTAGCTAGGATTTAAAAAAAAATATGGTTCCATTAAAATAAAAAATAGTAATAAAATTTTGAAAACATCCAGCAATAAAGCTATGGGAAGACTCATTTTTTAATAACCTAACTTTAAAAGGAAAAGCAATTTTAAAGGTCGTTATAAACATGTTAGGTATTCCTTCCACACTGACTTACATAAAGAGGGAAAATGTAGAAAATAGACAGCGATGTTTTTGAGCAGGTATAAAGCCACCATGGTGTGCTAGATAGAAAGTCACCCAGGGCATCAAGACTGTACGATTCCCTCCTTTCCCCTTTGGAGCTCAGATTTAGCAGAGGACACTAGAATCTTATGACTGAAGTCTTCAGCCAGCCACCACACACAGCCACAGCTCTAGAGTTGTCTTCTGACATCAAGTTCTAAATCAGACTTTGTGGGACTGAAGAGATAGGGCAGGAATCTCGCTTTGCATGCATTAGGACCTGAGGTCAGGTGCCCAGAGTCCACCATGTGAAGGCTGACATGATCACATGAGCTTCTGAAACTAGTACTGGATATTGAAGAGACCAGAGGGTCTTGGGGACTTGTTGACCTACCAGTCAGCTTATCTGAAAAAGGAAAGTCAGGGAGCTCTAGGTGCAGCGAGAGGTCCCATCTCAGGGTGATCAGTAGAAGAATGACAGGGCAGGGTGTCACCTGAAGTCCTCCTCTGGTCTCCAGATGTGCATGCATGTATACTCACAAGTACTCACTAACCACAGTGAAGGAAAGAAGGAGGTAGGGTAGAAAGAAAGAAATGGAGAACCAAGAAAGAAGTGGAGAAAGGGAGTGAGATGGGCAGGAGGGCCAGCAGCACCTCTTAACATGCCCTCTTTGTATCTGGGCCACCAACCAGAGGTGCCAGTCAGCGCCCACTCTGGGGAAGGCCTCATCTCCTGCAGTCCTTTTTGGGAATGTTGGGAATGCATTCACAGACCAGTCTAGGGATACATCTCTTAGTTGATGTATCCTACCCAGTTTACAAGCAAGATTAATCATTATAGAGGGAATTTTTTAAAAAAAGCACTAAACTTTTTTAAAATTTTATTTTGTTATTTATTCATTATTTTTTTACAATAGTCTTTTAGAAAGGAATGTGGTTGATACTGTTCTGTGTCTAAAGTACAGTCATTCCTGAGACAATGAAAGAGACCCAAAGGTGTCTGTATGCTTGGTAGCCAAATAGTCTGACAATGGCAGCTTAAATCAGATCAATTTTGCATTAGCCTGTTTCTTGTTGGTGAGTGTTTCACTGCCACCAGCATCCTCCACCAACATCAAACTGCAGCTTCCTAGGCTTCCCCACATGAACTGAAGGTCAATGGCTCTCTGGAAATCTTCCAGGCCTGCAGCATCTGATTGGGCTGCCGAGTTGTCCAATTTCCTAGCCTGATCAGCTACTGAGTTCTCATCTTCAGTATGAAGACAGCCATTGTTGGACCTTTAAGTTCCTACTACACAACCCAAGCCATATACTTTTTTTCTTTATGTATATGCAATTCCCCAGCTCTGTTTCTCTAAGAAACCTGACTAATGCGTACTGCAAAGGCTGAACTGAAAGGGATTACTACCTCTGACTTAATTTTTTCTACAGGAGCATATTTTTATTTATATGTATTATACATATTCATACTTATATTACTTATATTGCTCTACTAATATCAGCAATCCTCTTATGTGCATGAGTCTAGTACATTGTCTTCTTTGCCCCTCTAACAGCAGATTCATCAGTGTGTTTCCCTGACACAGCAGAAGAAATTGAGAAACTGCCCTCTTACCTTTCAGACTAATTCTACCATATTAGCATGGCAGGTGTTGGGAGAAAGCTGACAATGGAATAGAAAGTTTTCCCAAAGGAAGAAGAAAGTTTACGGGGCTGGAGAGTTGACTCAGAGGTTAGAGCATTACCTGCTCTACCAAAGGTCCTGAGTTTAATTCCCAGCAACCACTTGGTGGCCCACAACCATCTGTAATGGGGCCTGGTGTCCTCTTCTGGCCTGCAGTCATAGACACAGACAGAATATTGTATACATAATAAATAAATAAATATTTTTTAAAAAGAAAGTTTTACAATGGGGTTAAATATAAGAACCGATACCTTCTAAAGACAAGGGATTCCTATAGCTATATAGAAATAGAAAAATTTTATTGTATAGATGTAAATTGTGTTTGTGTTATATGATTGTAGGAATGTGATTTATATTTATTACCTAAAATAATTATTAATGAAGTACAGCAGGGAGAATACAAACTGATGAACCAGGGCAATAGAAAGAAAATGTAGACAAAATATTTAAAAGCTTAAATGTTTATGCTATAATTTCTTTTCCTTGGCACTCTAAACTCCTTAAAAGTAACTAAATGGTGTTTTTCTTCTCCTGAAAAATCTATTTTAGAATTGAATACATAACACCCAGGACTCCCACTGAGTTCATCGCTTCTTTTGAAAGCTGCCTCCTGTACTTTAAATAGTCAGGTCTCCATGCTACAGCTGGGTTTGTAATCCTCAACAACACACTTCTCATTATTTACAGGAAAACCATTCTCCACAGCGAAGCCCCGACACTTCTCCCTTTGATCGCCACTTCTGCAGCACTTAGGTCCAGAGCCGTGGTGTCCTTGACACAGATGCTCACAGAATGACCCTGACTCCACAGTTTGAGTTTAAGAGATCGCATGAGGCTGTGCAGCCACACATAGCTCTGCGGAGCATCTACCGGAGGGAGTTAGACACAGAAGGCAATGGGAAGTGAAGAGAGCCAGGAATCTAGCATGGCAGGGCGGATCAAGAATACGAGGACAAACTACAAAAACTGCTGCAGATTTCTAGATATTCCAGGGTTCAAAACAGCAGGGTATGGCCTGCTGAATAAGAAAATGCAAATGTTGCAGGTCATTGTCCCTTTGGTACTTGAGATGATCTGAACCTTGTCATACATTCTGATGCTTAAAGAAAAATGAACTACAAAAAGCCAATGACAAATCTCATAAAAATATTAACCTACATATTGTTTTATAGAACCAAAAAACTATGTCCCTGGGCAAGGTAAAAGGGACTTGTAGGTGAGGTCAAGGCAATGGAATGGGGGGGGGGAGGATTCTACTATGACTGCTTGTAATCATGAAGGCTGGCTATAGCTTCTCAAGCAGATAACACTAGCACTAGGGAGACTGAGGCAGGGTTGGGTGGGGTGAGGTATGCACTGAAGCCATTCTGGGCTACACAGCTAATTGAAGATTAGCATGGCCTCCCTCAGAAGAGTCTCCAAATTTTTCAAAGACATATTAGTGACTCAACGCACTAACAAACTGTTTAAATGGAGTTCTGGGAGTCAGAAGTCCAAAATGGGTTCTCAGTGGGTGTTAACAAGGCTGAATCCTTCTGGCTACTTTCCTGGAGAGTTCATTTGCTTGTTTTCTTCACACTTCAGGGGCCGTTAATAGCCTCTGGTCTACTACCCACTTCCACCATCAAAGCTGACCACAATAGGTGAGCTTCTCACACCTCATTATTATGACACTGCTTTACCCATACTCAGACCTTAGTGATTAAGTTCGAATAGTCTAGATAAGCCAGGCTATTCGTAGAAGCTTAGAGAACACTGACTACAGCTTGATTCCATCAGCTACCATAGTCCTTCTTTGCTATGTAACTTAACCTGTTTGTAAGTTCCAAGGGATGAAAAAGAGGTATTGTACTACACAGATGTTAAAAGAGAGTATACTAGAGTATCTTCTGGACCTGATGTAGCCAACATGTGTCTGAAAAATAAAAACTGAAGGATCAGTGACTGGCAATGTCAGACGTAAGAAAGATTCCCACTCAACCAACCTTGCTGGGTTTTGGATGAGGAAGAACACAGGACTGAAGACATGATGAAGGAACCCTGAAAACCTGAGAGTACCCTCACCAACAGCCTAGAGGAACAGGGACTTACGTCCCAGAGACTCAAGGATCTGAGCTCTGTCAGCAACTGAAGTGAGACCCCAAAGGAACCCAGTAACCCAGCAAGACATAAGCTTGACTTGAGGCTGACATCTCTGGAAGATAATAATCATACATTGTTTTAAGCAGCTGAATTTGTGGCTATTTATGACATCAATAGAAAGATAGTGGATCCAGCAGCTAATGTTCCCTAATAGATTCTTCAGAGCTGCCTTAGGAATTCTAAGAAAGCAGGCTACACATAGCTTAATCCTTCAGCAGGTTCACATGAGGTACCATATAAATAATATTGTGATTGTTTAGTCCTGTGATGTCTTCTAGTCATGAGCTTCTTTGACTGTAAGCTGATACTTCTAATTTCTACTGTCTCCCTTCAGAGTATATATTCTGCTGTTTAATGAATATATATTAATCACCCAGCACAGCATGCATTTTGCTGCCTATTAGAGAACTAAATAATGATAGTCCACAATTCTTCACATTCTTGTGCCTCACTATACAGTGGGAGAAAACGAAGAACAGTTTTTCTAATTGTTCAAATTAATTGCCTTCATTTTCATAACAAATACCATGAACTCAGTGGCTTACAAATAAATTTATTTCTAGGACTGGCAAGATGTCTCAGCACCTAAATCCCTGATGTTTCACACCTGGAGCCCATTTGGCAAAGAAGAGAACCAAGTCCTTACATCATCCTCTGACTTCCACATGTATGCATATTTGCTCACACACACAATTAGTTAATCAATTAAATATAATTACATATTTAAAAAGAAATGTGTTCCTCGGGATAGTGAGCCTGGGAGTCCACAATCAAGGGACCCACAAAATCAAGTTCTGGAGGTTTTTTCCTCACTTGGACAAAATGCCATTTTTTCATTGTTTTTCTCATGGCAGACAGGAGGTGATCATACTTCAGCCCCTCTATGAGAGCATGAATTGTGTTCATAAGGACTATACCTCCAGAATCTAGCTGTCTCCCCAAAGTCCCAATGCCTATGCCCATCACTGTTGATTTTATAAGTGGGTTGACAAGATGAAGGTGGACAGGTGGATCCCTGGGGCTTGCTGTCCAGCCAGCACATCCTACTTGACAAGTTCCAGGCCAGTGAGAGACCCTGTCTCAAAAACAAGGTGGACAAGCCCTGAGGAGTAACACCCAAGGCTAACATCTGACCTCCACATGCCTGCACAAAACTGTGCACTTACATCTGTACAGATCTGTGTACCCCCAGTCACACACAAAACAGATGCATCCAAAATATTAATAACGAAAGATTGTTTATAAAAAAATAAATCAGACTGAAATGTGAAACTCAGAGGAAAGGGGCCACTCTTGTTTTTCTTCCTGGAACATATGCACTAGTCGGCACACACTTTCACCAGAGCTTGAAATTTCTGAAGGTTAAAGTGACTCTATCAGAAAAATAGGAAGATCACAGTGGGGAAGCAGCAGACTCTGGTCAGTCACTGGTCCTCAGATGACTACGTAATATATTCTGTGTGATACACAGGGAGTGGGGTGTATCACATCAGGAGCATTCTTACCAAAATTGCCTTAATTTAGTGACAAAAATCTAACACGAGGAGGGGAAAAACATACAAATATTTCTAATACATTAGGGACATTCTCCAAAACACTATCCACTATTTCAGGTCATGAGAGGCTAAGAAGGGCAGAGGACCTGCCTTTAAGTGGAGCAGACAAGGAAGGAGTGAGAACAGGGGCAATAGTGAGGATTTCAAGATTAGATCTTAGAACAGGAAACAAAAAAAAAAAAAACCCTGATATTTGGATAGTTTTGAACTTACAGCACTTTGAGTTTAACTGTTGTCCTAGATTGCTTTCTGTTACTGTATTCAAATCTCACCAGAACCAATGTGGGGTGGGGGGGAGAAAAGGGTTTATTTTAACTTACAGGTTAATAGTTATTATCAAAGGATGTCAGGATGGGAATTCAAGCAGGATTTTCAGGAGGCAGGATCTGGAGCTGCATCCATCAGATGGCCCGTAGGCAGATCTAAGGGGCAAATTCCTTACTAATGATTGTTGTAGGAGGGCCTAACCCGTGGTAGGCGGTTCCTCCACAGGACAGGTGGTCCTGGTTTGGCTAAGAAATCAATCTAAACAAGATAGGAGAGCAGGTCAGTAAATAGCACCCCTATGTGGTCTCTATTCCTCAGTTGAAGTTCCTCTTCCCGGTGACAAGGTGACAAAATCTCACCAGCACAATGATGTTGTAGCCATGTGTTCAGCACTCTAGTAGGACCTGGGAGAAGGGAGCCCATAAATGCAGTGGGCTAAAGTCTCATGCAGTAGCCAGCTTTATTCAGAGCATCAGACGATTTCTACTGTGGGGGTTGAGAGGAGCTGCACGAGGGAAGTGTCCAGTCGTCAGGGCAAGCTGCCTGTGAGAGGCGAGTGGGAGGTGGTGGGCACATGACAAAAACATGCTTTCCTGTAGAGCCTTTAAGCAAGTAACAGTAACTAATTGCAATGGGCAAACTCACTCCTATCTGCTACACCTGGAAGGAGCCAGAACACACATTCCAAGAACAATTCCACGTTTTTAAAGTAACTGCGCTCACAAGACTTGTTTTCTTGGAGTTTTCTCAGTAGCACTCAGAAATCTCCTCCCAGGATTCCATTCTTGGGCCCTGTTCTGACAGCCACATAAAAGTGTGCAGGTTTGTTCATTGTACTGTGGTAACGTTAGGTTCCAGGGGAATAGAAGTGGAACGAGCTGCTCTCATACTTTCTTCAAGTGATCTTATACAGCTAGGATCATTTGCAAACCAATCAAAACTCACTTGCTGTAATCCTGTCACGGAAGTGGAGAGGAAGAGGCAGGAGGATTCCTCTGAGTTCAAGGCCAGTCTGGAGTGGGTGGCAGTCCAGCCTGGGTTATCTTGTGAAACCCTCTTTCAAAGAGAAAAGAAAGGGGCAAGGAGAGAAGGAAAGAAGGGAGGGAGCAAGGGAGGACAAGTATCTTTAAAGCCATCATGCCTAGCACAAGACTCTCAGGCAGGCCTCTACTGAGCAGTTCTCGCTCGTATTGTCATAGTCTTCTCTGAGTGTCTGAAAATCTTCTCTCCAAAGTGGCCAATTAGAGACAAGTAGGAAGCCCAGGCATGAAGCCGGTGCATAGTTTTGATTGAGTGGAGTCGGGGAAGCTGGGAACTGAACTGAGACAGGCCTGCTAATTTCACTCAGACCACCTGCCTGGCTTCGATACAAGCCAGTGACCTAAACATGATGGGCTATTACCAGCCCTCAGCTGGCATTCTGAAATGGGTGCAGAGGGGACACGTTTAGAAATACCAAGAGCTGCAAGAGGTGTAAGGAAAACAGAGGAGGGAGAATTTGTTGGGAGTATTCTAAAAGACCTTAACACACACACACACACACACACATAAACACACACACACACAAACACACACACACATACAAACACACACAAAAACACACACACACTATAGGCACAAAGTCACTAGGCTCTCTGCTATGTGAATTAACAGGACTAGTCACCCAAAGCAAAACTTTTTTCCTCGTAAGTTGTGACAATGTGCAGCATTATCTATGCGGGGAGGGGTCCTCTAAGTAGACCCTTTCATCACCTTCCCTATGGCATTAAAATGGAAACTTTTAAATATCACAATCACTTTATAGTTTGTTCTTTTCCTGCCAAGCATGCATGCAGCTGCTTTGTTTTTAGAAGAGAGGCAATTTGTATCATGAGTGAAAGAAGAAAAGGAAAAGTACTGTGATCCTGTCAACCACAATCAAGCAAACACTTTTCCTAACAGGAATTCCCCCCAAACCTTAGGAGCGTCCCAAAGTCTCTGCTCTCTGTCCCTCTTCTGCCTGCCATCGTTTGTGTATTCACACTATTGTAAAGTGAAATCTCTCTTTTATTTGAAATTATTATCGTTGTTCCCTATGTATGTACCAGTGATTCACACTGTGTCAGATGATAATACACCAATAAATTTGATATTTAATGGCTATAATAGCTGTAATAAAGAAATTAAATCAGATGTCATATGCAGAACGTACGCTCTCTTTTTTATTTTTTTTTTATTTTTTGACGCTAACAGTAAACTGAATTATAGCAGGCTAAATGCTATAAAGCGAGTGGTTAGAATTGAAAGTGGCTGTTGAGAGAATTCTCAGATAAACAGAGGAGGCTCTGGAGGCGTCCAAAGAACTGACCTCACGCGGCGGTTCTCTGGTGCAGTTCTTTTTCTCAGTCTTGAAGCTTCATCCATTGGAACAATTTACCCAAATGCTACCTCTGACTGTACCCTAACCAAGATCCCACAGCCACAATTTTACCTTTTTTTTTTTTTAAATAAAAATAGTTTTTTTCTCTACAAAAATATATTCATCTCCTCCTCCCGGCTACTCTGCACCCCCTCTCCCATCCACATCCACTTCCTTTCTGTCTCTCAGACAATACATAAGACAATAATAAGTTGAAATAAAACAAAAACCGAGACATAGGATTTGGACAAAACAAACAAAAGCGCCCAAGATAAAGCACAGGAAACAGACATCCACTCATTTGCACACTCAGGAATCCCAAGAAAATACTAACCTGAAAGTTATAATATATACACAACTGACCTGTGGGGTAAAACGTGTGAAGAACAAAAACATAAATAAAATAAAATTTAAATTAAAGAAATAAGGTAAAAACAACAACAGTAGAAACAAGAGTCCTGACATGCACTGTAGGACAAGGAAACTCCACTGGACCTTTGAATTCATCTTCTTTTGATCGTCTTTTGCTGGGCATGAAGCTTACCCTTCAGAGTAGTGTGTTTCCCCAGTGAATCTCCCTTGGATGAAACTAAATTTCTATTTGCAAGGGGTTACCAGTGGGAAATTCCTTCTGGGTTAGGCATTGGGGCGTGGGTCCACTTCTTTCAGCTCTAGGGCCCCAACCGCTGCAAACCCATGCAGGCAAGGCCACGATTTTAATATGCATATAATTTCACAGGGTTGATGAGTGATTCCACCATGGGTAAACAGCGGGGAGGGGCAAGACGGAAAACCCATTTGTTCATTTTCCCACTTGGAGGCGGTTACTTTTTTAAATTACTGATATTGGACACTGTAGGAGTGCCCCTTTTCATACACCCTAAAGTGCTCCACTGGCCCCAGGAGTCACTAAGGCTAGTGGCTTTTAATAGTTATAGATCTTAAATGGAGGGTTAGAAAGTGTTTCTTTTCATTACAATTACAACAAGGAATTAACCCCAAGGGTATCCACTTAATTTCATAATATATAGACTGGAACGCTAATGTGGCTCTTCTACAGTGTAATAAAGAGGCAACAGGCCCTTTTCTCCCCCGGGTGGGTTTCTGTAAAATGTATCACACATGCACACACACACACACACACACGCATACACACACACCACACACGCATACACACATACACACGCATACACACACACACACACACACACGTTAAATGAAGATAATTTGAAGTTAACAAGCTCCATAATGGAACCAGCTAGGTACATGGTATGAGCCGTCCTTTGCAGGCAGTGAGCCTGGTGTGAACCACCCTGCAGAGGCAGTGAGGCCAGCTCCTTCTCCTTGCAGCAGGAGCTCACTCCCGCCCAGCACTTGTCTTTGAATCACCCCATTGACACAGGAAGACAGAAAGTGAGAGAAGGAAAGACCATTTACAATTAAATCCAGAAAGTCGCCGAGATGACAGAGAGAGGCACGGAGCGGGACTTGTTAATTTTCTCAGTATGGAGATAGGACCAGCAGTGCATGCTGGCCAAGTCTGGTCACGCGCACATAATTCTGCACTCTGTCAGAGACCTCAGTTTAGTTGTGGGAACTCACTTCTTACTGACAGGAACCTGGGGCAACACCAGGGTTAAGGTTGCCATCTCCAGGCTCCAAGTGTCTGAGGCCACTTCCTGGCAAAGATTTGCTATCCCTGTTTCCTCCCGTTAGCCCTGGCCATTAAAGTCATTTTTATTTCCCAGTGCTTTCATGATGTCGAAGGAAGGTCTGCAGGACAAATGAGAGAAGGGACACTATTTCAGAAGCAGAGTTTCAGAAAAAAACCGGTCTAGGGACATCAGGAGAGGCAAATGGCAATTCAATAAAGCGCAACCCTTCCAGGAGAAGGTTGTTCCCGTATATTAGACATTTCCAACATCGTTGTAACATCTGACCTGCTCCAGGCCTCCCGCCAGCCATGCCCTGGGACTCATTTCTTCCTTGCTGCTGAAAGTGTCAGTGAGGTAGAAATCTGCAGAGTTCCCAGTCAACTGGGGGGAAAACTAATGATCCAAAGAGAAGAAATAGCCGGTCACCCAACTCATTTGTTCCCATCTATCATGCAGATCACTTTCCCAGAGCCAGATAAGGCTGTATATAAAAGCCACAAAAGAACTCTGGCTTCAAGGAAAAGTTCCCTTTTATAAATCAAAGCCCCAAGCTTCCCCCACTGAGATAGGAGGCAGTGGCTTGAAGCAGATGTCAAGAGGGCTGCAGCCCAGCACCAGAGATGGGGAGTCTCTAGGGAGGACCACTGCAGACTCATATTGCTAAAGAAACCTGGGAAAGCTCCGAGTCTTCTGTGCCTGGCTAACAGCTAAAGAAAACGTTCCTAGAAGAGTTCAGTACTTCTCTCAAGGCCCAAGTAGCCAGAGGGAAGGGACAAAGGAGAGACTGAGGACGCATCAGGAACAACTAGGACAGCCGTGGATGTGGTTTAGCAAGTGACTCTCTAGTTAGCCAAGCAGCCATTTCTTTGCAAGTGCAGTCCAGGAGCCCTGCAGGAAAGATGCCCAAGTAATAGCTATGTGGACCATTGACCATACTGCCTCCTCCTTTCTTTATTAATTTTCAAAAGATAGTGTCTCTATATGCTATACTCTATATACAAAGAACTCAAGAGATTGGGCATCAAAAAAAATAATAATCCAATAAAAAAAATGGAGTACAGACCTAAACAGAGAACTCTCAACAGAGGAATCTAAAACGGCTGAAAGACACTTAAGGAAATGTTCAACATCCTTAGTCAAATCAAAACAACTCTGAGATTCCATCTTATACCTATAAGAATGGTCAAGATCAAAAGCACCGATGACCACTTATGCTGGAGAGGTTGTGGAGTAAAGGGAACACTCCTGTATTGCTGGTGGGAATGCAAGCTGGTGCAATTCCTTTGGATGTCAGTGTGGCAATCTCTCAGAAGATTAGGAAACAACCTTCCTCAAGACCCAGTAATGCCACTTTTGGGTATATATCCAAAGGATGCTCAACCGTGCTACAAGGACATGTTCACAGAAGCATATTGTTTGTCATTACCAGAAACTGTAAATAACCTAAATGCCCTTCGACCAAAGAATGGATAATGAAAATGTCGTACATTTATACAATGGAGTACTACGTAGCAGAAAAAAATAACGACAGATTGAATTTTGCAGGAAAATGGATGGAGTTAGAAAACATCATTTTGAGTGAGATAACCCAGACCCAGAAAGACAATTATCACATGTACTCATAAGTGGTTTTTAAACATAAAACAAAGAAAACCAGCCCACAAATCAATCCCAGAGAACCTAGACAACAATGAGGACCCTAAGAGAGACATACATAGATCTAATCTACATGGGAAGTAGAAAAAGACAAGATCTCCTGAGTAAATTGGGAGCATGGGGACTTTGGGAGAGGGTTGAAGAGGAGGCAGGTAGGGAGCAGAGAAAAATGTAGAGCTCAATAAAAATTAATAAAAAAACAGAATTTAAAAAAAGCAAAAAAAAATACATTTATTTCAAAGCAACCTTTATAGACTCCTTCCTCAATGACTTTATTTTTTCTAGACTCATGACCCTGTGGGATTTGAGGACTTGAAATGATTAAAAGACAATATACATCCAAAGCCACAGAGATACCCTGTCTCGAAAAAAAAAAAAGACAATATACATATTGTTTTTGTTTCTCTAAGTATGGCACACCCAAATATCCTCTTTCCTTTAACAATTATAATTAAAAAGAATAAGCATACCTGTGTAGAAATTTCTTTCTTTCTTTAAAACTTCTTGGGCTGAAAACTGTCAATGCTTCTCATTTTATGTATATATTAAGTAGAAAATGAGTACAAAACAATCCTCTCATTAGAATTACATGAGATATATACCTTACAGCGTTGATTTTCAGAATCTTCCCTTGGCATTATCAAATCAAATCATATCAAATATCAGCCTATCCAATAACAAGTAATTTAATTTTATAACCAACCCAGAGCATATCTAAATTTAGTATACCAGACAATTTGTCTCTGTTGGGCTATTTTGAGATGTTTTAGCTAAACTAATCTACAATAGCAATTTTCACATTGTTCAAGCAACAGATGACTTCAGCTTGCTGGTATTTTATCACTATGAGGGGCTCAAATATGTTCATATCAAATCACACTGGGTAAAATGTCTCAGATATCTACTGCTGTTTATTTTGTTTATACACTGTTTGCTTTTTACGCCTTCTTAGACACCTTAATCTTTTTGATATCTGATAAAACATCACACTATTTGATATGCTCAATTTCCCTTTGGTGGGGGCTAGCTGACATTCTGCCAAAATTTAATTTAATATTTCTTGAATGATATAAGCCTGTATTTCACAAATAGGATAGACAAAACCATGAGTCACCCAGTACCTTCCTCAATGATAGAAGCTGTTTCAAAAAATGGGATTCCCATGCATGCGTACATGCACCTCAAAAAGAGTTTGAATCTTTCTGGATGTCGACATTGCTACCAGTGGAGCCTAAGTCATTTTCCCCTAACTCTGCACTACTGTGGAAATCAAACATAATCCTCTAACAATTGTTTGAACCTGCCCACGTGTACCATGCCGGCCAGTGACCCCGAAGACAGTAGCCCCAACTGAAAGTATCCATTTCTTCATTTACACTTCTCGTCGAATGGAACAAATCGCTTTCTAAAGCTGCAATATTTCTGCTGTCACTGTTTGTTTCTATGTTTGATTTCGGGGTGTTTGTGGAGTTATTCTGTGGTTTTGTTTTATTTTTCTAAAGAGGTACTCTTTCATCATTCCCCGCCGGTTTTTTTTTTTTTTCTTTTGAAATAAGTCGAATACTACCAGGCTTATGCTTGGACACAGGCAGGCCCTTAGACAGGAGTCCGGGTCTCTGAGCTGGAGAGAGACGATAAGGAGCCATGATGAAGAAATGGAGTTGAAATCTAGGAAGCCACCTCAGTATGAATGAAGATGGAGATCGTGTGAGAGAAGCATGGTGAGTGGGAGGAGCGACGTCCTGGGCCAATGCGCTCCGACATTGAACTGAAACAGGTGTTTCAAACAGGATGGTGAGTAATTCTGTGATTACTCCTGACAGTCCAAGGTCAGAAAACCAGTCAGCAGCTTTTTCAAAGTTGTGGTTATCGGGGACCTTGGTAAGAAGGCTTCAGGGAGGGCTGAGGGTGAAAGCATGGTGAGCCTGCCTCCAAAAGAGAAACCAGACAGAACACAAGACATCCAGCAAATCCCCATGACAAGGAACAGAAGATGTTGTACCTGAGAAGGGTTTAGTGTGTAGGTGTGGAGTGGATGTGTGTCCCTGTGTGTGTTTGTGTGTTATGCATGCACATGTTATAAGTGTGTTTGTCCTGTGCACAGTAAAGTTCAAGGAGGATGTCCTCAACCTGCTCTATCATTCCCCAACATATGCCCTGGAGAGAGGATTTCTTACCGAACTCAGAGTTTGGTTCTGCAAATTTCTGAGCCACCACTCCAGTTTGTCAAGCATTCTTTAATGACAGAAAATAATTGGTTACCAATGTGACTCAGGTATGAGGATGAGAACTGGCTTTGCAGGAAAACAAGGGGAAGGATCCAGGGGAGACTACTTACTGCAGGGAGCTCCACATCATCGGTGCTGGCTGAAGACGGAGGTGCCGAGCAGAAAACCTGCTTGGACCAGTGAGAAAACCGCCAGCCCTCAGAAAGAGTCCTCGATCCTGCAGTGCAAGGTGCATCCCCACAGGCCGAGGCTTCGGCCGCCCTCCTTGGCTCCCTTGATGGCCTTGCACACTGTCTTAACCGGCTCCAGGATTTATCTCCCAACTAACAATATAGACACTGCTTTTATTTGTTCTGCTATAACCTTAATCCCCCAAATAGAAAACACAGACCACAGAGAAGAAGCTCTGTGTATAAATGTTAAATGAATAAATAATAAAAGCTAAAAAAACCCCACCCAGATCTTTCTAGATTCCTGATGTTCTGACATGTGCCATTACCACTATCAAGTAGTGGTATCACTTCTTTTTCTAAAATAAATAAACAAATAGATAGATAGACACATGGTGACAAAGTCTGTATGTAGTTGGATCTGCAGTAGCTAGCCCTCGAGAGTTTGGTAATAATCATTTGGCACCCCTGGGCATGCTACAAGCTGCAAACCAAGAGCATTAAAGATGCGCAGGTATTGCCAATACAAAGAATCCCCACTCGTTCTCCTGAGGCTCTGCACTGTGTATACAAATGATGGTGCAGAGAAAGGATCATTGGTTTAACAAACACCCAAGATTCAAAACCATTAAAAAGAAAGAGCATTATCCTTGGATGTTTGCCTAGGACATGATATTTGTCTTCTATAATTTTTGCTATTTTCCACCAAATCGCTTCAGAGTTCAGTTAATATTGCTGTACGGGTTTTCCACTGGGCTGTAAAGTGAAACTCGGAGAGATTAAACGCTCTCCACAAGGGCAGTTATCTGCAGCTGCTGAGCGAGGGCTCACAATCAGGCTGCCTGCTTTTCTTAGCCTGACTAAGCCGACTAGCCTTCCAAGGGAATGAAGGGTTGGAGAGGTACAAGAAGCACACTGGCCACTACAGATAATACTGATTTTACTCCTTTGGGCTGACTTGCATTGATCTGCACCAAGAATATTTATGAAAGTAAAAATAGATCATTCGTGAATAGCAAGCCTAAACCGTGCTATTGTGTGTATGCCTTGGTTGAGGTACATCGAAAAGCAACTGGACGTTGCCCAGTGGCCTTAGATTTAACCCCTTATTATACCAGAGAAACAGAAGGAACGGAACCCATGTTCATATTTTGGAGTCTTTTTAGGCCATCTTTCAAAGGTAAACTGATGAGGGCTGCCAAACAGAAAACAAAGCAGGGAAAGGGAACTTGGGAACTGAGAAAGCAGAGACGTTCTCCTGGGGAGGGAAGTGGAGAAAGTAAAAAAGAAAGACAGAAAAGGAGAATGCTTCATTGACTGTGGCAGGGTGTTACCCTTTTGCCCCAATTTTCTGATTTTTAGTAGTGGTAGAAGTTTAGTTTTAAAAGCTGGTCATTCTTTTAAGATTGTGTTCCCAATTGAGAAATAACATTCCATTCTTCTCTGTCTCCAGTTAAGGAGAATTTCACACCCCGATTCCAAACCACATAGTAAAATAATAACATTCCGCATGGGGTGTAGAATGACACTCATAATCTCCTCCGTACCAGGCAACGATTTTTGCAAACATGAGTCTAAAGCGATATTGTTTGATCAGATCCCTTCGATGAGGTCAGCACCAAGTAGCAGAGGAGGAAAAGAGATTGTCTCGCCTGTGAGCAGCGTGGATGTGTAAAGGCCATTCACACGGGCTCCTTCCCTTTCACTCCACCCCTTCCTCTTCCCTTCCTTCTTTGCTTTCTGCAAATCTGTCCCTAGTGTTTTCTGCCAATGGAGACCTTTGAGAACAGCTGAGCCAGGTCTCATCACTAACCGTGTCATCGTCCCACAGACGTGGAGAAGCTGCTCGATGGCTAACTAATTCCTCTGCTGCGGTCTCTTCTTTACTCTGACCATTTCTACTGCTGGTCCTTAGCCTGAATACTTGTTTTATGCTTCACACACATCCAAACCAGAGTGGAAAACTTGAAGACAATGCTATATATACACCTGTTAAGCAATATTTTAAAAATAGAAATAAATATATTTCAAATTAGAAGTAAATTCAAGTTTATTTCCTGTAGGACAAAGAATGGTGCATACATTTGATGCATGTGGGATTATTTTAAAAATTCACTGTTGAACGAAGAATAAACTATTGAATAGCATAACCAGATGCTTATATACAAAATAATTTTAAAATAGCATAAAACTTACTTTTTTCTGTTTTATACATTTTCTATATAATTAAAGTACCTATTTATTTAATTCTTTATTTAAGAGGTTTTGTAATGTTAAAATACCTATTTTGAAAAGTTATATTTTTTTTCTCTCTCTTTTAGGTTTTACTTACATCTTGGAACAGACATTTGTGGATATATATATATATATATATATATATATATATATATTTGGATTAGGCCAAGTTTCTCCTCTCTGAGTCAGTTGATAAGGCAGGGATTTAGAAGGCAAAAGCATTATATAATCAGAATTTTATTAAACTGTCTGGGATTTTATAGATCATCTGTTGAAACCCTGCATTTTATAATAGAGAAACTGAGAAGGATAAAGTTAGAAAAATATTAAGAGCTGATGTGTGGGTGGAACGGATGGGTGCAATGGGAGTTGAATGAAATTTTCACATTGGTAATTATTTCAGAACGCTCTGAATCTGGCAAGAACAGATCTCGCTGAGAGGACAACCCCTTCTCTTCCCCCACTGAATTTTCTGAGGCTTTCCAGTCCCAATATCGAAACGCCCATTTGTCTAGGGCATTTGCACAAAGTTACCAAACTCAGAGATAGTGCAGTGGTACTTATTGGAACTCTACATTCTAGACAGAACTTGTGGAATGGATAAATGGACCCGGTTCAGCTTCCCTTCCAGAATCAAGGTTACAGAGTCAGTCCCTCTCTTGGTCAAGAGACTCCCGTCACTCATCCTTGGTCAAGACAGCCCCATCCCCCGCACACCCATCTTGAACGTGGTAGCCTGCACGTAGATGGTGGACACAAGAGCCTAGGAATCTCAGTGGACCCCCTCCAGATCCCAATCTGCACCTATGATAGGACCCATGTTTAGAGCACGTGTGTGAGTGATAGGCAGAACTTCCTGTTCCTCATAATACTGCTACCTGTAGAACGATGCCTAGATCACCACGGACACCAAGTAAAAAATACTGAATTTAAGCATAAGTCCTTATAGGCCCTCATATAATTCTCAAAGGGAAGCTACATACATTGTTTTAAGTATTTTAAGGGTAAGTAACTAGGCACCAAAGACATGAAGTCTTACATAAAGATAAGATTGCTAGTGTGTCTTGTGATAAACAGGACAGTAGGGACAATGTTTCTAGCCCAAGCTTGCCAAGAACTCATTTCACAGTGAAACATGATGTTGAAATACTAATCCTCTTGCCTCTAGCTCCCAGTTACTTCTGCAGATCTGAATCACCACACCAAGTTTATAAGGCGCTGGGGACAGGACCCAGTGTTTCGTGCATGCCAAGCAAGAACTCTACCTACTGAGCTACTCCCCCAACCCCTCAACTTGCTTCAAAATTAGTCATACTGTTTGCTGTCAGTCACATTGCACTTAGATGTTGGTCTTACATGTGAGCCTGACTTTTCCTAGACGTTTAATTATCAGTGGCCTTGCTTACCCTAGAGGTACTCTCCCTCCTGGGGTTAATTAATTCCTTGAGGTGATAATAGAAGGTTACATTTCATATGCAAACCAACCAGTCCAGAGCCTCAGTTATTTTTTTTTTCTTAGCTACTATGATACTTCTCTAACTGTCCTGGGCCCAAAGCAGGATAAGAAGAGAAAGTCCCTGCATCTCAGAGGCCACCGAAGTTATTGAAACTTGTCAATCATAAGGCTTTTGCCCATTCTTCCTTATGGAAACAACAAAATGACTGAGTGACATCTTTTCCTCAGACCCCCTGTCTTATACCCAAACTTGGTGCCTCCTTCCCTGCTGGTCCTGTGTTATGTTATATGTGCTCTTTTCGGGAACTGAGTAAACAATGACATTTCCATTAACAATCATCTTCTGACCTATTGACTTCATGGTTGCCCAATATGTTAAGAGCTGCATTTCAAAGCAGTTGTCCATTCCTCCTTTATGACATTCTTATATAGTTGTATCATTTCTTCTTTATTCTTTTCTTTCTTTTTTTTTTGGCAAAGAATAAATTCCTCCATTTCAAACACTGACATTTTGTTTAAAACAATGCACTGTAACCCCCCCCCCCACACACACACACACAAAAATAACTTCTCTACTTTAACAAACAGACCAGGGTTCAAATCCCCTGATGAGAGTCTGACAATTATAAACAACCTTAAGAACCCCAGTCTTTCTACATGTAAAGTTCATCGCTGTGGTAGTTTGAATGTAATTAACCCCCAGAAGCTCACAGTGGATGGCTCTATTAGGAGGCAAGGCTTTGTTGGAATAGGTATGGCCTTGTTGGCTGGGCTTTGAGGTCTCATATATGCTCAAGCCACTCCCAGTGTTCCAGTTCACTTCCTGTTGCCTTCTGATCAAAGTGTAGGATTCTCAGTTCCTTCTCCAGCACCATGTCTGCCTGCACACTGCCATGGTGATAATGAAATAAACCTCTGAACTGCAAGCCACTCCATGTAAAAGTTTTTCTTTATAAGAGTTGTCTTGGTCATGGTATCTCTTCACAGCAGTAGAAACCCTAAGACAATGACCTACTGACCAAGAACCCTGTGGATCAAAATGTTCTCTGGAGACATCTACTTACCAGGGTGACTCAATAATCTTTTCGGGTAATACTGTGTGATTTCTCCATCTCAAACTACAGCATCACTGGGCTTCAGACAGCTATAGAAAGAACAAATGAACTCATCTCCGGTCATAACAATCTCTGCCTATAAGTGATGTTATATCTCATCCATTTTCAGACCATGGGCCAGAAGGCATCATTTAATCTAGTTGCAAGGCAGATAATAAAATATAACAAAGTAAAAGGACATGCAGTGGAGACTATTGCACTATACTTTTCCACTAGTTTTGAGTTTTTTCCTAAGGAAATATCCTTATATGTGCCAGCATATTTAACAAAGCAGTTATAGCCATCAAGATAAAAAAGAATCAGTTATGTCCATCTCCTTCTGAATGCATGGATATTCTAAGAGTCTGATCTTCCATTCCTTTCTAGATATGCAGAACAGGTATTTACTGGTAGAATGTCTTCTTTGGTTACTTACACTTTAAAATATAAATGACTGAAATTGGAGTCTACTTTGTTCACATAATCACTTTTGGGGGCTAGAGAGATTGATTAGAGCTTAGAGCACTGGCTGCTCTTCCAGGGGACCCAGGTTTGATTCCCAGCACCCATGTGGTGGCTAACAACCATCCCTAACTCCAGTACCATAAGATTCAGTGCCTTCTTCTGCAGGCAAGGCATACAAATGGTACACATTACATAGACCTACAAGTAGGCAAAACATTATACAAATGGTGTGCAGACATGCAAGTTGGCAACACACACACATACACACACATATGTAATCGTCACTTTTGGCTCTAGCTAAAGGTTTGACAGTTATTTGGATGCTTTAGTATTTATTTCCTAGGCGCAGAACCATGCAAGGATACCTGTCTCAATTCAAATACTGCTAAGTCTGAAGAAAAGTTGGACTGTTTTTAGGAAGCAAAGAAATTCCTTCAGCCTGCTTTTCCTTCCTTGAACCACTTTATTCCTATTTCCACTGGCTGTGTCTTTCTCCTCTACTGCGTGTGTCTTTCAAGAGCCCCTTAACAGATGATTAAATTGCATTTAAATTGATACAAATTGCATGACTCCACACAATTTTCCAATTGAGCTTCCTTTGGGGACAAAATTCTTATATTACTGCTCCGGCAAAATATGACTGCTGTGGTCAGTGACAACCTAAGAGTACCAAAGCATATAACAGGATGCACTCTTTCCTTGTTACTCTGTGTGTGTGTGTGTGTGTGTGTACATGAACACATGTGCGCACATGTGTCTCATAGAGCCCAGCCTTACCTGGATTTTTTTGTGTAGCTGAGGCTGACCTTAAACTCCTGACCCTCTTTCTTTTTTTAATATTTATTTATTTATTATATATACAATATTCTATCTGTGTGTATGTCTGCAGGCCAGAAGAGGGCACCAGACCTCATTACAGATGGTTGTGAGCCACCATGTGGTTGCCGGGAATTGAACTCAGGACCTTTGGAAGAGCAGGCAATGCTCTTAACCACTGAGCCATCTCTCCAGCCCCCTGACCCTCTTTCTTCTACTTCCTGAGTTCTGTAATTGCAGAAGTGTGTCACATGCTATAATACACTGTGGCGGTTTGAAATAAAATGACCCCCAAGGGGAGTGGCATTACTAGGAGGTATGGCTTTGTTGGAGGAAGTGTGCCATTGTGGGGGTGGGTTTCGAGATTTTTTTTTTCAAATGTCACTCAGTGTGACAGTCAGTTGACTTCCTGCTGCATTTCAGTCCAAAAAAAAAAAAAAAAACTGACTAGAGTTAGAGAACAGAAATTGGAAGAGCATTTCAATGCAGCGTTCAGAGTTTGCCCAGCTTGTTTTAGGTCTTACTTTGGCCCAGTATTTATTATTTATTTCCTCACTATGCTTCCTTCAATGCATTTTGGATTGGTAATGTATCCTGTGCCATTCTATGGTGGAAGTATGTGATCTTTTTTTTTTTCTGATTTTTATAGGGGATTACATTTAAGAGATTGCCATGTGGCTCAAAAGAGATTTTGTACTTTGAAACAAGTTTGAGACTGTTATAGACTATGGGGACTTTTGAAGTGGAATGCATTTTTGCACAATGATATGGCTATAAGTCTTGGGAGGTCAGAGAGTGGAATATGATGGTTGAAAAAAATATGGCCTCCAAAGAGAGTTGGCACTATTAGGAGGTGTGGCCTTGTTGTAGGAAGTGTGTCACTGTGGGGGTGGGCTTTAAGGTCTTTTGCTCAAGCCTCACACAGTATGAGAGTCAGTTGACTTCCCATTGCCTCTGAGTCAAGATGCAGGACTCTCAGCTCCAGTACCATGTTTGCCTGCAAGCTGCCATGTGCCCGCCTTGGCAACAATGGACTGAACCTATGAAGCTATAAGCAAACCACGTCAATTAAATGCTTTCTTTATAAGAGTTGCTGAGGTCATGGTGTCTCTTCACAGCAATGAAAACCTAAGACACATTTTCTAACTCACTTCCCAGCTTCCCTTCAAAGAGAGCTTTAAGTATGACAATGACTTACAGTTTCAAAGATTACTCTCCAAAGAGCATTGAGAAGAGATTTCAAATAGAGATAATTTATTTTCAGATTACTGTTGTTTTAGTAATCTAGAAACTATGAATATACTAAACCATAGGTGGGCCTAGTTAACAGGTAACTGAAGACAAAGAAATAGATATGAAAAATATGTGTTCTGGGCAATTTTATCTCTGTCAGTCACAAAACT